>NC_081406.1:611640679-612250679 GCF_030272615.1 Cryptomeria japonica | reverse complement strand
ATTTGCTATTCAAATTTATTTATTTATCTATTAATACAATTAAACATCTTAATTTGTAATTAGAGTAGTAATTAATGTAACCTTTTTTGTTAATATTTTAGAGCATGTAGTCGGTGGTGAGCAAGTGGAGCATGATCTGGGTACACAACCTCAAGAACGTGATGTTCCCCACTCAGGTAAAGAGGACCACTGTTATTGCTTTAAACAAATATAATTGCAATTGGTTTTCAACATTAATGTAACCTTTAGTATTTCAACTCCAACAAATCTAGAGGGTGTTCAGCATGTTGAGGTTGAGGCTACACAAAATGATGTGGCCCCATCAGGTAAAGAGCACAACAATTATGTTCTCTAAATTAATAGTCTACTTGTAACAATAATAATTTGTTTTTGAATTTAACCCATTTCTTTGTTATTGTAGAGGACCCCCCTTCGCTTCAGTGTCCTCATCCTCAGTATAGGACTAGGCATACATTGAGATCACAAGCAGTTGGCAGAACATCTACAGAGGGGGGAAATGATGAAGAAACTGATGTTCCACTTAGTCTTTTCATAGCTTCAAAGAAAAAACAAAGAAAGAAATGATTGTAATCTAACTTATTTGATAATGACTGATTTTTATGTGTTAGTGAATGTAATTGTGCTAATTAATGGTTATAGATGATATGTGTTAATTAATATTGATGAATGTTGCGTGTTAATTAATGTTAATCAATGTTATGTGTTAATGAATGTTATGTGATATTAATGAATGAATGCTATATTTTATTAATGGTAGAAATAATTAATGAATGAATGTTATAAGATGTTAACGGGGAATTTAGAGTGATGTTGGGGGGGGGGGGGGGGGAGGGGCCAAATGAGCTTCCACCTTCACGTGGTTGGCCCTGTTAAGTAGAGAATATTAAAATATTCTCGAAACCAAGCGAAGCTCAACAAGGTAACACACTTTTCAATATTTCATTATGTTGCACAATTAATCTTATTGAATAATGTATATTGAATCTTAATTGCAGGGTCCAACATAGCCAACACGAACAACAACACCACAAGTTGCTGGGTATAATGAACTCCCATATTGTCTTATCTGTACATGAACAATATGAGTTGCTTCTAGTATTGATATCCAAGGTTGGACTGCAAAAGTTATGAATATGCCTCATCCTTGTAAGTTTTTTTATTACTTGTAAGTAATGAATATGCCTCATCCTTGTAAGTTTTTTTATTACCAAGAGAATGGTAAAAAGTGTGTTTGAGATTATATCATGGATGCTTTTAAGGATTGTATCATGGATGCAAAAAATCTCTTCATTAATCCTTGACTCATGATTGCTATAATACTTCTTTAGACTTCTCATGTCATTTGTTGCACTTCTTCACTATTTTGGACTGAGTTTCAACTATGAATTTGCCTTGACTTATGACTATACCTAGCTTTGTCCTATCTTTGTAAGCTTCCTCTTTGAATTGTGGTTGTAGCTTTGATAATACCTTTTTAATGTTGCACTATTTGTAAGGAGGACAACTCCTAATGCATGTTGCAAATTGTGTTCTAGTGACTGAGACTAACCTAATGCGTCTCAGAATAGTACCTAGCTTCCTCTTTGAATTGTGGTTGTAGTGACTAAGACTAACCTAATGCATCTCAGAATAGTACCTAGCTTCCTCTTTGAATTGTTGCAAATTGTGTTCTTTGTAAGTTTCCTCTTTGAATTGTGGTTGTAGCTTTGATAATACCTTTTTAATGTTGCACTATTTGTAAGGAGGACAACTCCTAATGCATGTTGCAAATTGTGTTCTAGTGACTGAGACTAACCTAATGCATCTCAGAATGGCATAAATTGCCAGGATGGAGATATAGCAGATGAGTTCAAGATTGTTGTTGTAGAAATTATTCGATTTCTATGCTTGAAATTTATGTATATACACTATTTATAGTCTACTCTATATTTCCTACTCAGCTACTCCTATTGCTTTAAAATGAAATATGAACTGATGAATTGTATTCTATAGATGACCAGTGTCTTTCTTCGCTGTTTGGGCTACAGAGTCTTTATATTTCTTTAGGACTTATTGTGTAAACTTATGAGACAATTTTTAAACCCACCACCTCTCGATGAGTCTGTCAGTTACATTATTACCAAGCGCTGTGGCTTTTTGGCATATAACCGATAACCAACATTTTTTGTTTAACAAACTGGAAGATAAACAAATTGAGTATTGTCGTCTCCTCACCGATACCTATCTGGTATCCATCGGTCCCTTTTTATGTCAAAGAAACCCTGGGCTTCGATATCTTCCTTTAGTTTTCCATCGAAATGCTTTTTCCATCAATATCACTATGCTCCTTCGATGAATGGGTCTGTTGTCTCACCGAAGCCCCTTTTATCCTCTCTTTGCCGTCTTCCACCAATAAAGTTGTATTGATGAAACCATGTGTATCAGAGACATGCCTTTTAGTCTCCTCGAAACTCATATTCTCATCGAAATCTTTTTGCTGTCCGTCGGGTTTCATGTCGAAGAGACTTTGGACTTCGGTGACTTCTTTTGTCCTCCCATCGAAACTCATATCCTTATCGATATCATTCATTGATGTAGTTTTCTTCTGTTTTATCGATATCACTTTTTCGATGAGAATGATTCTTTCAGTGAATCTTCTTTATATTGCATCGATGATATTGTTTCTTCGAAAGCCTTTTCTCATAGGTGGGGGCCACCTCTGTTTTCTTTGATACCTTTTGTTGGTGGGACCATCTCTTTCGGTGAGTCTTTTTGCACTGATAGTGTTATACCCTCGAAGACCTTTTCTTTTTGATGAGAACCATCTCCACTTTCCTCGATATCTTTTATCGATAGAGTTACTGTCTTCGATGACTTCCTTTAGTTTTCCATCGATATCACTATGCTCCTTCGATGAATGGGTCTGTTGTCTCACTGAAGCCCCTTTTATCCTCTCTTTGTCGTCTTCCACCAATAAAGTTGTATCGATGAAACCATGTGTATCGAAGACATGCCTTTTAGTCTCCTCGAAACTCATATTCTCATCGAAATCTTTTTGCTGTTTGTCGGGTTTCATGTCGAAGAGACTTTGGACTTCGGTGACTTCTTTTGTCCTCCCATCAAAACTCAATCCTTATCGATATCATTCATCGATGTAGTTTTCTTCTGTTTTATCGATATCACTTTTTCGATGAGAATGCTTCTTTCAGTGAATCTTATATATATTGCATCGATGATATTGTTTCTTCGAAAGCCTTTTCTCATCGGTGGGGGCCACCTCTGCTTTCTTCGATACCTTTTGTTGGTGGGACCATCTCTTTCGGGGAGTCTTTTTGCACCGATAGTGTTATATCCTTGAAGACCTTTTCTTGTCGATGAGAACCATATCCACTTTCGTCGATATCTTTTATTGATGGAGTTACTGTCTTCGATGAGTCCTTTCTGAAGTTGATAGCGTTTGCTTTCTTTGATGCCCCTTTTATATCGATGAGACATCGCTAGATCTCATCGATACTGTTTGAATCTTAGATACTTTGATAGAATGCTTTTAGACTTGTTCGATAACTTATGGGTTATTATGGTATCAATGAAAATGATGATTTCTTCCAAAGAGAGATGGCTTCTATGATTTATTTCTCAAATCAAGATATTTTACTTAATTCAGATTTGATGCTCAACAAAATGACTGCACTATCACCAATCTATCTTGAAGATTTGACTACTCTTTAGATTATGATTATGATTGTCATGATATTTCATGAGACTGCTCTATCCCCATATGAAACCCTTTGTTTCCACAAATCAATGCTTTGAACTTGACTGCAACTTTATAGTGATCACTGTCTTTGTACAGTAAGCTTGCTACTTTCTCAGCTTTTGATATATTGGAGGCTCCTAGGATGGTTTCTATCTTATAGTCACAATACCTTGCTATAATTTGTAGCTATTCTATGTTTATTTGTTTTCCACTCTTAACTCATAGTTCAACCGAATATGGTTCATCTTGGAATCAATGCACATCGGTTATAATCAGATTATAACTAGTCTCCATGGTTACAAGACCTAAAGAAGGATTCTTATCATCAATTAGATGCATACTTTTGGGAATATAGAAAGACAAAAAAATATATTAGAACCATATTTTTTGTTGAGTCATAATATGATGTGTTAATTTAGCTAAATAAGGGAACCAATGTTGTATTAGGTTTAATTCCATGATGATAGTTGAATCTTGTTAGAGATAGGGGATTTGTAGTAGTTGGCTTGTTAGGTTATGTCACAATCCCATGAAGGTCCTTGTAAACCGTTAATGTCAGTAGACATGAGACTGTTATGTAGCGAATTGGATTAGCTAAACCTAGAAGTTCTGTAACCAATGAATCAACTGACTCAAGTGTATGTTAATTATCTTAAGATGGTCATTTATGACCGTTATTCTTAGTAGACATTAAGCAGTTCACTAGATAGTTGGTTAGTAAACCAATGAGTTAGTTGGCTCAAGTGTATGCTATTTATCATATGACGATCATTAATAACCATTATTGTTAGTACACATTAAGCAGATGGCTTGTTTAGATGGTTGGTAACTAGTGAGTTTGTTGAGCTCAAGAATTGGATGTACAAGTCAAGCAAGGGAGGTGAACACTAACAATGCATTGGTGCTTGCAATGTTAAAACCTTGGCCAAGATGGTGATGCTTTATCTAAGTGATGAAACTAGCCATTTGAATTCCTTTCTCATATTGATTAGCTTAATAATATTTGTTCAATTTTTTTTATCTTTAAAAGATTACCTTCCTTTTAGATAAATTAGTTAGATTCTTATTATGTTGAAGAACGTTTAGTTAGTTTTCTCCTTCAATTGAAGTAGTTATGTTTTATTTTGAAATGCTCAATTTTTTATCTTAATATAGATCACAATTTATTTTCTTTAAGTATAGAATTAATGGAATATTACGTATGGTATCAGAGCAACCAAGTTTGACATTGAACCTTAGGCTTTCCACCTATAAACAAAACTATATACATATGTAGGTGCACCATGGTTGAGATAATATGCAGGCACACTATATACAAAACTATATTCGCAAGTAAATCTTTTATTCAAATCCACAATATGAAACACAAAGTTTTACTGGAAGAACACAAGTAACCTTATCTCATTTAGATAATATCACAAGCAACTACCTAGAGAAAGATGCAGTAATCCACAACATATACACAAAGGAAAGATGACTTATTATATTATGTATGCTCATAAAATGGTACAATAGTAAGCCTGAGGCTATATTCTACTTCTTCTCTAATGATCCTTATTGTTACAAAATTTCCCTCATTTATATGAGGGTATACATTGTCACCAAGCATCGTGGCTTTTCAACACAAAACTATTAATTAGCACTTTTGTTAACAAACTAGGAGATAAACAAGTTTAGCATTCCTATGTGTTCAATGTACTTATCATCTTTATACATTAGAACATCATTGTTTAGTGTCCTCATGTCGCTTTCTCTCTGGAAATGATTGGATAGAATATGGTTAACATAGAGTGACAATTCTTTGTCCCGATCCAACTCTGCTACTGCTCGATTCTTCTCATCATTGAACTCTTGTTTCCATTGTTCCAATGATGCTAACTCACCATTACTGTAAAAAGAGGGCACCCTAGGGGTATTCCCATCGTCCAGCCTTTGAAGCTCTTTCCTTAATTGATTTGCCAATTCATCATGGGACTTCAAATAAGCCCCGGCTTCAATTTTCTCACCTAGATTAATCGGACTTTTGTCATTCATCATGTCTTCCAACTAAGACCTAAGCCTTTCATGCTCTTTCAAAGCTCTAACTATTCCAGTGTATGCTTTCCAATAGATTTCTGCAACTTGCATCATACTTTTGAACCTATGTTCAATGATCTCTAGAATCAACTTATCCATCTTTTGTTGTACCTTTTCTACTTGCTGAGATTTCTTTTCAGCCCTGTTCCTCCAATACATAGCGTTTGTCAAGGCATCCATGGCATCTCTGTCAACATCATATGTCATCCTTGTTTGACTGGTACCTGTATCAATCTGAAGCAATTTTGCTTGCAGCCTTTGTTTTTCTTCATCGGTTTTCTCATATAGGCTTTTGTATGTAGAATTTTCTTGGACCAGAAACTCTATTTGATCTTGGTTCAGTTTAGCGACATCCAAATTTAGTTTGGCAGTTGTTCTAGGGTTAGTCTTTCCAACCTGCTGCACCATCAAATGTCCAAAAGCTTCTTCTGTATCAACCAATATAGGTCTTTTATCTTTGGGATAGATAGCCCACTATAGAAGAGCCTTCCGATCTGGATCATATCCTGATCCTCTAAAGAGTTTATCAATCTCTTTTGGCATCATTTTCCTACTTCGGTTTTGTTTCTTGAGGAATCCATCAAACAACAAGGCAGAGTTCATGTCCCATCTAGAGTATAATAGCACACCAGCTTCCTTAAGCAACTATCTTCCCTTCTTAGGTGTCATTTCTCTCATCACAAGATCCATCTCCTCTTGTAACTTTTGAAGCTGCTGCTCTTCTTCACTATTTCTCATGTTATTCCTAATTTGAGATCCTTTATGTTGATAGAGGAATGCGGTGAACTCCTTGGAAGCAATGAAGTCACTATCAGCAATGAAATCCTCATGCTCAAGGAATATGATGTCAGACACTTCTCAGACATTCAGTTGTCCTGTTGCCAAGTCTATCAGTGTATCCTCTTCATAACCAGGGGGTTAATCCTCTTCAGGAGTGAATGGAATGATGCCAGATGTGGAAGCAAGAGACATATGAGACAAAGGCTTTGTATTCCTAATAGTATCAATGTAATCCCTAAAAACATGAGGCAGGACACCCTCAAGTATTTCCAATTCATGCTCCACAAGTTTGTTGGCCAAATCCAAGGGGTCTTCAATATTTTGTAGCACGTTCTCATCCATTTTCCTTCTAAAAAGCTTCCATTTATAAGCCTGCATTGCTTTCTTAAACTTTATTTGCTTCACTCTGACCTCTTCTCTGCCAATGTTCTTAATGAGGTCATCCGGTAGGTAAGATTTATGCTCTCCAACCTTTAGCTTTTGTGATGACTAGGCTATCCTTATGTATCCTTCAGGATCAAAATTGGGCCTTGGATCCCCCATAGCCATGCCATAATAATCCAATTTTGTGTGCAGCAGGCCATAACTCTTTGAACTTTTCACAATAAAATTTGAAAAATACTAACAACCCAGGTACAATTGATTGTTTCCCATGGCTTGTCAGATGTTCTATACTCACTATTGACAGTTGCCTCACAATTTCTAGACAAGCCACTCTGTTAAGGATTGTAAGTGGTAGTAAGTATGGTCTCCCTTTGAACCCGTATACCCTGACTTGTGTGCAGTTTGAAAAACAATACCAATCTCCCCAATTGTGTTCAATTGAGGGATCTTCAGTGAAATATTTTGGTCTTAGGAATATTTGAACCTCTGGTGCAAGGGCATGATCGCACGAGAATCCAAACAGTCTATATAATGGCTTGACAAAGAACTCCTCAAAATTCCAATATTGATTATTCACATACCTCTGGTCCCATGAAGAAACCCATAGTTGCACTAGTTTTCTCATCCCAACATTGTCATATGTCCTGACACATAACTCTTCTAGCCATAACCCTTCATCTTGGCCCACATACAATAGCATATGCATAAGTAAGGAATAATTCTTGAAATCAACATTGATGACATCCCCCTTTAACTTTTCTAACCCATGATTCAAAACCTCAACCAAATAAGTAGAAAAATCAAAGAAGCAGGTGTCCTTAGACTACAAATCGACACAAATGACCATGACTGCAATATCCATCAAAGGATGGGCTTTTATCCCTAGCACTTGGGCAACACAGTAATAGGTATACTTGAAATATGGATGGAAAGAGTTGACATCATAGGGAGCTTTGTCATCTTGACCTAGTGGCACTAAGGACTCTGCATTCCTAGGTCTATGTATAGGGAGTCTCCACATTTTGTAAATGTGCTCTAGGTCAAAATATTCACTTGTTAACTTCTTGAGGTCAATCAATTCTTCAAATCCTCAATCCAACTCAAACACAGTGTCAATAACCTCCTTTCTGATTGCAAGAATTGGCTCACCCATGTAGTTATATATGGTCCTGGTTTTAGGGTCATAATTGTTTGCCAATGCCTTCATGAGCTGTACATTCATGAATACATTAGCCACAACTAACCTTCCTAAGTTCAATCACCATAAATTGTTGATAGGTTGAGGGGCAACTCTTCTGTTGTACCCATATATGAATAATTCATACCCTCTCAATTCTGTCCATATGTCTCCAAGATCCTCAAACTAGTCCTCCAGGCCTTCCTCATCAACTCTAATCTTCTTGGACCTCAAACTGGATGATGGGCACTGGTCAATCAGGTCCTGGGCCAAAGGACACCCTTCCCTTTTCTGTCTTTTAGGTTTTTCTTCTGCAACGATAGGTTCTTTTCCCTTTCTGGTCTTATTAGTTTTAGATGATGATTCCATTTGAATTTTAAAAAAGAGGTCTATGTGCAAACAACTTACTTGGAATTATTGAGCTTTATCTGTGAATTTGCCCAATTCCTTCTTTCAGTTCGTCGCCTATGAATTCCTTAATGTTGTGTTCTTTGATGTTGATCCACTACTTATGGCATATTTAATCAGTTAGTAATGGTCGTTTTGGACAACGGTCACTCGGGCACATGCTCGAATTTAATGGCGATGTGACCTTTTGTGGGATTTGTTTCTATTTTTTGCAGCAATCAATAATCATTTCGATGAGGATATGTCTTTCGATCATTTGTTTCTTTAGTCCATCGATCTCTTTGTTTCTATAGACAATACTTTTGTTTTGAATATTACTTCGATCAAGTATTTTTTCCCTTCATCGAAATACTGTATTCGGGCAGTATGGCTGTCTCCTCATCGAAACATATCTGATATCCATCGGATCTTATGTCGAAGAAACCTTGGGCTTCGGTGTCCTCCTTTATTTTTCCATTGAAAAACTTCTTTCATTGATATCACTATGCCCCGTTGATGAATGAGTCTATTATCTCACCGATAAAGTTACATCAGCAAAACCACGCATATCGAGAACATGCCTTTTAACCTCCTCAAAACCTATATCCTCATCGATATCTTTTATCGATGTAGCTTCCTTTTATCTGATCAATATTATTCTTTTGATGAAAATGCTCCTTTCGGTGGGTCCTTTTTATGTTGCACCGATAGTATTATTTCCTCAAGAACTTTTCCCATCAATGAAGACCCTCTCTGCTTTCTTTGATATATTTTGTTGATGAAGTTATTATCTTTAGTGAGTCCTTTCTGGAATTTTTGGCATTTCCTTCCTTCGATGGCTCTTTTATATCAATGAGACATCGCTAGGTCTCATCGATCCAAATTCAAAAGGTATCGATGAGACCCAATGATGTCTCATCGATATAAAAGAGCCATCGAAGGAAGGAAACGCCGACATCGATAATAATAATTATTTTTTGATAAAAATTATCATCGTCGAAATTACGACGACTACCAAGCTTTCGACCGACGATGTAATCGGCAGACATATAGCATCGACAGAGTCCATTGGATTGTTGTATTTCCAATGGGTATGGCATCGTCGACCAATCTGACGTCGAGTTTTTGACGGTTGATTTTGTCGGCACTTCGACGAAAATTCATCGCAAATCCGACAAACGGCCGTTAGAAATCAACTCCGAATGTACTAATGGTTTAAGGTCCTAAAATGATGTGGAACAAATGCATACAAGGTAGACCTACCCCCTGATGTTGGTTTATCTCCTATATTCAATGTATCTGATATATATGCATATAAAGGTTATGTGGATTAAGTTTGTGTTGCATGTCCATCTGATTCTTCCAGTCCCACTATGTTGGAAGGAATTCCTTCCCTTCTCAAACCTGAGATTGAGTGCATTTTGGATCAAAGGGTTAGCGAAAAAACAAGGAGGAAGACTTACTTGGAGTACCTAGTCAAATGGAAGAATCATCCTTTAGAGGATGCTACATGGATGACTTTTGAGGCCATTGAGAAGACCAAAAATTGCTTTGCAGACACCCCAACTCAAGGGACTTGAGTTTATTTTGGGCCCGAGAGTATGGTGCAAAGCACATTCCATTACACATATATTTTCAAGCACATGGTGGTGTCTATAGGTTCATTTGTGATGTAATAATGGGCTGGATCAATGATCACCCTTGATGTAATTGAATGGTTATTTGTATGGTCAATAATCTCTTAGGTGAGCATATAAACCTAGAGGTCTATTAGGCCATGAAGGCTTGGAATTTGTATTTTCAACGTTAGTATTTCTAGAATGTTGTCTTAGGTGTTTGGAGTCAGAAATTGGAAAATAATGACCTTGGATGTGTTTCCATAAGGTCTAGGTGGTTAATAACCGATGTTGTCCTAAGTTGCAAAATGTTGCATTTGTTGTCAATAAACTTTTCAAAGTTGTTGGTAGGATGCCAACTACTTCTCCAACGGTCCTAACTATTCAAAAGTTTGTTATGGACATTAGAAAAGGTTTATATATGCTTGGACAACCCTAGGAAGAAAGGGGTCAAACATTTTGTAAAGTTTGGTGGAGAAAGTGAATAGAACAAGTTTGATTTCGCCATAATAGTGATATTTTTTTGTACTATCCATATAGAGCATGAGATATACTAATGAATTTTTTATCTAGTTAGAAAGATCCCTGAAACACCCTTCCAATGCATTTGGTCTGACCTCAAGAAGTAAAGTTTATTGGAAGTTATAAGCGTTTTATCCTCTGTAGGTTTGAAACCCTCTATTTTCAAGGGTTGCCATGTAAATAAAACCCTAACTCACGATCTACTATTTGGATCTTATGGCCATGGGTAGAATGCAAGTTAGGGACATGCATTTTGAGATTCTAGAGGGGCGAGGTCAGAGGAGTTGGTTGGTACATTACCACCAAGCCCTAGTCTAAATCGGTTGAGGGTTTCGATTAGATTAGATGAGTTTCATTGAGCATACAATGAACAATGATGAGATGATGAGTTGAATTGATGGAATTGGAGTATTTGAACATAGAAGAAAATTCCTAAAGAGTTGGAACCTTCCTATGATCCCATTCTTATATACCTCTTTTGTGAAATCGGTCTAACCTGATCAATTAGGCCTGTGACCCAAGTAGGTGTTGAAGAGTGCAGGAATAAGGTGGAATTCCAATCTTTTAGAATCTGACAGTAACCCCAAAAGGGTGTCTGAAACCTAAATTTGTTTAGGGTGTTGTCTGGTGTTATCTGGAGAAAAGTCCAAAAAGATAGTGAAATAGGGCTACTAACCGATAGACCGGTGTCGGTAAACCTATACTGGTAGGCTTGTCTAGGTCTCAAAAGCCAATATTTGTCTTGTGCTTCAAAATAGCATTATGGAAGATCTTGATAGGTCTTAGGAAGTGGGTAGAAGTGTTGTGCCATCCCTGATTAGGGGTAAGAGTTTGATTTCACAGTTGAGGTGTGAATCGTAGTCGTGAGGAAGACTCGAGGTAAAGAAGACTAAGGTGTGTAGGTGGGTTTATCACCCTACTACTGGCGACCTTTGAATCACTTGTAGACTCATCTTAATAAATTATTCCACGTGTAAGGATTGCAATCGTATGATAATTATGGATCATAATGTTGTTGTCCTCAAAAAAATCAGTGATGATATCATGCCATTGCAAAGTGTCTCCTCCATCAGGTGTAGTCAAAACACTAGTGGTTGCTCCACTAGGTAAAGGATTAATTTTCACATCCACCTTAATATCTTGGATCTCTAATGTATTAGTCTCGAGTGAAACTTGTTGCAAAGATAATGTAGACAACTAATTCCCCAAGGTTGTCCTTGTATCCTCTTAAGTTATATCAACATGTCTAACAAAGTCATCATATAAATTTCTACATATCATAGGTGAGGTATCTCTATCCTTATGTTGTTCAACCAATCTCCTTAACAATTCATGTGCCATGGGTGACACATCTTGTTCACCTTTCCAAATATCCTACAAGTCATTTGGAATGAGTTTAGAAATTACATCTTCCTCCTCATACAAAACTGAAAACATGATGGATTGCATAGAAGTAATCATGCTAGTAGGATGAACCTCATCAATAACCCTCCAAATAATATGAAACATCTTGCGAATGATATCTACACAATCCATGGCTATCATAATGTTTTCAAATCTAAACTTTGCAAATATTTCAAGTAGTTTTACCCTCTTAATAAAAATAAAGGTTCTTGATATCATCCAAACCTTCAAATCTTTTTGCCATGATCTGAAGTACTTCTTTCATAATATGGTTGTCATAAGGATCATTATGGGTTGTTATCCTCATGATTTCACTAATGCATGAAATAGTTGCAAGTTTTATCACCTCATCATGATGTCTCATAAGTCGTGGCTTGACCAAAGAACATACCAATGGAGTTCTAGCAAGTTGAATTGTTTGGGATGGATCTAGTCCAACCTTGCATAAACAAGCTTGTGCCTCCTCCAAAGTACTTAGAAGAACCTCCTTTTGTTGAGATGTATGTTCTAATTTCTTTCCTGCCCTGTAAATCCTTTCTTCCAAATCTCTTTCACTCGATGAAGCCATGCTTGTAATTATAAGTGACCATAGGATGTCAAGATCTTGGCTCTAATATCACTGTAATATCCCTTGTTGTTATATGATTGAAATGTGTAGGGAATATTGACAAACAATTATTTTCCAACCTTAAATTTGTAGTTCTAATTTTCAAACTGAATAACTTGCATGCTATTGACACTAGACAACTTGTAGAATTTTGTGTGTTATGCAGTTTCCCTTGGTTTTTCTTGTAGGAACATGGGTGAACTCACAATAATGGTTCCCACTTTTTTGCCACTTTTGACACAAAGATGAACATTTTAAAAATAATCTTGAACTTCTGACAACTATAACTTTTAAACTATTAACAATTTGAAGATGATGTAAATTAATGATTTGTAGCATTTTGTCTATAGATTCTAAATTTTTTTTTTTTTGAATATTTTTTGAATATTTTTCTAAAAAGATTTCCATCTCCCTCGAAAAGTAGTTTTTTACAGCAAACTACATTTTTAAAGAGTGGCGTGCCTCCCAAAACAGATAAATTTTTTGTATAAATGATAAAAACTCAATTCTTTCAAATTTTGGTTTGTAACATCAATATCCATGGCTTGTTGTTGGTTTGATAGTGATATGTTGAATATTTTTTATTTTATTAAGTTTTGAAGTCTGACTAGTTATAATTTAGACATAGGTTTAGGTTTGAACACATAACTTGTTCTATATATATATCGAAATTCAATTTTTTTTTAGAAAGAAGACATCAATACCTAGGGCATAGATATTTTTCAGATTTTTTTTGAATTAGTTTCATATTTTTCCCAATGCGTTGAACAAAGAAGTTCATGTTCAGTGAAAAACCAATATTTCATAAAATTAAAAAAAACAAGAACACGATAAATTCACAATGTAATAAAATTATAGTCATTGGAAAGATTGTTCTGAGCACTACCATCTTATATTTTTGGGTTATCAAGATTATTTTATTTGAGCCTTGAACCAAAGGTTTGAAGGCCAAAATTTCTCAGAATTCTGAAGAATTTGAGGAGAGATCTCAAAAAAGGCAGTTCGAACGAACAGGGGTTCGAGCAAAGGGGGGGTCGATCGAACCCCCTGGGAAAAATAATGGCACGTACTTTCACGTAACCGCCAGGTTTAAAAGAACCCTACCTTTTGTAACAGTCAACGTTCGTTCGAATGCAAGCCGACACACATTTCTAAGTTTTTTAACAATTTAGTATGTCATATAAATATACATATTTTTTTTCATTTTTTTATGCACAAATGATCAAAACAATTCGCATTTTTGGATGAAAGAAGACATTTGAAAGTTATTTTGAGGGAAATAATTTGAAGATATTTGAAGGTTATTTTAAAAGCATGGGGGACAAGAAGAGAAGGCAAAATAAGGCTTCAAGGAATTATTCACCCGAAACAGAACAAAGATATTGAGAACAAAGAAGGCAAAGATATCATGATGCAAGTATGTATTTTTATTTTTATTTAATTTTATATGTATTACGTACCAAAAATTAAGTTTATTTGTTAGTATTTGTTAAATATTTTTTATCTAATTTTGTTATGAAAATTATTTTAAATAATATTAATTAAATTAAATTAATTTAATTTATATAATAATTCTATATTAATTAATTCTAAATGATGTTATTTTTATTAAATCAATTGGAAACAGTAGGATTAAAAATAATCTTGTTTTAATTTGAAATAATATGTGTATTTGCATTTCAAATTCCATTAACTTGCTTGTTGTGTAATTGACATTTTTTCTCCCCCCTTAACTCCATTTATAATAGATCATGGTTTCAATTTAAAATTTAGATCTTTAGGACCTCTCTCTTTCCCATTTATAATTTATAATTTAATTTAGATAGTCCTTAAACATATAGTTTAATTTAGATTTTGAAACCATGTGTCTTTATAGTTTAGCAAACACTTCAATTGATGTTCTAAAACTAACAAACTTGTTTTTTGTGTCTTGAGCAATAGGCTCTTTTTGTTTTATCCTTAGAAAGGAGCCTGCCGCCCGAGTAGCCCTTAAGGCTCGGTGAGAGGGAGCGACCCAAAGTGGTAACAAGCTAAAGCCAAGCTCTTCCAAACCACTATAAATAAAAGTGATTGTAATAAAAGTTGCAAGCAATGGGTGTTGGAATGGCATAGCGACGTTAACTCGCTGGATCTATGCCCACCTGAACGGATGCCCTTACTAAACACCTTTTGTGTTAGAAGCCAAAAAACTTCTAGTTGTTAGCATTGGAGGTCAAACCTTTGAAGTGACTCACATTCTTACGATTCTTAGTAGAGATACAAAGTTCGCCATGAGGAGTTTTCATGGGGACTGGTGCTTGGCTGCCCCAAAGAAGTGAGTGGCGTGGAGGGGAGCTAGTGGGGTCAAGCACCTAAGTATCTGCTTTGAATTGCGTAGCTCAGGGTAAGCCCCCAAGTGAGATTCAACAACTATTGTCTTGTCCAGCCCTAGGATTTGTGCTTGCATGATCAAAACAATCAAACACTTTCCAACAAACAAACATTGTGTCTACTTTGTTTTCAAGTGTATGAAAAAATATTTCACATTATATTGGAGTCCCCTTAAAACCTATAATATTTGATACTAGGACCTATTATGTGATATTAGGACCTATTATATACGATAATACCTATCTTAAATATGACATAATATAACCTATTATGACATAATAGGTCTTACTATGACTTAATACATGATCACGTATGCAAAAACATTTCACATTATATACTTGAGTCTGGGCCTTATGACCTATATTATGAGATATTAGGGCCTATTATGTATGTGATATTAATGACCTATTATCGCATAATTTAGGTACTAATATCACATACATAATAGGTCCTAATATTTGCATAATATAGGTCTTAAGGGGAGTCAAGTATAATGTGAAATATTTTTGCATACACGGTCATATTAAGTCATAATTAATAAGACCTATTATGTCATAATAGGTTCTAACTTATGTCATATTAAAGACCTATTTAATCACATGATATGTCCTAATATCAAATAATACCTGTCCTAATATCACATAATATACCCGTCTTAAGGGGAGTCAAGTATAATGTGAAAATGTTTTTGCATACGTGGTCATATTAAGTAATAATAAGACCTATTATGTGATATTAGGCCTTATTATGTGATTATAGGTCTTAAATATGACATCAATTTAGAACCTATTATGTCATAATAGGTTCTATTTATATGGCTTAATATGACCATGTATGTGCAAAAACATTTCATATTATACTCAAGAGTCCCCTTAAGACCTATATTATGCAGATATTAGGACTGTGAGATTTTGCCAAGATCAAGAGCTCAATGAAATGTACAAAATAGAGACACAATATAGGATAAGAATAAACTATATTCTCATCAATAAAAAATGACCAATAATCAATTACATACAATGTAGATGAGCCTGCTTATATAGGCAAGGCTAGGGATATGTGAGCACACAAACATGACATGTGGCTCAATAAGAAACAAGGGTAGGTAGGAAATAGGTGTGGGTAGGTAGGAGAAATAATATAATAGTCCCCATGAGGTGGATCACCCACTGAATGTGGAGTGTAACAATAAGATCAACACCATAAAAGGTGGAATTTCTCCTACACACACTATTCCAATGTGGCACAAACACCAAGGTGTCTCATACCCAAACTACTATGAAATGCATTATCCTAAGTAAACTTAAGTAAGTGTAATAATATCCAAGATGAATAATTATTTACACCAACACCCCCCCTTAAGTGCTTAAGTGTCCCCATGTCGATGCTAAAAGATACCCCCTCCAAAGGTGGTAAACTGTGCCACACTGCTGAAAAAGGCACTCCAAGATCTAGTGGAGATGGATGTAGAACATGTCCCAAAGACTCACATGTCTCCTCAAAAAATAAAGAGACCTCCTCCAACTACTGTACATAAGTATCCACAATCATGTCAACCTCGAAAGAATGATCATGTAGAGAATGAACAAGAGGGTCAGAGTGTTCCCTCGCAACAATCGAAGAAGGATCACCTTCATCAAAGAGAAGATGAATGTCATCAATTATGTCTCCCAAATCTACAATGTAGGATTCCATAAACAAACCTACAATATCTGTCAAGTAATCATCCCATGAATTTGAAGCTGGAAGACAATGTATATCCTGTTGCACTAAATCACATGAAGGCAAAACTGTCGCACTATCTGCATCATCAGGTGCAATAGGTGATGTGATATCAATATGAGGAGATGAAATACAAGACTCAAGAATGGGGTCACATGTGAGAATCCCCATGTTCAAGTGCCCAAAGTTCTCCTCAAAATCTGAACTATCACAAGAAATGTGATCATCATGTGTAGAATCATCAAATGTGAAATCATCATCATCAACAAAATCTGAAAAGGAGTATAATCGAGATGCATGATCAACCACCCCAATCGCAATGATAGCTCTAGTCTCAAAGTCTCTAATGAAAACTGAGTCAGGTGTGAACTCCACAACTCTCTTAGTTGCGCCATGTGTGATTTGATAGATAGAAAGGAGATTGTTTGTCAAGTGGGGTACACACAACACATCATTGAAGGAGTTATCCCCAATGTCAATAGATCCTTTCCCAATCACATCCATGTATGTATGATTGCCCATCAAAATCTGTGGCATGGTGCAAGGCTCAAATGTAGAGAACATAGACTACGAGGATGCCATATGATGAGAAGCCCCTGAATCTAGAAGCCATCTCTCTGAATCATGACTGATAGTAGCACATAGAGTTTTTCCTTTTCTTGTTCCAAAAGAGTGAGTCTTCCCACTTGTAGAAGCCATGAATGCTTTCCCTTTTCCTTTTGAATGTGAGGAAGTGGAAGTTGATGAATCATCCTTCTTGTAGACTTTAGGCAAATCAATGTTATGCTTTTTGATGAGATGTGTGAGCTCATCAATCTTCTTAGAATGGCAACAATGCTCCTCATGACCAATCTTTTTACAATAAGCACAACTAGGTCTCTCCCTCTTTGGTGAATTATCTCTCTTGGAAGAGGATGAATCTCCTTGTTTTGGAGAAGATGGTGCTTTGTCCTTAGGCTTTGATTGCCATTTCTTCTTGTTTGAGTTGTCCTTTCCTTGATTTCCTTTGTTCCCTTGATTTGCCACTAATGCTTGAGACTTAGAAGTCTTAAGAATGCCCATGCTTATCAACTTAGTTTGTTCCATCATCAACATTTCATTGAAAGCATCAAATGTAGGCATTTTGTAGCTTGAACCCATTGTCATCCTATGGGTTTGGAAACTAGAAACAAATGCTGCATATTCTTGTGGAAGCTTGCCTATCAAGTTGAATATCAATTGAGTATCCTTCTTATCAATGCCACAATCTTTGAGTTGTGCCCTCAACTCATTTGCCTTAGTGACATAATCTTGTATAGTATCAAAGTTCTTGGGATCTAACATGGTGAGATCACTATCAATTTGATTTCCCCTAATCTCATCAACTTGACCATATAAGTCTTGAAACTTTTGCCAAGCATCCTTGATTAGAGTACATTTCTCAATATGAAAAATGAGATCCTTTGATACATACTTTCTTAAGGTACCAATTGCCATGATATTTTTAGTGAGCCAATCCAAGTGACCAACTGGATCAACCTTAGGATCAGTGGGAGCAACAATAGTTCCATCAATGTAATGAGTTAGTCCTTTTTCCATAAGTTTACTCCATGCATCAATTTTCCAAGTAGCATAATTATGTGGAGTTAAGAGAGGAAACTTAGAAGAACGCATAGCAGAAAAAAGGAAGGAACACAAGAGCACAAGAGACACCCCCCCAAATTCACTCAATCAAAGTACCCCCCCCAAAGTGATGATTTTGGCACTTTATACTTAGTGCCATTACAATGAGCCACTTGCAAAACAAGGCAAAGTGGACTTATGATGCAAATTTTACAACTTCCCAAATGAGATACAAGAGACTTCAATCAATAGTGCAATGAATCTAACTGAGATTCAATCAAATATACAAGTACCAAGAGAGCCAAAAATGGCCAAAATCTGAAAGTACAATTTCTACTTACAATGACATCAATTTAATAGCATCATGTGAAAGTAGACAAAAAAATATGTACTTTAAAAAAAAATGGCACCTGAAAAGGAGGTTGTATGACCCCAAACGAAGCCTTTGAAGTTGCAAAAATTGAGATTACTCAGGTACAGTCACCAAAAACTGCATTTTCTAAAAAATAAGTGCATCAAAATCAAAAAATTTCTTTACCATTGTGGAGAGCACGAAATTCTAGCCCATTTCAAAACAAATTGGACCCAAAAAGGAGTAAAAATGAGCAAGTTATGGCCATTTGAAGTTGAACTGCAAAATCAAAAACCTCAATAAGAGGGGCCTGCCAAATTTTGAAAAATGTTGATGTGGCGCTGATGTTAGCAAGTCACTGTGTTAAATTTGACGGTCGTATGACTGTTGCAAAAACTTCGCCTCTCTGCTGACTGGGCATTCGTACTGTACAGATTGATGACTGTGCAGATGACGTGGTGTACGGAAGTCGAGTGGGCTGCCATATGGAGATGACGTGTCAAGGTGTCGGCCGTGGGCTAGTGGCCGCTTGCCATGTGGCAGACGCGGGGCCGTCAGTTGTGGTGGTCGCCGGCGGAGGGAGCGGCCGGAGCCGAGGGCCAGCGGCGGAGGACTTGGGCACTGGAGAGGAGGTAGTGGGCGTCGGCGGTAGGTGACGCGGCCTGGGGAAAGGCGGAGACCGGCGGGGGAGCCGAGGTTGCGGCAGCATCGACGACAGAGCTGCAGCGCGTGGGAGGCCGCGGGTAGAGCAAGGTAGCCAGTGGTGGTCTGGACAACCGGCGGGCGGCGTGCGGAATGAGGCACGGGCGACGGCGGTCTGACAGGTACGTGGGTTGACAGTGCTGCAGACCTGCAGACGCAGTACAGGAGTCACGAGGGGGGGTCTGCGGACCCCCCAAAAATTACCTTTTTGATTTTTTTTTTGATTTTATTTATTTTCAAAAATTTTCGCTTTTTTTGATTTTGTTTTTTCGAAAAAACTTCAAAAAATTAATTTTTTTTTTTTTTTCAAAAAATTAATAAATTTTTTTGAAAATTCGTACGATTATAGCAAAATTGGCGAAAAATTTTTTCTCACCAAAATAGGCTGACTTTATAACCAAAATTCATGGAAACGGCCTTCTGGACGCAATGGCAGGGTCGGATCTGGTCTAGGACGCCTCCAAAAGATGTTGCTCCTCAGATCCGCCTCTTGACGTCGCAATAATGCCTCTTCAAGACGAATCAATGAAGCCCCAATGGGTCTGATACCATGTGAGATTTTGCCAAGATCAAGAGCTTAATGAAATGTACAAAATAGAGACACAATATAGGACAAGAATAAACTGTATTCTCATCAATAGAAAAATGATCAATAATCATAATTACATACAATGTAGATGAGCCTGCTTATATAGGCAAGGCTAGGGATATGTGAGCACACAAACATGACATGTGGCTCAATAAGAAATAAGGGTAGGTAGGAAATAGGTGTGGGTAGGTAGGAGAAATAATATAATAGTCCACATGAGGTGGATCACCCACTGAATGTGGAGTGTAACAACAAGATCAACACCATAAAAGGTGGAATTTCTCCTACACACACTATTCCAATGTGGCACAAACACCCAGGTGTCCCATACCCAAACTACTATGAAATGCATTATCCTAAGTAAACTTAAGTAAGTGTAATAATATCCAAGATGAATAATTATTTACACCAACATGACATTCCTTCCCTTAGGAAGAAACAAAACCAAAGGTGAATCCATGAAGTCTCCCCAATCATGAAGGGAAGATGTATGAAGAAAACTCATGATGAAAGGAATCTCGGAAAACTGCTCAAGTGTCCCCATGTCGATGCTAAAAGATACCCCCTCCAAAGGAGGTAAACTGTGCCACATTACTGAAAAAGGCACTCCAAGATCTAGTGGAGATGGATGTAGAACATGTCCCAAAGACTCACATGTCTCCTCAAAAAATAAAGAGACCTCCTCCAACTGCTGTACATAAGTATCCACAATCATGTCAACCTTGAAAGAATGATCATGTAGAGAATGAACAAGAGGGTCAGAGTGTTCCCTCGCAACAATCAAAGAAGGATCACCTTCATCAAAGAGAAGATGAATGTCATCAATGATGTTTCCCAAATCTGCAATGTAGGATTCCATAAACAAACCTGCAATATCTGTCAAGTAATCATCCCTTGAATATGAAGTTGGAAGACAATGAATATCCTACTGCACTGAATCACATGAAGGCAAAACTGTCGCACTATCTGCATCATCAGGTCCAATAGGTGATGTGATATCAATATGAGGAGATGAAATAAGAGACTCAAGAATGGGGTCACATGTGAGAATCCCCATGTTCAAGTGCCCAAAGTTCTCCTCAAAATCTGAACTATCACAAGAAATGTGATCATCATGTGTAGAATCATCAAATGTGAAATCATCATCATCAACAAAATCTGAAAAGGAGTATAACCGAGATGCATGATCAACCACCCCAGTCGCAATGATAGCTCTAGTCTCAAAGTCTCTAATGAAAACTAAGTCAGGTGTGAACTCCACAACTCTCTTAGTTGCGCCATGTGTGATTTGATAGATAGAAAGGAGATTGTTTGTCAAGTGGGGTACACACAACACATCATTGAAGGAGTTATCCCCAAAGTCAATAGATCCTTTCCCAATCACATCCATGTATGTATGATTGCCCATCAAAATCTGTGGCATGGTGCAAGGCTCAAATGTAGAGAACATAGACTGCGAAGATGCCATATGATGAGAAGCCCTTGAATCTAGAAGCCATCTCTCTGAATCATGACTGATAGTAGCACATAGAGCTTTTCCTTTTCTTGTTCCAAAAGAGTGAGTCTTCCCACTTGTAGAAGCCATGAATGCTTGCCCTTTTCCTTTTGAATGTGAGGAAGTGGAAGTTGATGAATCATCCTTCTTGTAGACTTTAGGCAAATCAATGTTATGCTTTTTGATGATGGTGTGAGCTCATCAATCTTCTTAGAATGGCAATGATGCTCCTCATGACCAATCTTTTTACAATAAGCACAAGTAGGTCTCTCTCTCTTTGGTGAATTATCTCTCTTGGATGAATCTCCTTGTTTTGGAGAAGATGGTGCTTTTTCTTTAGGCTTTGATTGCCATTTCTTCTTGTTTGATTTGTCCTTCCCTTGATTTCCTTTGTTCCCTTGATTTGCCACTAATGCTTGAGACTTAGAAGCCTTTAGAATGCCCATGCTTATCAACTTAGTTTGTTCTATCATCAACATTTCATTGAAAGCATCAAATGTAGGCATTTTGTAGCTTGAACCCATTGTCATCCTATGGTTTTGGAAACTAGAAACAAATGTTGCATATTCTTGTGGAAGCTTGCCTATCAAGTTGAATATCAATTGAGTATCCTTCTTATCAATGCCACAACCTTTGAGTTGTGCCCTCAACTCATTTGTCTTAGTGACATAATCTTGTATAGTATCAAAGTTCTTGGGATCTAACATGGTGAGATCACTATCAATTTGATATCCCGTAATCTCATCAACTTGACCATACAAGTCTTGAAACTTTTGCCAAGCATCCTTGATTAGAGTACATTTCTCAATATGAAAAATGAGATCCTTTGATACATACTTTCTTAAGGTACCAATTGCCATGATATTTTTAGTGAGCCAATCCAAGTGACCAGCTGGATCAACCTTAGGATCAGCGGGAGCAACAATAGTTCCATCAATGTACCGAGTTAGTCCTTTTTCCATAAGTTTACTCCATGCATCAATTTTCCAAGTAGCATAATTATGTGGAGTTAAGAGAGGAAACTTAGAAGAACCCATAGCAGAAAAAAGGAAGGAAAACAAGAGCACAAGAGACACCCCCCCAAATTCACTCAATCAAAGTACCCCCCCCAAAGTGATGATTTTGGCACTTTATACTTAGTGCCATTACAATGAGCCACTTGCAAAACAAGGCAAAGTGGACTTATGATGCAAATTTTACAACTTCCCAAATGAGATACAAGAGACTTAAATCAATAGTGCAATGAATCTAACTGAGATTCAATCAAATATACAAGTACCAAGAGAGCCAAAAATGGCCAAAATCTGAAAGTACAATTTCTACTTACAATGGCATCAATCTGCTAGCATCATGTGAAAGTAGACAAAAGAATACGTACTTTCAAAAAAAATGGCACCTGAAAAGGAGGTCGTATGACCCCAAACGAAGCCTCTGAAGTTGCAAATACTGGGATTACTCAGGTACAGTCACCAAAAACTACATTTTCTGAAAAAATTGTGCATCAAAATAAAAAAATTCCTTCACCACTGTGGAGAGCACAAAATGCTAGCCTATTTCAAAAAAAATTGCACCCAAAAAGGAGCAAAAATGAGCAAGTTATGGCCATTTGAAGTTGAACTGCAAAATCAGAAAGCTCAATGAGAGGGGCCTGCCAAATTTTGAAAAATGCTGATGTGGCGCTGATGTCAGCAAGTCACTGTGTTAAATTTGACGGTCGTATGACTGTTGCAAAAACTTCGCCTCTCTGTTGACTGGGTGCCCGTACTATATGGACTGATGATGTGGCAGACGACTGTGCAGTACTGATGCTGACGTGGCACTGTACGGAAATTTGACGTGTACGGGTTGTACCCGCAAGCCAGTGGCCACTTGCGATGTGGTAGACGTGGGTCCTCCGGTCTTGGTGATCGCCGATGGGAGGAGGCTACCGGAGGCGGACCGGAAGCCCAGGATGACGGTCGTGGAGCTGAGGTGCTCGGGTGGCGACGGCATCGGGGGCGTGTGGTAGCGGGCGTCGGAGAGTGGCGTGTAGGAGGAGCTGTGGGCTATAGCTTCGACGGGGAGAGCAAGTCGGTCGGTGGCGGGAGAGTCCGGTGCGGACCTGCAGGCGGCGGCGGGTCTCGGTCTGCGAGTACACGGCACGGACGGCGTGACGGTGTGTGGAACGAGGCGTGGGCTGACAGTGGCAGGTACAAGCGCGGCGTTCGGAGCGGTCGGGGTGCTGTAGACATGTAGGGTACGACAGGTCACGAGGGGGTCTGCGGACCCCCCAAAAACACCTTTTTTTTTTTTTGATTTTTTTTTGAATTTTTTTGATTTTTGAATTTTTTTTTTTTTTAACGAAAAATTTTTCAGAAAAATAATTTATTTTTTTTCGAAAAATGTATAATTTTTTTTTGAAATTCGTACGATTATAGCAAAATTGGCAAAAAAAAAATTTCTCACCAAAATAGGCCGACTTTATAACCAAAATTCATGGAAACGGCTTTCTGGATGCAATGGCGGGGTCGGATCTGGTCTAGGACGCCTCCAAAAGATGCTGCTCCTTAGATTTGCCTCTTGACGTCGCAATAATGCCTCTTCAAGATGAATCAATGAAGCCCCAATGGTTCTGATACCATGTGAGATTTTGCCAAGATCAAGAGCTCAATGAAATGAACAAAATAGAGACACAATATATGACAAGAATAAACTGTATTCTCATCAATAAAAAATGATCAATAATCAATTACATACAATGTAGATGAGCCTGCTTGTATAGGCAAGGCTAGGGATATGTGAGCACACAAACATGACATGTGGCTCAATAAGAAACAAGGGTAGGTAGGAAATAGGTGTGGGTAGGTAGGAGAAATAATATAATAGTCCACATGAGGTGGATCACCCACTGAATGTGGAGTGTAACAACAAGATCAACACCATAAAAGGTGGAATTTCTCCTACACACACTATTCCAATGTGGTACAAACACCCAGGTGTCTCATACCCAAACTACTATGAAATGCATTATCCTAAGTAAACTTAAGTAAGTGTAATAATATCCAAGATGAATAATTATTTACACCAACAAGGACCTATTACATGTGATATTAGGACCTATTATGAAATAATAGGTATTAAATATGACATAATAGTCCACCTATTATGACATAATATTTAGGTCTTATTATGACTTAAAAATTTGGTTTCAAATTATACTTGGAATTTCATTGCATTAAAAATATTCTCTTCCATCTTAAACCATGTGTAGAATGGGCTTGAGAAGAAGGGAGTTCTCAAGAAGGAGTTGAGGCAAACAAACCTGCTGAAGAACACAATATAGTTGAAGAACATAGGGAGGAGCTTGCCCAAGTTGAACCAATGGAGGTCGAAGGAGAGGGGTCAGGCTCCTTACCTCTACCACTGGTATGGATGAGCATATTGTGGATTTAGCTAAACGGGTGAAGAGAAATATTTCTTATAAAAATTTAGGTAATTTACTTGAAATGGGTATGAATGAGTTGAAACGTCTCTATGAAGAACCTAGACATACTAAAAGGAGGTCGATGAATAAAATTGAAAAATAAATAATCTCATTTCAATAATCTTGATACTACACTAGAGAAAGCTCAATTGTTATCAATTGTACTTACTCGTAAAGACTTAATAGATCCACTGAAATTGTTGGGTATAGATACAACAAGTCAAAAGAGGAAAACTTCTCAGCTACAAAAATCTATTATTGATAATGTTAAGAAAGGTTTGGTGAACATTAGTAAAAAATCTCAAACAGTAGATAAGACCATTTCAAGAAGAGTGATGTTGACATCTTTACTAAATGAAAGATTGCCTCAAAAAAGACAAATCTCTTCACTGTCATTTGAGTTTGGTTTTAGTAGAAGGACAATATCAAAATATGTGAAAAGGAGAAAGTGTTTGGATGATACTACCTCAGAAGGGAATTGGGCAATTATGTGTAGAGCTCCTCATTCTGATAGAATTGAAGAAGTTGTTAGGAACTTGGTGACAAGTTTTTGGAATGATAATACTCATCCTTCATTAAACAGTAGAGATGTTATCAAGAAAAGGATTGACCTTGATCGTTATGATCTCCATGTAAAACATTGGTTAGACACAACAAAACATGAACTGTATGTGTTGTTTACTAAAACAAACCCTCATATAAAGATTGGACAAACCATGTTTGAATGGTTGAGGCCATATTATGTGAAGGTAAACAAAGTCTTTGAAATCTATTGTTCTCATTATCACATCGAATTTGATTTGTACTATCAGGTGTTTCGAAAGATTAGAAAAGATAGTGATGTTTATGAAAAAGCTCCTCCTAAATGAACAAGTCAATTCATAACATCCATCTTATGTGATAAATCAGATGATAATGCAATCGTACAAATAAATTGCATAAAAATAATTTGTGGAACATGTGGGGAGTTGGCTAAATTGACTTTGAGAGATGAAGATACTGACATGACAAAGATGGTAAATTGCAAGAGTTACAAGTACAAAAAAATTGAAACAGAATTTGGAAAGGAATCTACACGGTTAGATTATGTAGAAGAGGAGATACCTATTGGAACATTTATGGAAAATTTTCGTAAGTTCATAAAACCATACATATGACATGGCTTTTTTTCCAAGTGGCAAGCAAAACAATTTTAAACATTAAGAGACACTTTCCCACTTGGAACTATTCTATCCGTAGTGGACTTCGCATAAAATTACTCTTTTGCACAAAAAAAAGAGATTCAATTAGAGTTATAATTTTCAAAGAAAATCAATATTACGGTGCATGTGTGTTATTGACATGCACAAATGGATTTGGATAGTATTGATAGTAAATTTGAAAATCATATCATTAAGAAAGAGTACCACTTCTATATCACTGATGATAAGGAGAATGACACTTTTTTTATAACATTGCTTTAAGAAGTTTTTTGAATATTTGAAAGAGAGAGGCATAACAATAGTTAAACATTTTTTTTGGTTTGATGGATGTGCGACACAATTCAAATCTCCAAGGACATTTTATGCACTATGTATATATCATCAAAATGACAAAAATACCACATGTTTGGAGTTTTTTTTAGAGTGGTCATGGAAAGGGTGAACATGATGGTGCAGGAGCTTGTATCAAACGTGCTCTAAGAAAGCATCAAATAAATTATACAGGAGATTGTATAGATGGTGCACATGATGTTGTTTAATGGTGTAAGAAACACTTTGTGCAACCGAATTATCCTTGTGAATCATCATCGATAACATACAAGCCCATTCCATATAGAGTGTTTTGGAAGATAACTGGTACGCGTTCTCTTTTAGTGTTTTAAAATGTTTATTTTTATTTTTAAATGTTCCTAGTTCAAATATTTTAAAACAACTTGATATGTATGTTTGTGTACACATGTACATTTTGCAGATGTGGATAGAAGATAAATGCATGGATGCAAGAGCATGGAGAGGACAAGATCTTTGCGTTGTGTCATGAGTACAGATAATCACCCATGGACATTGTACACTAAAGATTATTCATGTTTTTGTTCTGATTGCATTTTAGAAAACTATGTTGATTGCAAGAACCAAGAGCTTGGATATGTCAGTGAATGAAAATTGGTGCCACTAGATGTTTCTGACACATACGAGGAAAATAAGGGCGAAATCTTTGAAGACATTCTTTTGATTTCTGTTGATTATGACCATATTTCAAGATTGATTAAAAAAGGTATATGTATAATATTTAAATTATATATATATATATCATTTTAAAAAATGTTGCTTATGTAAATAAATTATATATAAATACTTCTAATCGAGTAAATATATTTATAACTTGTTTCAAATTGAAGGAGATACTTTTGCAGTCATAGCAGAAGATGGAAATATAGGTGTTAGTTATTATTTATTGTGTTGCATAGAAGAGAGAAAAAAGTTAATAAAATCTGAAATGAGCAATGGAATGTCCTTTCCCACAAGTTTGAACCGATTTGAGCATTTAAATTAATTTATAAATTTATTTTAAACATGCACATGTGCACATGTTTTAATTTTTATATGTACACATAGGTTACACAAATTTTTAATTTCTTGTTTCTTATATACATGTACATGCAAGCTCAGTTGTAGTGCAAGGGACATATTTCAAACAAGTTAAAATTGTTCAACATGAGATTCATTTCATTGAATACCAAATTGACAACAAGGTATATCAATATAGCCACTTTATCATTATTGTCAGCCTAATTCTTCATGCAGTTCCACATCGCGGGCAGTCTCAAAAGTGGAGACTAGATAGTGAAGATCATGAGAAATTATTAAGTGTTATTGAAGAGCGGTCTAAACCACTTGATGTGGTGTGAACTATTTAGAACACCTAAGTACATGTGTTTGAACCTATGAATTTTTAATTTAATACTTTAAAATATTCACTTCTACTTAACTTGTTCCAGATAAAACTTTGAGAATTTAAATTATTGAATATGTACATTAACTTGAGTTTGTTCATTTGATATATGAACAAGTGTGATTTTTATAGTGTTCATGGCTTGTGTGGAGTGGATATATTAAATTATGATGTGTTTTTTATATGCTTTGTGATGTTAAATTAATAATGCGCGTGTACATGTACAAAGTAATTATGATGTGGATTCAAGTTGAAAAATGTCTTAAAGGGGATGTATGCTACAATTAGGATGTATGAAATTACCTGATGTGTGTGTTTAATATAAATTCATAAATAATAATTAAAAATGAAAGATTTGATTGAAATTTGATTTAAATTAGGACGTGTGTGTTTAGATTACCTGATACATGTGTGTGTAAATTTACAAAGTTAGGAAATTTAATATATATTAAATTATTGTACGAGCAAGATGTATATACTTATGTACATATATAAATTCAAAAATTCATTTAAATTCAATGCATATCTACATACATATTACATGTAGTAAAATTTAAAATTTATAAACATATCAATCATTTTTTAATCTATCTACATGTACACAAATATGATCAAACACAAACTGTACATATATATATACACACACACACACAAGTTATATATATATATATATATATATATATATATATATATATATATATATATATATATATATATATATATATATATATATATATATATATATATATATATATATATATATATATATATATATATATATATATATATAACTTGTGTGTATGTAATCTAACATGTGCATGATCATATATAATATGAATACAAATGCATATAAATATATAATCCAGGATCAAACACAAACTGTATAAAGTATATAATCTAACTATACATGCATGATATATATAATCCACCTAATCAAACACAAAATATATAAAGTATATAATCTAACATACATGCATGAAATATATAATCTGATCAAACACAAATTATATAACTTGTATAATCTAATATGTGCATGAATATATAATATGAAAGTCTGAAATGTACATATAAAAAGATAAACAAATGAGCTATAAAGTGGCAAATCAACATGCATCATGTTGGTCACGAATAGAGTGACCCTCTGAGGGAGAGTCCTAGTGAGAGTCTAGATGTCCAACAGACACCTGCAAAAGTAGAATTTATTTAAATATTAAATATATAGATCTACAAATATATACATATGCAATCAAATTTGAATAGTTAAATTTAAATCAAAATATAAATTGTAACACACACATGTGTATATATAAAAGACCATAACTAGCCTATCCACTAGCAGGTGTACCATCGAAAGAATCTCTCCTACGCACACACTCAAAGCTCAAGATAGGAGTGACATGAGATAACTGTTATACATACATGTGTATTTTAGGATTAGTCTGAATAATAAATGATACTTAACTTCTATTATATTTATTAAATGATATATAGAAAGTGTACGTTACAACATATACATCTTTTAAAAATAAATGCACATGTACATACCTGTGTATCAGGAGTAGGCTGTATATTCTGATCATTTCCTATGATCATATCTACCACATCACTCGTGTCTGCATATCTCTCTCTGGTTGTATGTATGACTTAGGAGTGTAAGGGGCTGACTAGATGGCTAGGTATCAAGGATGAAGTGTCTGTCTCTAGTAGCATATCCATAAACCCAGTCTGGCTCAAACCTCACAGTTGCTCCTCAAATGAATCCAAGCCCTCATCTATGATATGGACATGATTAGGTCATATCTCCTCCTCTGCAACAACAAAGTGATCTATAGGTGGGTCAATGTGTGGAGTATGCGTAGAGTGATGACAATGTTATGACTACCTTGGGTTATGCATCGATGCAACGGTAGCCTGCGCATATCTGACAATCTCCTCTCCAACAATAGCCAATGGTATCCCAAGTCGAGATGAAATAAAATGGTAAGAATGTAGAAGGTCCTAGACTAAATACTACGACATTTGTACATGTCTACCACCTCCTGCTATAGCCTCTACCTCATCTAGCGAGGGGATGCCAATAGTAATATTTTGATCATCTAAATCAGAAGCCACCATGTGACTAGAAGATGCATGATTTGTTGATGATCTGGAACGTGGTCGGCTCATCATATATATGCCCATCTTGTCAGATGATATGGTGATTGTTGTTGATGCAATCTCTCCAATCATATCACTTGCTTCTCTCTGAGAAGAAATCACAACATGATCCACTGTGGGGGTGAGAGGTGGGACTATTACCAAAAATCTCTCACCAACAAGGTCCCTGTGTCTAGGAAGAGCTCTATCACACCTACGGTATGCATCTCTATCAACAATCCTGCCCCTCCCCTATCCATAATATGCTGGAATATTAAGGTAGTTGGGTTTCAACTGATAATGAACCTCAACATATACCTATTGTACAAAGTATAATGGAATCTGTTCATTATTAGGATAATGACCATGGGTAGCTAAGAAGCATGGGTAAATCAATGATGCATCCTGTGGATCAATACATCTCATAACCTAATATCCTCTCACCTTACTCTTCTCTTGATACTATGGAAAACATCTCTCCTTGATGGTCTCCTTCGAGACCACCCTCACAACATCAACAAAAGAATGATGACCCCTCACCTCACTCCTCAACTGTCTATATATATCAGCTATAACCTCTAGTGGAAATGAGGTGTGACTAACTAGACGGTCCCTCAATGTCCGCAAACTACGAAAAGTGGATTGGCATGTACTCTTGTACACACCATTTGTCCGTGGGTCATCTAATATAACTCTCAATCTTTGTAACTCATGGTCACTATAATGAAAGATGGTAGCAATATCAGGCAATGAAGGATCCTGTTGTGGAGGATCTACATGATGTGGCTCCTAATCAGGTACATTGCTCAGATCCTGGGATGCCATCTATCTAGGTCTAGGTCATGATAAAGTTACAATAAATATTTAAGCACACACACACATGAAGTGCATTCAATTTAAAACATTAAACTAAAATCAATTAAATTCTAGAGAGAGAGAGAGAGAGAGAGAGAGAGAGAGAGAGAGAGAGAGATATCATTATTCTTGAGCTCGTGTTAAAAATTAAAATGTACACATGTGAAGTTCTCGCATAATTCATAGATATATACATTCAAAGTTCTCACATAATTCAAATTTAAATAAATAATTTTAAAGAGAGCGAGAGGGAGATTGAATTAAAAATATATAAATTTATCTATATATCACATACATATATTTTAAATTATTAAAACATTAATGAGAGAGAGAGGAAGATCATTTCCATGACAGAGAGAGAGATGTCATTAATTTCAGAGAGAGAGAGAGAGAGAGAGAGATCATTAAAGATATAATTTACTAAATTAGAACATAATTTTTAAAATTAAAACGCATGTTGAGAAAATTAAGGGAAGAGAGATCAAAAGACTAAATCATGTACATGCATATACCAATTCAAACACATGCTGAGTAAATTAAGGGACTTGAGAGAAAAAGACTAAATCACAGTGTGATAAATATATGGTCAAATTGGGTCCTAATCGGGTACATTATAAACATTCTAGGATGTTATAAGGGGTCATAAGTGGTTGTAAAGGGTCACACATGTGTTAGAAGACATGCATGAGCCCTTAGGACCACATATGAGCCCTTAGGACACTGTGTGATCTTAAGGGGTATGTCGTACACACTAGGATGTTATAAGGGGTCATATGTGGTCCTAAGGGGTCACATGCATGTGTTAACACACATGTGTGACCCCTTAGGACCACATATGACCCCTTAGGACAGGACTAAGGGGTATGTCATACACACTAGGATTTTAAAGGGGCCATATGCAGTTCTAAGGGGTCACACACATGCATTAGAACACATGCATGACCCCTTAAGACCACATATGACCCCTTACCTGACACTATGTGATCCTAAGGGGTATTTCGTACACACTAGGATGTTATAAGGGGTTAGATGTGGTCCTAAGGGGTCACACATGTGTTAGAACACATGTGTGACCCCTTAGGACACTATGTGATCTTAAGGGACCATATGTTGTACACACTAAGATTTTATAAGGGGTCATATGTGGCTCTAAGGGGTCACACATGTGTTAGAACACATGCGTGGCCCCTTAGGACCGCATATGACCCCTTAGGACACTATGTGATCCTAAGGGGTGTGTCATACACACTAGGATATTATAAGGGATCATATATGGTCCTAAGGGGTTACAAATGTGTTGTAAGATATGCGTGACCCCTTAGGACCACATATGACCCCTTAAGACACTATGTGATCCTAAGGGGTATGTTGCATACACTAGGATGTTATAAGGGGTCATATATGGTTGTAAGGGGCCACGTATGTGTTAACACATGCGTGGTGACCCCTTAAGACCACATATGATCCCTTAGGACACTATGTGATGGACTAAGGGTTATGTCGTATGTGCATTAGGATTTAATAAGGGGTCATATGTGGTTCAAAGGGGTCACACATGTGTTAGAACACATGTGTGTGACCCCTTAGGACCACATATGACCCCTTAGGACACTATATGATCCTAAGGGGACATGTTGTATACACTAGAATGTTATAAGGGGTGATATGTGGTCCTAAGGTGTGACCCCTTATGACCTCTTATGACCCCTTAGTACACTATGATAGACTAAGGGGTATGTCATACACACTAGGATTTAATAAAGGGTCAAATGTGGTCCTAAGGGGTCACAAACATGTTAGAACACATGTGTGACCCCTTAGGACACTATGTGATCCTAAGGGGTATATTTCGTATGCATTAGGATGTTATAAGGTGTCATATGTGGTCCTAAGGGGTCACACATGCATGACCCCTTAGGACAACATATGACCCCTTAGGACACTATGTGATGGACTAAAAGGTATGTCATACACACTAGGATTTTATAAGGGGTCATATGTGGTCCTAAGGGGTCACACATGTGTTAGCACATGTGTGACCCCTTAGGACCACATATCACCCCTTAGGACACTATGTGATGGACTAAAGGGTATGTTATACACACTAGGATTTTATAAGGGGTCATATGTGGTCCTAAGGGGTCACACATGTGTTCTAACACATGTGTGACCCCTTAGGACCACATATGACCCCTTAGGACACTATGTGATCTTAAGGGGTATGTTGTACACATTAGGATGTTATAAGGGGTCATATGAGGTCCTAAGGGGTCACACATGTGTTAGAATACACGTGTGACCCCTTATGACCACATATGGCCCCTTAGGAGACTATGTCATCCTAAGGAGTATGTTGTACATACTAGGATGTTATAAGGGGTCATATGTGGTTGTAAGGGGTTACACATATGTTAGAACACATGCGTGACCCCTTAGGACCACATATGACCCGTTAGGACACAATTTGATCCTAAGGGGTATGTTGTATACTCTAGAATGTTATAAGGGGTCACATACGGTCCTAACACATGCGTGACCCCTTAGGACGACATATGACCCCTTAGGACACTATGCGATCCTCTATGGTCCTAAGGGGACATATAGTGTCGTCAGGGGCATATGTGGTCTTAAGGGGTCTTAAGGGGTCATGTTGTGTGTGTAATAGGATGTGAAAAGGGGGCATAGAGGTTTTATATTTTCTAATTTGTCTAAATCTATTATCTAAGTTTTATAATGTTTTTTTTTTTAATTTAAATTTATTATTTAATTTTCCTAATGTTTTAATTTATTATATATAGTTTTCTAACATTTTTCTAATTTCTAATTTTGCTAATGTTTTTCTTAACGTTTTTCTAAGTTTTAATTTACTACCTTAGTTTTCTAAGTTTTTCAAAACATTTTTTTTAAAAGTTGAAAATAATAATACATATACAGTTATTTAAATAAAAAAACAAATTGATGTTAAATCAAAACATTAAATTAAGTTTTCTAACATTTTTCTAATTTTAATTTTGCTAATATTTTCCTAAAAAAATTCAAACGTTTTTCTAAGTTTTAAAATTTTAGTATAGATATGTTTTCTAAGTTTTTGTTAACGTTTTTCTAAAATGCTGAAAAAAATAATAAATATATAATTATTTAATTAAAAAAATAAATTAACAAATAAATTATTTACTAATTTTTAAATAAATTTAATAAAAAATAAATTAATTAAAAAAAAAAACCATTATTAAACCAAAAGAAGGATATTTTGTACACCTGAAATAATGTAGGTCAAAAGCTGAAAGATGAGAAGTGTTGGTTGCTACTAACAGAGCATGGTGACGTGATGCTAATGTAGGGTTTGTTCTAACCCTCTCTCCACAGCAAACTCCAAACTTAAAAATGACAGTTTAACTGTCATTTTCGGGTTTTATAGAGATTTTTTTAAAAATATTTTTTAAATGGGTTTGATCGAACCTCGAAATCCATTTGGGGTTTGATCGAACCTAGATCCGATGGTGGGTTCGATCTGGGGTTCGCTCAAACACCCCTAGTTCGTTCGAATCCCTGCAATTTTTTTCCCTGCCTCCACCAATTTTATTCGTTGGCAAAAGTGGGAACCATTATTGTGAGTTTACCCACATATGAATGCAATGCAAAGAATCTAAGACCAGATTTACTAGCTAATAATGCATACAAACATCATATTTATCTAGTTGTCATTTTGTCAAACATATAGCATGCAACCTCAGACTTGGAAACCGAATTTATCACAACACATATAGAGCTCACAACTGACTTATTTATTCAATTCCAAAATGAAAGTACATCAATGACACTTTGTCATGACATGTAAAACTCTATGCAAATAGTCACTTACAACCAATAGGCATTTAGACAAACATATAGCATGCAAAATTGATTTCAATCAGGCGTCTTATTCAAATTGGAATACTAGTATGTAATGGACTGGTTACAAGCTTAGATGCCAATGTGCTGATTAGAATAACCAAGGGTATCTGCTTTATAATGAAAGGCACTTCTACATTTTGAGTACAAATGGCAGCCATTATAACTATTTAATGTAATCATAAATGGATGCAAAGTAACATAAAAAACTTGGTTTATTGTAGTGCCTATACTAATGATGATATGTCAGCCACCAAACAGACCTCAAACATCTTCCTTAAGCTCGAATTATGCCTCTACATATGCTGCCCCTATTCTTGCCTGGCAACTTTTAAAATAAATAAATGCAACAATAAAAGGTCTGCAAATTGGTATAAAAATGATTGCCAAGACAATAGCAATTGATTCCTCAAATTCCCATAACCAAAGGATGTCTCCAAGTGAAGATATGAACAAAATATGTTTTTAGTGATGCCCTAGCAAGAGTTTATTAGACCCCTAGAATTGATTATCAGCAAGCTAATAGCTCCTCCAAGATACTCCAAAATTATTGCTAGGACCTCCTAAGATGAATGTTCAAATACCCACAAAGAAACAACATCCGAATGAGGCCATATGAACAAAATTGTGGTATTCCTCCAGTTGATGTATAGTCTGAAAATGGCCTGTGATGAGAACTCGGAAAATGATAGATGCAGTCAACTCTTAGGTAGTAAAATTGTTGAAGACTCCTAACCTCAAAATGTCTCCAGTGTTCTCCAAATCGGACCCTAGCATTATTTGGCCCTTGGGCACCAATTAAGCTCCAATGAAAGGACTGAGTTATCCTTCCCAATCTAAAATAATCTCAGCTGATAGTTTCACAACCTCAAAATTGCTTAACATATGAGACTTTTCATTCCCAAAGGCTCAATAATGGCAGAAACCCAAACTGGTTTCTTCTCCACACAAGATCTCAAAATCAAATATCAAATAAATAATGATTAGAATCTTAACTTGACCTTCTTTTATACTTTTTATGGAGCCTTTCAAAAAGCTTCTAGAAATAATATTATTTCACTTAAGTGACTTTTACGATATAGTATTAATTTAAGTCACTTTATTAAATTAATTCAATATAAAGTTACCTTTTAATTTTTATTTATTTCATAACTTTATAATTAACTTAATACTTTTAATTAAAACAATCAATTAAGCTATCCTTAAGAAATATTATTAATTGGGACAACTTAATTAATTGTTCCGCCTTCAAAAAATGGGGACATTACAATACATTAAGTTATATTGATGATAAAATTGCTTATTACTTAATGATAATAATTTCCTATTGATAAAAATAGTTTATAAAATTATTATCATTAACGAATAAGCAATTTTGTAAGATTATAATTCTTTTCTATACCAGTAGTCGAATAGAATTACATGCATGCTACATAAAAGTCTTATTATTTATTTGGTATAATAATATCATTGATTCGGTTTTATTTTAAAGAGTTATTTATATGATGAGGATAGATTTATTACATTGCCCATTTAGGCCTCATATATTTGTTTTTATTGAAATTTTAGCACCATGGTTGTGCATGAATTGCCAACACATACGTAGTAAACAACAATGACTTTTTTTTCATTGTTTGTGTAGCATCCTAAAATTGTACCCTGTACAATTTTGACTGTATTTTGAGCGCTCACCTTATCAGTCCCATCCCCATGCTTGATTAGGACCTATTTATTCCTCCCCTATGCAACCAAGCTTCATATTTTCACTTTGCGCCTTGCTTAGCCTCTTGTTCCTGGTCTAAATTAGGGTAGGACTAGGGCGGGGCAGCACACCCTAGTCCTCCCTAATCAGGTCCTATTTTGGCCCCTACGCCCTATCTCAAATTTGAGAAGGAAATAAATCCCCCATGTCAGCCTATGTTGGAAAATTAATAAGTTTGACAATAGGCAAGTATATAAGGAGGTCTCCCCGTCTCATTTGGATATACATTCGTGAAGGTGGAATTGGATCTCAAGCATTCAAGCATTCATCATGAAGCATTCTTCAAGCTTGCATATTTTTCATCTATCCATTGGAGTATTATTACATCATTCATTTGCAAGCACGTCTATATGTTAGGTTTTTGTCATGTCCATGCCATTTCATACAACATATGTAATTTCATCTAAGAAGCAAAGCATCATCATCATCTATTGTAGATCTAAAGGCATACTTTTCCATCATTTATTCCAAGCATTTGCAGTAACTCATTCAAGGTAAATTTCAAACTGGGGTTTGACTTAGGCAAACCCCTATTCTTCTTCTTTCTATGTGCAAGAAGTAGATGCATAGTTGTAATTTTGGAATTAATCTTTATTTGCAGATATGGAAAAACCCTTTTTGACACGTAGAAAGTTCGAAGGACCAAGAGGGTGGGCGACCTAGTCTGGACACACAATCCCTACTAATTTTGATATATTTTATAGAGCAGCTCTGAATCATCTCAAGCTTCTCAGATCTAGGTGCACGACGAAATCCCTAATCTATAGCTCACTGTTTCCACTTATTTTGTCTTCAATCTCGGTATTCTACTTATTCAATCTACAAAGGAGGGTCAAACACATTCCAAACTCAATCAATATAATTAGTATTCAATCCTTGTATCATTTAGGATTGGATCTAGTAGATTCATCCCCTCTTTTGAATGTAAATTCCTCCAAGTGAAAATTGACTTAGTGATTTCTCCTTTCCAAGTGGTGAATTTGCCAAGTCCCAAATTTTCCACTTTACATTTTGGTGAACTTGACTCCTTACACCATTAATTTTGATTTTTGTTTTCAGATCTAAGTGTATGCAAATTAAAATTCAATTTTTCATTTACAAGTTTGATTTCCTTGCAAATTTTAAAAATTTAGAGGTTAATTTCACTAAAACCCTAATTTTTTTAATTCAAAATTCAGCTTGTGATTTCTATAATTTGGATTAATTATTTTAGATCTGAGCATTCATTCAATTTGCAAATTCAAATTTTCATCTACAAGTCAAATTTCACAATTAATTTTTAAAATTAAGTGGTTAATTTCAAAAACCCTAATTTGAGCTTGTGGGTTGTTTAAATTTTGAATTCCCTCTTCAAATTTGGTTGCTAATTTTAAAATTCAAATTCAAAATTGCAACCTTGGATCAAATTTGAATTTCAAATTTAAAAATTAAGAGGTTATTTAACAAAGCTCTAATTTTAAAAATTAAGAGGTTATTTAACAAAGCTCTAATTTTAAAATTAATTTTTTTGGTAAATTGAAATCTTCTAGTGGGTAATTTTAAGTTTAAATTAAGAGGTTATTTTCTAAGCCCTAATTATAAATTTAAAATTTCCTAAGAGGTTGCATAATTTTTCAAAGATTGAATAATCATTTTTCTAAAATTTTGAATTATTCAAATTCCAAATTCTTTATCTCAACTTTCAAATTTCATTTCACATTTTTCAATTTAAAAAAAAATAAAAAAATCTCTAATCAAATTTGTGAATCCCATAAATTAAGTGGTTTTATAAAATCCTAATTTATTTCAACTAAATTGCTTGGATTTAAATTTCAATCATAGCAATTAATGGACTTGATCTATTTGTTATTTTCACATATGATTACATTGCTTTTTATGTACATTTATTATAATCATGTGTTGGATAATGGCTTCTTTCACTTCATACATTACTTCTTTTCATTCATAGCACTTGGACATATTGTATTTTTTGGATTTCTGAGTTGATTCCTCTTCATAGATTACATCTCAAAGCTTTCATTTTTCATATATGTTGTATTATGGTGATATTTTTGGGAAAATGCATTTCATATGTAAATCACCTAAAAGATTTCGTAGATCCTAATCCTAGAGATGACAATGAGAAACCTAATATTGGTACCTCTCCCAGGGTATCTAATGTGAATGGAGAAAGAGATAATACTCCGATCAATGATCTCTCTAATGGAGAGAAAGCATTAAAGAGCAACGTGACCCCATCTTCTTCTCATACACATACCCTTGCACAAGGGGGGCAAAATCAAAATATTGGTATTTCCATCTCTCTAAATCCTCCTTATTCTCCTAGAGCCTATCTTAAACATCAAAACATTTGAAGAGAAGATGATGTCATGCATTTCATTCATGATCTCTCTCCCCATATAAAAGTAATCAAATATGAGGCCTTAGATGATAAGGATCTTCCTTACAAACCTACTAGTAAAGAGGATATGTATGATGAAAGAAAGGAAAGTCCTCCTCCACAAGATATTCCTCCTTCATCTACTAATCCTTTCATCCCTTCAAAACATACTTACACTACAAACTTCAAAGAAATTTATTATAATGTTCCCCAGCTTTATCAATTAAAAGATTCTTATAGGAGTGGCTTTAACATAATATCAAAACAAGGTTTTAGAGGACAAGGATTTGGAAAATTTGAACAAGGAATTTGAGTCCCTATAAACCCTCCTACACAAATCACCACATAAGGCCTAGGAAATGATAATAATCTCCTATGGATGAACTCCTTAGGATTAAAGACTTCCAAATTCATCTTGCAAGACGACAAGCCATTAGTGCTTGCAAAAGAGCTTCTTCTTCAAAAACTCCTTTTTGTTCATTTCATCAAACCTATGATCATTATGCCAATGATTGTCCCGATTTTCAAAATTCAATAAAAGAACTCATCGATAGTGGAAAATTTAAAATCATAGATGGCAATACTTCCTCTTCTAATAAAAACTCTTGTCTTCATTCTCAAAAGAATAAGCCTACAACTATTAATGATCAAGTAAAATTAGCAACTAGAATCTTTTGGAAATTGAAGTATGATAAAAATGATGTCTTTCATTTTGTAAAGTGTAGCAATAAGCATAAAGAAGGAAATAGATATTATATTTTTCATCATGGTGGTTCTCATTCTCTTGGAAAGTGTAAAGCATTTAAGGAATTTGTTCGAGAACAATACGATCGTGCTTGTATATGTCTTTCAACAGATCTCGTTCTCTTTCTAGGTGAAAAGGTAGTGCCTTAGCACTCCTTTCACCCTCATGTTTCTCCTCACCCTATGACACAAGTAGTGAACTTAATTGGGGGCTCTTTGTAATTAGAGGTAGTGCTTCTTCAACATCAAATATCTTAAGGTAGCAACATGGTTTTTCCTCTGTCTTTCCTCTTTCTTGGATTTCACTATTTTCTTTGTGATTGCATTATTCATAACTTGCTATCACTTTTTGCATGGAATTATCCTTCATGCGAGAACATGCTTGTTCCTTGGACAAAACCTATTCCTTGTTTGAAACAGTGCATCTATTATGAATAATCTCTCCTTAGAGAAATTTTGTGAACCTTTTTCTTCGTCTTTCTATCTCCTTTAAAATTAACCCTTCTTTCATGTTGTGTTATTCATAATTTGATGTCCTTTCTAGAATAGAGTTATCCTTAATGCGAGAACATGTTTGTTCATTGGTTAGGACCTATTCTTTATTTGAAACAGTTTGTCTCTTATGAATAACCTCTCTTTAGAAGATGTGTAATTTCCCTCTTTGTCCTCTTGCCTGGAGGGCAAGGATGACTTTTTCTACCTCTCTCTTTCTATCTAATGTATCACTATTCCCTTTATGTGTTGCATTTTTCATGTGTTGATATCCTTTCTTGCAATGATATGTCTCCTATGATTAATCCCTCCTTGGGGGAATATGTGATCTCTCTCTCTCTCTCTCTCTCTCTCTCTCTCTGAAGATTACCACTTCTTTTGAGATTAATTTTACATAAAATATTGTCTTTCCTTTCATTGGATATTCATTCATGTGATTATATTGTGCATTTCCTCATGCCTAATCACTTCTTAGAATATTGTGTAATTCTTCTCATTGTCCTTACACTTGGGGGGCAATGATTGATTTCTCCTCCTCTCTCTCCCCTCTAAGGATCCAATTTTCCTTTGTGGAGTAGTGTTTGTTCATGATTGGTTTTCATTCCTTGTTTGAAGTTATTGTTTTCTCAAGGATTCTCTCTTATACAAGAGGTTCAAGTCCTTGGATACAACCTCTTCTTCACTTGGCAATGCATATCTATCATAAACTTACCCCTCACATTGGGTCAGAAAGTGTGTCACCCTTCATCAAGAATCCCTTTCACCTAGAAATAAGAGGAAGGTATGAATTCTTGTTCTCCTTCCTTTCTTTTAATAGAAGATGTTATGTTTGTTCAAGATAGATCCTCTTGGGGTCGATTTATTTTGAGAAAAGATCTCTTCTCCTCCAAGGATCCCCTTTACACTTATTGCAAGATGTCTCTTTTTCAACTATCTTATCCTTGCTTGAAGAGTATACCCTCTCTAGCTTAGGATTTATGACATTTTTGCATAAAGGATATCTCCTTGGTGTTGAAGGTAAGGTATCCTTTTTTCAAGCTTCCTTAAGATATCAACATAAAACTATGTTGATATCTTAAGGGGGGGAACCCATATCACTCCCTTGTACTATAACTATTGCTTATCATTTTTGCATGTCTTAAATGGGGTGTTCATTCTCAGAACTAGAGTAAAATATCTTAGAGAGAGATGCTTCACACTCAAAACCAAACACAATATTTGATATATGTCTTAGACGGGGTTACACATCACCGAAAACAATAGTCTTAAATGGGATGGCCTCGAAACCAAGCATGTATATGCCACTTGGAATTTACACATTTGCACACACACAATCACCCCTTGGCATTCACATTTACATTACATGTCTTAAATAGGTTGAAGAACACTCAAAAATAGAGAAAAGACTCTTACATGAGGTGATATACACTTGAAACTAGACATCACTTGCACACATGCATGAGGATGGGTGGAACTAGATAAAAACAACTAGACTATTCTTACTCTCTTCCCCAAATCGGTCACCTGGATAAAAACATATAAGGGAGAGTTGTCCATGTCCTTTTCCACCATGGATCACCTAGATAAAAACATCTAGGGGCGAGTAGTCCATGCCCTCTCTAATCATTCTTCTCATGGATCACCCATATAAACATATCTAGCATGTATTCATGCTCTGTCTTCTTCCTTTCATGAACTCATAGTTTTTCTATTGATAGTTCATGGATGATGGTTTCTTTTGTCTTTTATGTGATCATCTGTATTTATGAGATGGCATTTTTAAGAATGATATTAGTTGTTGAGACATTTTGATATCGAGGTCTCTTCGGCTAGTTGACTTGAGGTCTTGTTTTGGTCTTTAGTTTTTGGGTCTTGTGTGCCTTTGTGTCTTTTTGTCTTTATTTGTCTATTTGGTTTTTGTCTTGTTTTGTGTGCCCTTGCATATGTTTGAGTGAGTTGAGATCCTAAGATTGGGGGCTAAGTTCCTCGAAATTAGTTATATCTTATACTCTGTGATTTTTCTTTGCATTCCTCTTCTTCTTCTACTTCACTGTGAGTATTTGCATAAGATCATACTCTTGCTAAAGTGGGGGCTAAATATAGCATCCTAAAATCACACCCCTTGCAATGTTGACCACATTTTGATCCCTCACCTTATTGGTCTCGTCCTCATGCTTGATTGGGACCTGTTTATGCCTCTCGTGTGCAACCAAGCTTCATCTTTTCACTTTGCACCTTGCATAGCCTCTTGTTCCTGGCCTAAATTAGGGTAGGACCAGGGTGCCACACCCTGGTCCCCACCAGGACCAAGGCACTACGCTTTGGTCCTCCCTAATCAGGACCTATTTTGACCCCTAGGCCCTATCTCAAATTTGAGCGAGAAATAAATCCCCCATGTCGGCCAATGTCGAAAAATTAACAGGTTTAACAATTGGCAAGTATATAAGGAGGTCTTCCCCTCTCATTCAGATATTCATTCATGAAGGCGGAATTGGATCTGAAGTGTTCAAGCATTCATCGTCAAGCATTCTTCAAGGCTGCATATTCTTCATCTATCCATTGGAGCATTATCATATCATTCATTTGCAAGCATGTGTGTGTGTTAGGGTTTTGTCATGTTCATGCCATTTCATACAACATATGTGATTTCATCTAAGAACCAAAGCATCATCATCATCTATTGCAGATCTAAAGGTATACTTTTCCATTATTTATTTCAAGCATTTGCAGTATTTCATTCAAGGTTAATTCAAAATCGGGATTTGACTTAGGCAAACCCCTATTCCCAATCCCTTTCTTCTTCTTTCTGTGTGCAGGAAGTAGGTGCAGAGTTGTAATTCTATAATTAAGCTTTATTTGCATAGATAGAAAAACCCTTTTTGACGCACGAAAAGTTTGGAGGACCAAGAGGGTGGGTGACCTAGTTCAGATACATGGTCCTGACTACTTTTGGCAGATTTCACATAGAAGCTTCGAATCATCTCAAGCTTATCATATCTAGGTGCACAATAAAATCCCAAATCTGTAGCTCGATTTCTCACTATTTCCACTTATTTTGTCTTCAATCTTGGCATTCTACTTATTCAACTTACAAAAGAGGGTCAAACATAATCAATCTACTTAGTATTTAGTCTTTGTATCATTTAGGATTGGATCTAGTAGATTCATCCCCTCCTTTGAATGTAAAGTCCTCCAAGTGAAAATTGACTTAGTGAATTCTCCTTTCCAAATAGTGAATTTTCTAATCCCTGAATTTTCCACTTTATAGTTTGAAGTAAATACGTTCATTTCATAGATTATGGACTAGATGTAAATGTTTTAAATTAATTATTTTTACAGAAACTTTAGTTTAAATGTTGTGGTTCAAACTAGTGGCTTGTAATTGCATTTTTAAAAATTTATCTATCAAAGATGATAGTTTTCATTATGTTCAAAGCGAGTCTTGTGTGTTAAATAGATGAGTGTTGAATATGGGTAAAACAGGGAAGGGTAGATCTTAGTTTATATTAGCCATTGATAGTTGGCTTAAAATGCTTTGACCAAAGCTGTTTTTGATCATTTGATACTAGATGATTGCTTTACTATACTCCCTGCCATATCATGATGATAGGATTACATGTTCATATGTGAAATGTTAGCTAGATGCATCATATTGCACTAGGATTCTATCTCACCCATTGGTTTTTTATTGCTAGGTACCTTGTGCAAGGGTCGGGTAAGGGCGGCAGAGAGGGCATCCTTAACACTATCCATAAGTGAATTCTGAGCTGTAATGTCAGCTAACAGTGAGATTAGGCCATCTAAGGTGCTTCCCTCTTGCTGAGTGGATAGGGAGGTAGCTTTGTTGATCTGCTCTTGGATGGATGAAAGATGAGGAAGGAATAATGTTTGAAGTGTCATTATGTCCATCCTTATCTTGTGTTCTTCATTCCTTAGTTCCAATTATTGAGCTATGAGCTGTTGTAGCTTGGTATAAAAATTCTGAATGGAATGTGGCTCAGTGGTCAACTTATTAGAGAGATCGGTGATCTCTTTCTCAATCACTTCAGTTTTATTTTTAATGTCCTTGATGAATAGAGAAAATGTACAGAGTTTCTAAAATAAATAAACAATGTGTTTGAGTTGAGGGGACAACTTAGCAATAAATTTTACAAGTTTAACTTTGCCAATGGCAATAGCTTTCTGTACCTCTTCAATCATTTTAGCAGTGAGCTCCTTGTCTTTTAAATTGCTCAAATATTTGGATGCATCTACTCCAGATGTCTCTATCTTGGTTAGGAGTTCATCCAGTTGAATGTGGATGGTTGCATCTTTGGTTACTGTAGCTTCAAGTAGCATATCGGTTAGGAGTGCTTTCACCTTCTAAAGTACTTTATTTTTCTTTTGAATAGCCATTTGCTTCTCCTATTTAGCTTTGACCTTGCATAGTTCTCCGAATTCAATGAGTGCTTGTCCTTTTAATTTGGATATATCAACATTGGGCAACACTGGGCAACACTATTGGTTTTGACAAATCAAATTTGAAACTATGCTTTTTCATCTTCTTTTCTTTACCTTTCGTCGGTTGAATTAAAACAATGGCTTGTGAGGCTTGTTGACCCTCGGTAGGTTGCTCGGTAGAGGCAACACTTTGGTCGGTTCCTTTAGCCTCTGTAGTGTCCTCTGGTGCTTTAGTGCTTGGGGTCTCAGATGTAACATTTTCAGTGTTGGAAGGAGCTTGTGAAGACTGTTCCCCGGTGGCTTGAGAAGTAGTTTCTCCTTCTGTAGATTTGTGACCTTTTGTCCCTTGTGTAGTATTCTGAGGGGCCTTGGTTGTAGTAGATTGAGTGACCAAAGGATAGGGCTAAACTTGCTCCAAAATTGACTCACTGGATACCAGTTTGGCATATGCATTCCCTTCAATCATTTCCTATTTAGGTGCCTCTGTATCTAGGATATCTTCATCTACTTGTATGGTGTCACCAGGGTCCTACTCGGCGATATCAGGATCTTTCTCGGTGACATCAACTATTTCAACTTCAGTTTGTTCACTAGCATTCTTGATTCAAAAGATTTCATGCCATTTTTCTTTGGTCTCATTCTCTACATCCAAGTAAAGTCCATTCATCAATTTTAAAGCTCTTTGCTTGACTAGGAATTTTGTGTGGTAGTTTTTTCAGATGTTCGGTGATCTCATCTACCGACATGTCTAGGAAAAGATGTACCAGACTTCTTTCTCTCATCTTTTTCTCTAAGTCCATTGCATACTTCCACCTATTGTCAATATGTAAATATAATTCATTTGGAAGAGATTTACATACTTCCAATGGGACCAAGCGAAATTTCCATAGTGTGCAAATGACCACTTCTTCTATTTGTCTCTTTTCATCATCAGATCTGGGTTCATATTTTACATATCTGAATGATCCAAATCGACCATATTTCTTTAGATTACCATAGAAATTTTTAACACTATGTACATTTACCTTTTTGCTCTTGACAATCTGAAATTTACTTGCATCTTCAGATTCGGTGTCACTAGACTCTTTTGCCAAAATGAGTCTCCGAGTAGATTTCTTGTAAGTTTTTGTTACCTTGGGTGCGACAACACTCTTTGTTTTCTTACTCGGTGATGCTGCAGATGCTCTTGTGTTAGGTCACTTTGCTGGAGGAGTCGGTGATACTTTTGATGTATCCTGTTTCTTTCTTTTCAACACTTTTCCCTTAGGCAATTCGATGCTCAGAGTTATAGCTGCCTCTTGGGCTTCAGATTCCTCTTTGGTGATCACTATAGTGCCTTTGATAGGTGTGGAGGAAGAACCTTCTCCAAATTTCTCCGTTAATGTCTTAATCATCTTTGTTGCCTTCCTTGTAGCCTTGGGTACTACAATGCTCATTTTTACTTTTTCCTTCACTTCTTCATATGTTCCATACCTCAACTCGGTAGCATGCCTTGGTAATGTTAGAAAAGTATCTATCTGCTATTGTGTGATGTCAAAATCAATCTCATAACCCATAGGTGGCAAAGATTAAGTTCTCGGTTCCACAACATTAACATAGCAGTAATCAGTGTCCACTTCAAAACATATGACATCCTTGTATTTCTCTACTAGCTGGGGTGGAATTCGGTACCTGTTATGCATCTTCTCTTGAAACTTGCTGAAATAATCATCCATAATATCATTAAAATTATCACCTAGCTTCTTGATGAAGTCATTGATTTGATGGGTGATTGGTTGGTGTAGCTCCCAAACAACTTTACCGATTGATGGAAAGAATTTCTCAAAATAGAAAAACATGCATATTAACAGTGATCTAAACTTTACTGTATTAGCTGAATTGTTCTTCTTTGGCTTCCTTATAGTATTGAGATTCTCAAATAGGTTTTTCAACAATACCTCACATAAATCAATTTTCATGCCTTTCTTCACAATTTTATAAGCTAAGTCTACTGTTGCATAGGGTACAATGTTTTCCCTTGCTGATTGGAAGAAACAATAACCTATTACTCTAATGGCAAACTTTAGCTCTGTATCAATGACATTGTTCAATTTTAGTCCTCTACAATCTGATTCTACTCTAGTTAAACTGATCAATTCCTTCTGTGATATCATTTTCTGAGCTCGGGCATGATCATAAATAGGGTAACCGGTGATCAAATGAATGATTTCCTTGGTGATCTTAAACGGTTGCTCTTCTAGCCACATGAAGTCATCATGAACTTTGCTCAGAACAAACTTAACCCTTTGGGGTTTGAAGACACGGGGATAGGTTAGGGCTTTGGTCAATCCCTTGATTCTGATGTGTTCATATTTGCTATCCATTTTACCATCGGCACACAATTCATCATATGTGTCTTTGATCTCAACATGACCTAGTTCTTCAACTCAACACTTAGTGAAGAATCTCACATCCTTGACTAATAAAACTCTATCTAGAATGAGTGAAATGCGGTTTTGTCATCTAGTTCAGATGCAATTTTGGGTGTTAAAGAGTATTTCAGTGAGGGCTTTTCGATGTTTTCAACAACAATAGGATTCTGGACCTTAGGTGCCATTGCAGATTTCAGATAAATACTAACAAAAGATCCTTAGGGTTTGAATATTTTCAAACGACAGATGCTTCACACTTAGCAGATAATAACAACTTGATATGATTGGTAAACTAGCTTAACAATGCATTGAGATTGATGTAAATACCTTGAATTTTGCTTAGGAGGTGGTTTGATCGCCTTTGATTCACTTTGCTCTGCTTTCTTGAAAACTTGGTGAGTGAAAAAATGACCACGTAAATGCTTTAAGTACACAATATGCCTTATCGGGCTTCATGTAGGTTAGGTCAAAAACATTAAATACATTCGGTTCCACTAAACCTTCTTTCCTTTTTGTACTTTAACTGAGTAACTAGACTTCCTTCATTTACCGACTTGACAGGCTTCTTGTATTCACCAACTTGAAAGGCTTCCTGTATAGTGCTCCAAAAGGCTTTGATAGAATTTCAAACTTACTAATACATCTTAGTTATGTAGATCTTGAATTAAGTACATAATAATATAGGAACTGTTAAGATTGAACCTTGAGAGAATGCAGTCCCTTCATACCTTTACCGATTAATTTGGAATAGGTGCACCTAGCTCAGTAGGTAAGGTGCTTTCTTCATTTGACACAATTTCCTTCTTTTTCCAAATCATCTGTAATTTGTCTTTTATTTCTTCAATGTCTCCTTTAGGTTGATCTCTGCAATCTCTAGCCAAGTGTCCAACTTTGTGACAATGAAAACATGCTATACCAGGATTTCTCCATGATCTTCGGTTGTTCATTCTAAACCTTATAAAGCAATTGGCACTTATATGTCCATATCTTCCACAACATTCACACCATATCCTTGTATTATAATCCCATGGTACTGCAGAATACTGTCGGTAAGGATCTGTGTGAGTTCGGTAAGCTCTAGCATTTGCTCGGTGTGCAGACCACATATAGTTCTTTTGCTTAAGCCAACACTTCTTGGTACTATGTCCATATCTATTGCAGTTTTTACAAAACCCTTTGAATTTTGCCTTCTGATAATTGTTAACAGTCTTTGTCCTACATTGATTAGATGTGTGACCATATTTATTGCAATTGTAACAATAACCATTAGACTTAGTGACATTTGGTTGCTTACCTTTTCTGATTTGGCACAAGTTAGCAGTATGACCTTGGTTTCCACAGTAGTTGCAAATAGGCTTCTTTTCTTTGATGATTCTCCTCTCTCAGTTGTATGAATTCCCTTCTCGGTATAGTCTTTTCCTTTGTAACTAAGTCCTGCATCTTTGTTGGGTCTTCTTGTATTTAGTTGCTCATCCAACATCTTTGATGCTTCATAACTTTTCTTCAGCGTTTCCTTGGATTTCTTTTCTGTTTCAAGTTCATCAGTCAACCTTGATACTTCAAGTTTCAACGCTTGATTCTCAACATCCTTCGGATTTTCTTCATGATGTGCATAACCCAATTGATCTGACAGATTACTTTGTATCCCAGTCAACCTTGTGATTTCATCATTCTTTTTAGATACTAATGCTTCAAGCTGTTGTTTTTCTCTTTCTAGATCTCTTACTTTATCTTCAGTTGTCCTCAATGCATCAAGATTTTCAGTCATCTATGTGCTGAAATGTTCATGTCCTCTTTTCATTGCTTTTAGCTGATCAGTCAGTGCTTTGTTCTTTTCTTTCAATACTCCAATCATTTCTTCAGTCTCTTCAGATATACTGTTCTCAGATGATGTTTCAATTTGTTCAACTAACTCTTGAGAGTCTTCCAAATCATAAAATAATCTTCTTCTCACTTTCAATGATTTTTGCATTTGTCTTTGCATGTCTGCAATCACTTGATTAGCATGATCCAACTCTTCTTGCAGATACACAATTCTCTAAGATTGTTTATAGCCTTCCATTGATAAGATCTTTCTCTTTAGGCTGTTAAACCCTTTTCCAAGATTCAAGCTCTGATACCAATTGTTAGGCCCAATATGGAAAGCTAATGTACTAAGAGGGGATGGGTGAATCAGTACTCCACAAACTCTTGACAACAATATCTTTACTGTTATGCATAAACCAAAAATAGCTGCAACATAACATAAAACTAAAACAAATAAATAACAATCATACAGGATTCACTCCATAACACATATTTTGGTTACGCAGAAACTCTTGGTTAGAGAGAAAAACTGTGGTGGGGATGGCACCCACAAATTCACTACTGCAATAATAAAGAGTGCTCAGTTAGAGCTACATGTTCAACTATTTCTGATAGCTTACCCTGTTAGGAGTATTTAAGATCTTTAGATCTACCTTGCCAAAGGATTTTACAACACTTATTCTAAATGCTGCACCTGGTTAAAGGCTTTACAATTTATAGACTTTGTTAGTCTTTTACCCTGTTAAAGGTTTCTCTTACAACTTCAAAATATTACAATAAATCATTACAAATATCTGCAACTTTACATCTGGAATGTTATAGCAGATTCTATGTGCTCATAATGAGATTACCTTGCTTATAGCATACCTTGGTAACCCATGAAGTAACTCGGTAAACCCTTCTGTTTACTTTGTTCTTTGACTATTCTCTAAAATCCTTCTTGGTGACCTCTGTGTCTCTGTAACACTCATAACACTTAGTGCATTCTTATGTGTTACACATGTCTTGCTTCATACACCACTATATCTCTCTCTCTGTCACTATATATCCTTAATCCATGCTATATAAATAGATCTCTTATGTCGGTGATCTGATTCATTGCTTCGATCTTACAAACATGATTTATCAAATGAATAACCATACAAAATATTTCATTGGTTAGATGACCTCAAAATCATACACAATCCTTAAGTGCAATTCCCAATGTGATAATGGTTCTATGTTCCTCGATCTTGTAACACATTTCCACATGTGTGTCTAGGTTCAATGAATCTGGTAAAATGTTTCACTCAGTGAAAATCAACTTGGTGTATCATTGTTGCTGCTCAATAGACATGGAATGATACTCGGTAGACAGCTCGATGCATACTGGGCTCTGTGAATACTTTCTTCTTTAACCGTCTGTTCTGTGCATACCGACTGAATGTTTCGGTAGAGGTAACTAACTAGAGTATATAGAATGACTTTGGATATAAAACTAATGGCAACTTAATAAGTAGTAACAATATCATATTCATTTATACGCCTTCATGCATTCACATTATATACATTTCTCCATTTATTTAATAAAACCCTTTAATATCCCCTCCTACCACTTACCATTTCCCATTTACCACTCATCTTCCCTATACCACTCATCTTACATTATCCTATATTCATCCCACAACATGAACTCACCCGAAGAAAATCTATTGAAACAAGGGCCCCTCTCTTATTTGGGGATCTCATCTTTATGTGCCAAACTTATGTCAGTTTGCATTCTTCATCATCTTTGCATTTCATTTTCTTTAGCTTCCTTTGCATTAATCATCTTGAATCTCCAAAAAACCATAGCTTCTTGTGTGTACTTCTAAGAGCAATATTATCTACATAAGATCTTGGTTTAAGGAGTGCAATGGAGTAGATTGTGTGACATGCATGTGTGTTCTTAGTTTAGATTTTAATTTACATGTGTTTTTGACAGGAAAAAAATCATTGTTGGATGTTGGAAGATTGAATCTTGTATTCAATCCATTTCCTCCATCTATAATTGGCACGCCTGGTGGGACATATCTTTTGGCTTTTCTAGGATGTCTCTGACTAGAGATTTTATCTCCAGGATGTCATTGACTAGAAAGGCGAGGATGGGGAATGTTCACTTATTTACAGCTTGCGGGATGTTCCTTAGGAATATGATGACACATCCTAGGACATGATCGCTTAAGATCATCAAGGACATATTGGTCTGATACACACTAAGGCATTCCTTTATTGTCTGATATGTTTTCTTTCTCGCAATTGGAGTGATTGATTCATTTGGTTCTAATTCATATCCAGATGATTTTTTTGCCTTTTTCTATAATAAGCTCGATGATGATACAAGCACAAGAATTCTCATCACCTTTCATATCCTCTTTCTCATAACTCATTCTTTTTTTTTCATCACTTTTCTCTTCTCATCCTCCTTTTAATCCATTTTTTTCATCATTTCTTTCATCATCATCTTCATTCTTCTTATTGCAATGAGATAGATAAAACACTTTATCTAACTGATGCAATGTCTTTGAATCTTTAATCTCTTTATCAATCAACTTGCTTCATGCAATCTGAATGCCTCTGGAGTCAATCAATGAATCAATCATTGGATCACCTTATCTTGCGCTCACATCAATCCCTATCAACTTAATCAACTCAATTATCTTAATCATCTTATCAATTCGGCTATACTATTCATTTCCATCAATTGTTCAATTACACCTCATCAATTGTGCATTTCCATCAAATTTACATCTCAATCTAATCACTTGTGCAATATCAATCATCCAATCTTCTCTCCCATGATCTATCAAGAGATCAAGGGTTCCTATGCAAATTATGAAATCAAGGGCTCCTTCTTGGACCACTCCTACACCATTGTAATAAATGCCCCTCTCCTGGCTACTGCAAAGGTAGCGGGTTTGTTGTTAAGGCTTTGACTGTAAAAACACTGAAATATACATTTGCTCCAAAAAAATGGCCTCCATTTGATCCGTACTTCCCCCATCAAACATGCATTGACCTTGCTTGGGCTTTGTTGACAGGCACCCTAGATATCCCCTCCATGTGATTATTTAAGGTGTAATTGGTGCCCGCTTAGTTAAATGGCTGGAGAGGATTGACGTGATTGCAAATGATTTTTCAGGTTCCCTCTTGTGGCAACCAATCTCGTGTGTCAGAGATAATATCCAAAAACTAATAATGTCATTTTGATGTAGGATGCATATCGAAGAGATGGTGACTTGAAACAAACTGTCTTATTTTTTAGCTTAGATCACACTTCAAATGGTGCTTTAAAATTAGCCAGTGTCTTTTGTGTCTTGAGCAATAGGCTCTTTTTGTTTTACCTTTTAGAGGGATTGTCTCTCGAGAAGCCCTTAAGGCTCGGTGAGAGGGAACGACCCAAGTGGTAATGGGCTAAAGCCAAGCTCTTCCGAACCACTATAAATAAATGTGTTTGTGATGAAAGTTGCAAGCAACGGGTGCTGATTAGTTCATACTGACAACAAGTCTCCCCATAAACCCTATAGAGTGCAACCTCTATAATTTGGGAGCCTTCCTTAATAGAGCGCATGCTGCTACATGTATGGCCACTCGAACGGATGCCCTTACTAGACACCTTTTGTGTTCAAAGCCAAAAACCTTCTAGTTGTTGATGCAGGTGGTCGGACCTCTGAAGTGACTCACATTCTTATGGTTCTTAGTAGAGATACAAAGTTTGCCACAGGGAGTTTTCATGCAGATTGGCGCTTGGCTTCCTTGCAGAAGTGAGTGCAGAGGGTGGAGCCAGTGGGATCAAGCACCTAAATATCCGCTCTGAATTATGTAGCTCAGGGTAATCCCCAAGTGAGATTCAACAACTATTGTCCTGGCTAGTCTTAGGATTGTGCTTGAATGTGTTTTTATTGCAAAATCAAACAAACATTCTGTCTGCCATGTTTTCTGAGTGTGTGCACAAACAAATAAGAAAATTTCACAATCAACACCACACTTGAAATTGAAATACTTTACAAAAAACTTGGTCTAAACTTTTAAGTATCCATCCATGCAGTAAAACAAAAACTTTCCAAAATAACATTGTCCTTGAAACATTGAACCCGTGTTCTCAAGATAATCATTTTCAATCTTTTGGGATGTCATTTTCAAGTTTTGATATTTTAGGTTCTCATATAGTCATATCATTCTAGTTTTCCATCCCCTTTTAGGTCCTTGCATAGTATTCACCTAGTTGCACCTTTCATCCTTTCATATCTCATTTAATTATACTTATTCCTTGCATACCACCCTTAGATCAAACCTTTGCATAATTCCCTTAGATCAAACCTTTGCATACCACCATTAGGTTATACCCTACATACTCCCTTAGATCATGCCCATAATATTTACATAGCCTTCCATCATTACTTTAGGACATAACCTTAAACCTTGCATAAGTGCCTTAGGTAATTTCATCATTGGTCCTAGCATTTCATTATTACTTGCATACCAAAATCCAAAAAATAAATAAATAAATAAATAAATAACCAAAAACATTGCTTCCACTTAGGATTTATTTTCTTAGGTCTGATGTCAACTTTTGATCATCAATTACCCTTATCACTTGAGGTGCATCTTCCTTGAGTTAGGGAGCCTATCAATGTCTTTGAGTTGGTATTCTGCTTGGAGTTCATCATCTCCTATCATAGCATTCCCTCTCTTTGATCATTTATCCTTGTGTATATCCATAATAGTACAAGTCAAACCTCACATTGCAAATATTTTTCAGACCTAGAGTATCCTTAGTCCTTACATAAAACATCATTCATCCTCATATCCCATTTAGGGTTTAGCTGCACAACACTTTCCTATCATATAGATCGCATTTTGCATCAACCCTTTAGCACATTCCAATCTCAATCATGGCACATAGATTGCATTTTTTCATTGATCCTTATCACATCCCAATCTCACTCATATCATATAGTTCTCCCTTTGCACTTTAGGGTTTGCATCATACCTAGAGTCTCATACATTGTCCTAGGTCAAAGATCGGAACTATCGTAAATCTCCATGGCTACCTTGGCCCAAGAAATTCAATATCTCAAGAGAGAAATATATGACATTCAAGCCCAACAAAAATATTCAATGACCCCTTTTGAGATAAAATTTCAAAATATCAAGAACAACAAACTTCAAGAAATGCTAAATCGATTATATAAGGTGGAACAACAAGTGATTCAAAATCAAAAGATGAATCTTGGAAAAGGTCCCATGAATTCTTCACCAAGATAACAAGACATTTCTTCAAAATATCCCTAAAATAGACAATTTACACCTTTGGGACAATCTATTGAGTCAAATTTGAAAGAGCTTCTTGAGCACAATATTATCATATTGCCTAACAAGACCACATGGGGATGTGAATTTTTGAGTAATTATTGTGAATATCATAGACATAATAAACATGAGACTTCAATGTGGATGGAATTAAAACATAAAATTCAAGACCTCCTTGATAATGGTGTTATTGAAATTAAAGATCCTAATGGTTCACTCAAGGAGAAACTAGATGTCATTACCAAACATGATCAAAATAATACACCTATGTGTAGCAAGGCTCCATATGTGGCCTCCATCTCTTCCATGGTACCTTCATCTCCTAAACCTTCTCAGCAACAATCAATACCATCTTTTTCAAACAATGAACCTAATGGTGAAACTTCCCATGTTGACCCTCAAGGGCAATCAACAGTACAAATCCAAGATAATCCATTTTTTTTATACAAATCCTCTATACGATTCAGATATCTTAGATCCTATGCCATCATGCACTCCAATTCCAATCATACCCACTCTAGAAGGCCCCATCCAAAATGATTCCCCACCATGCAAAAACATGAATACCTTCCAAGAATCCCCCATGCATATCGAAAATACTACCCCTTCCTTAGAAGTGGCTCTATGTCAAGAGGATAAATTGAAAAATGAAGAAAAAATTCCTATCATAAATCAAGATCAAGACACCAAAACTCTCAAATTCCATCCAATGGTTGAAAAATATTCTACCTCCCTATAATCCTATGATGATCCCCTTATACCTTTCCATTTATTCCAAGATGATCCCCTTCCACCTCTAGAGCAAAGCACCCTTCCAAATCCTATTCCTAATCCACTTCCTAAGAAAGACCATGATGCCTCTTCCACATTTTCAAATATTCCTATTCAAAATGAAATGTCAAACACCCTTCCTACTCTATCTAATGGTCCTCTTCCATGTCAAGATCGAACTATCCCTTTATTCCCTTGTCATAATTCTCCATGTTTTCCTCAAGAGTCCATTATACCCATAAAGCCCTCTCATGATCCTATCATTCATTGTAAGCCACCTCCACCTCAAAATGTACTTGCCTCTAGCATCAAAAGCAAGAAAAAACCCTTTGTTAAAAAGATCTTCCAAAGCATGCATTATCAAAGAAAAGGGTTAGACATTCATGAACATGGTATATTATAACCCCCTAATATAAAAGAAAATCTTGATTATAATGGCTACATTGCTCACTCTCAAGATGTTGGTATCCCTCATAAATCCTACATTTCTCCAGTTAAATCCAAATACACGCCTTCCCCTTCACCCCTTCCATCTATTTTAGGTCCCTATATCCCTCCATCCCTTATGCGAGATCAACAAAGGCACACATCTTCAAGCACCTCCCATCCATCCAAAATACCTTCATATCATTCCTATCCATCTACACATTCTTTTCCTTCTCCAAGCAATTTGGATGCCAAGCATAAAAGTCATAAGTCAAACAATCCACATGCATTTAAGGATCAACATGTCCCATATAATCAACATGTAAAAACAAAGCAAAATGTGATCCAAAAATAAAAAGATATATACAAAAGGCCACAAAGGCCCATTGAGAAAAATAAAGAAATTTGAAAAATCATATGGGTTCCTAAGGTGCTTGTAGAAGCAACGCATTCCAAGGAACTACAAAAGAAAGAAATTTTGAAAAGGCCACAAATGCCCACAAAGAAAGAAGAAAATTCAAAATGTGTATGGCTTCCCAAGTCTTACATTGAGGCAATGCATTCTAATGTATCACAAAAAAATTAAAAACCAAGAACCATGTGGATTCCCAAGTCACTCGTATAGGACTTGCACACTAAAGAAAAATAAAAATTGACATTCAAGTTTGCTACCACAACTTCTCCCACATCCACTATCCTCAAACCTATTTCACCTCCTTCATCCATTTTGTCTCCTTGTGTCCTAAAATCCACATCAACCTTTCCATCAAAATCAAAAACTCCAAAATCCACTAGTCCACCACCCCTCAAGGTGTGTGCCAATGTTGATCTTGCCAACATTCTTATCCAGCCATGCACAATTCTTCCAACATTCCATCCATTATCCAACACCTATGTTATATCCTTCCATCCCTCTTATCCAATCCTTTGCATAAATCCTTATAACCTTTTTGTCTTATCATCCATTTCATCACCCTTTACCATCACCCTATCGAAATCTTTGAGCATACTTTCAATAGCCATGGATCGTTATAGAACATCTTTCAAGGGTATTATCTAGAGAACAACTTGATTCCTGAGTCATATCTCCTATCAAGTATCCATCATCTTCCAAAAGTTCAAAAAATTAAAAAAAAATGAAAGAAAGAAGTCAAAATGAGAAAAAATGAAAAAAAATGGAAAAAAAAGAAAAAAAGAAAAAAAAAGAAAAGCAAAAAAAAAAAAAAAAAAAGAAAAGAAGAGAAAACAATCCATCCATTGGTGAAAACTTGGCAAACAGGCACCTTGGGCAAGTACCATGATGAAAACCTAGCAAACAGACATCATGCGTAATTCATTGTCCTCTTGCACTAATCAATGGGGGCAAGTTCCATCCATGTGCATCCATCTATTATCCCCCATCCTCCATTATCCCTTATTCACTCTATATCCATCCATATCCTTTTTTTTACCTTTGATCTTGACAAGGGTAAAGATCTTTACAAGCTTTTGTGTGTCCTATATATTGCACTTGATCCACACCCTTAAGCTCCTATCCATTATTTTGTCCATTGCTTGCTTCCATCCATCATTACCCCCCTTTGATCTTGCTTATCATATTTGCCTCCTATCCAAATCTATCCCTCGATCTTGATCAAAATTAAGGACATAAAATGCAAAAAACCTCTTGACATGTCCATTCCTTTGGGTCACATGACATTTGTTACACCTATCCTAGCTTTACATTGATATATCTGGTCATTGAGCTTGGATTAACATGTTACTCTATTGTGAGATAGTCCTTGACAATCACATAGCTTTCTCCATCATTCACTTATCCATTCATGTCATGTTCATTCATTCATTCGCTCAAAATCCATTTTGCCTTGCTAGACACTAGGGGCAAATATTCAAAAAAATCCTAAAAAATTGTAAAATATCCAGAAAAAATCACAAAAATTGTAAAATGTCCAGAAAAAATCATAAAAATTGTAAAATGTACGAAAAAAATCTTAAAAAACATAAAATTTCTTGAAAAAATCTTAAAAATCATAAAATGTCCTAAAAATATCTTAAAAATCATAAAATGTCCTGAAAAAATATTAAAAATCATAAAATGTCTTGAAAAAATCTTAAAAATCATAAAATGTCCTGAAAAAATCTTAAAAATCATAAAATGTCCTGAAAAAATCTTAAAAATCATAAAATGTCATGAAAAAAATTCTAAAAAAAATCATAAAATGTCTTGAAAAAAATCATAAAAATCATAAAATATCTTGAAAAAAATCCTAAAAACCATAAAATATCTTGAAAAAAAAAAATCCTAAAAAAATAAAACATTCATAAAAACCCTAAAAATCATAAAAATCCAAAAACATGTAATAAACATTGCGATGACACAAACACTTCAGACAAGCATGCCGCTTTGGAACTTCAATGGACTCATGATAGGATGAGACTTAGAGTGAGCAAACATAACAACATCTGATCAACTTATACACTCGAACCCATCAACTGTGAACAAAAATCATTCGACATGAAACGTATTGTTTACTTGTTTGCTTATTTCTTTTGATTTTCATTTTTTTGTGACATGTCTTTTAGCCTTTTCGGGATGCCTCTGACTAGAGATTTTATCTCCAAGATGTCTTTGACTATAAAGGCAAGGATGGGGCATGTTCACTTGTTTTCTTCTTGTGGAATGTTCCTTAGGAATATGATGACATGTCCTAGGACATGATCGCTTAAGATCATCGAGGACATATTGGTTTGATACACACTGAGGCATTCCTTTACTGTCTGATATGTTTACTTTCTCACAATTGGTGTGACTGATTCATTTGGGTCTATAATAAGCTCAACGATGATACAAGCACTTAAAAAGAACAAGAATTCTCATCACCTTTCATATCTTGTTTCTCATCACTCATTCCTTTTTTTCCATCACTTTTCTCTTCTCATCCTCCTCTTCATTTGTCTTTTTCATCATTTCTTTCATCATCTTCTTCATTCTTCTTATTGCAGCAAGATCAATCAATCAACGCTTTATCCAACTAATGCATGTCTCTGAATATTTAATCTCTTTATCAAATCAACCAACTGGCTTCTTGTAATCTCAATGCCTAGAGAGTCAATCAATCAATCAAACATTGTATCACCTTATCTTGCACTCGCATCAATCCCTATCAACTTAATCAGCTTATAAATTTGGCTATACTATTCATTTTCATCAATTGTTTAGTTACGCCTCATCAAATGTGCATTTCCATCAAATGTACATCTCAATCTAATCACTTGTGCAATATCAATCATCCAATCTTCTCTCCCGCGATCTACTGAGAGATCAATCTCCATCATTTTGTTCGATCAAACTCTCGAGAGGGCATAACCAATCAATCATCATCCTTACCAAGACACCTTTGGGGCATATATCAGTTGATCATTTTCTTTGAAACAACATGATAGGTTGCACTGTCTCAAAGAGGGGCAAAATGTGGACACATAAAAATTTCAATTAATTTGTCCTCATTTAATTTCAAATTTCTCCGAAAATCGGGTGAGTCCTTATCATTACACTATTATTTCTCCATAATTCATTATTCATAATTTCCATCTTTCATTATGCTATTATTAATATATCATCATTTTATTAAATTTATTAAATAAAACATTATATCATATTCATTTATACGCCTTCATGCATTCATGTTATATACATTTCTCTATTTATTTAATAAAACCCTTTAATATCCCCTCCTACCACTTACCATTTCCCATTTACCACTCATCTTGCATTATCCTATATTCATCCCACAACATGAACTCGCCCGAAGAAAATCTATTTAAATAAGGCCCCTCTCTTATTTGGGGATCTCATCTTTATGCGCCAAACTTATGTGAGTTTGCATTCTTCATCATATTTGCATTTCATTTTGTTTAGCTTCCTTTGCATTAATCATCTTGAATCTCCAAAAACCATAGCTTCTTGTGTCTGCTTGTGAGAGAAATATTATCTACATCAGATCTTGGTTTAAGGAGTGCAATGGAGTAGATTGTGTGACATGCATGTGTGTTCTTAGTTTAGATTTTAATTTGCATGCATGTTTTTGACAGGAGAAACTTCATTGTTGGATGTTGGAAGATTGAATATTGTATTCAATCCATTTCCTCCATCTACAGATGTAATCGACCTACATGGTATTATTATTGTATTTTACGTCTTGATGAGAAGGATAATGTAAATCAAACTTTGATGTATTTTATTCCTTATTTAATATTTATGAGAAATTATTAGAAAAATTTAGAATTTTAATTTATCAATGAGAACATCTTTACATTATGAGTATACTTTTCTCTCCAACTCCACTCTTCATTTCTTCCTATCAAAGTTTTAGATTTCTCCATCTTATCATGCCTTCCATTTGTCACCTATCTTGTCATTGTATTTGTCGAACTTCTAGACTTGTCTTTCCTAGCATGCTCATTTCTCAACCCTCAATATTCCATACTATAGTTTGAGCCTTATATGTTGGTTGACTCCCAAGCCTTGATATTTCTACTTGTGTTTTTATTCCCCTCCTAAGGTCGCACTATGTGTTGTATTGTTTGCAGTAGTCTATTTTAAGCACCATCACTTTCAAAGTGATTATTTTTCTATCCATGACCAATATTCAAATTTGAAGTTGTGGGTGTACATGATGGCCAACCTATTCTGTTTGTGGAGGATATAAAAGAGAAAATATTTTCATCTAAGATCACCATCTACACTTAAAAAAAATTCCTTTAAAAATCCAATTTGAGTACTTGTGTTCAAGTGTGGAAATCCTAGGATGAAAACCCTAGTGACTTTGAAGGGTGATCTCATACAAAGTTCATATGTATGCTTCATTGGATGCATATTCCAATTGAATTATATTGATTTAATTTTTCATTGTTATTGGCATGAATTGCATGTTGTTATAGAATAATTTGAATGTAATACAATTATTATTGTAATAGGAAAGAACATGACAATTACATTTGTATTTTTTGTTCTTTATATAATAAGATCAAGTGTTATATTGCCATTATTGATTGAAGCATAATAAAATTGTTGATGTATTAACTATAATTTAAATTTGAGCTATCTAAGATATGTAATTTTAAATAATAGGTCCTTGTAGCATTGTTATTCAACTAATAATTGTTTGTAGATGGTTAAAATTAGAGTTGCATTATTATTTTTCTCTCTAGACATTACATAGGTCCTATCTTTAAATACCAACACATATCAATTATTCATATTAACATATTTGTAATTTCATGTAGAAGCACTTATAAACCATATTTCAAAGTAGTAAAAAAATAAATAAAATCAAAATATTAATAAATTAAAAAAATGACTCAAATGAGTCTTGTAGTAATGATGCACATACACTCCAAATTATTGGGAATGAATCTACACCTTTACATGGTTCAATAATTGTACAATTTCCCAATAAATACACCTAAGACATTAGGCAAGTGAATATTTTTGTGTGGAAAGAATCGCACAATAATAACTTCATTCATGATATAATAATGATATGTTTCACTACACATTAATATGCACACAAGTTTCATGTATGTCACCTCAATAGGAAGACTCTAATGAAATGAATAGCCTCACCATTTCTACAAGAAAGGTAGTACAAGTGGAACAATTACTAGTCATGGGAAGCAGCTAGTACAATACACCTATGAGTGGGTGGAATAACATGTGACAAAAATTGGTTTTTACTTGTGATTTTGTTTTCTAATGAACATAACTTAATGAGAAAGATGAGGGAATCATCTACTTCAATATTACTCTATAAAAGCATAATACACAACTCAAAACAACAAGGGAAACTTGTACAAGTGACATAATAATTAGGATATATCACATCTTAACTAGACAACATGACCATTGATTTCTCAAATAAACAGGAGGATATGGGTGAAAATACTATTAGTTCCAATTGGTGCTGAGAGGGGAGGGGTTAATCAACACTATACTAGTTTGTTCCAAATTTAACCTTATTCAAAACTTTTATTCAAACTTAACACTTATCAGTATAAGCAGCATTCATTAGAAACATGAACCCATAAAATCAAACACACATGACTACCAAGATTTATCATGTGGAAACCCAAATGGGAGAAAACCATGGTGTGAGTAGAAACTAACAAAATCTACACTCTTCTGGAGTACACCTGGTGAGGAGCCATCCCTATTAGGAGATTACAAAGACATTGTTAGGTGCCACCCAGTTAAGGGATTTTCTTTAAGGCCTATTAGAACCTATACCCTGTTAGAGGTAGCCTTGTTAAAGGACTTAGGATCATCATTTAAGATGTCACCCGGTTAAGGGATTTTACAAAGGGACCTGTTAAAGTCCACCTGGTTAAGGGATTTTACTATTGTAGTTATTAGAAAACAATAAAGAGAATGATCTATTGTAATAGCTACTCTTAGCTTAATCAGATCCAAATGAAGCTCTTTGGTTTGACCACCGGTTACACTTGCTTTGCACTCTACTGGTGCTCTACATTCTTTCTCTTCTCTTCACACCATCCGAGCTCTGCACACTCTCTTCACCACTCTTCTATTCACTTAGCAGTTACTCCCTATTCTCACCTTGCTGGATCACCTCTCTTCAAAATTGCACTTTGCAATTTTTATGATCAAAATTTTTGGTTTTCACCAAAAACATTTATACCATGTTTTTCCAAGACATACCTGGTGATTCCTAAATGATTTTACACCTAACACTCGATAGATTTGAAATTCAAACCTTTCCAAATCTTCCCGCACTTTCTCTGCACACTCTCCATCAATCTCACCAACAACTCATCCTTATTTGTCACCACAACTCATAATTCACCAACCTTTGGGTCGTGTTCTGTCTTTTTAATGCGAACCGAAAAATCTGCACAAATCTTGCCTTAACTAGTTGTTAACTGTTGAAGACTTCACTAGAAATTTGTTTGATGATATCTCATCTTGACTGACTCACCTTTGGTCATCGTATCCAACTTACCAGTCACTGCTATGAGATTCCTAGTGGATATCATCCTTCAACCTGTATCACTGGTTCACCGATGTAACTTTTTACCTTTTGCCACCAGTCACTGATCATCAATCAGACTGATCACCTATCTATCCAAAGTGTTCTCGTCATGCATAAGACTACTAAACTACAATCTGAGTCACCTCTTGTGACTGCATCATCATTTCAACTGGCAGTTTAAGAAACTGATCTCAACATCTATCGGATGCTTGACTCACCGATCAACTACTTTGTTTATCCTTCAATCGATTAGTCTTCGACCAACACACTGCTTAAGTGTTTCAATAATTCATATTAGGGGAGCATTGAATCCTCCATATTGTTTTCTGCCATGAGTAAACCATTGGGGTTTACCACACCTCCTTGCTTATGATCTTGGCCTTATTTATCGATAAGTGTTAGTCATCAATGACAATACTAACTGATGAACCAGTTGTGCCAACATCATTAGTTATGCCAACAAATACATATAGTTGACTTGATAACAAATGAAAAAAATGAATATATCCAAGCACAAGGGATAAACTTTCATTAAGGATTGCACTACTAGGATATGCAATCCCTCCACCAACAAGAACAACAATGGGTCATTTGTCTGCAAATAGATGTTTTCTAATATAAATGAAGAAAAAATTCTAGTTAGGGACACCTATCAACAAAATATCAACATGGGAAGACTCAAAAGACCAAGAGGATATTTCATAATTTTTGTTTACTAAAAGATGACTAGAAGTACTTGCTATCTAACAAAATAGATGGAAATAACATGCTAGAGGAATGTAATTCTTTAAAGGGACACTGGAGCCCATAAAAGGACAATAGAAATTCAAGATTACAATAGAATAAATACTCAAGTGTCCCAAAATTATGCTAGAGTCCTGTGAAAATGTTGGAGTCTAGAAATCATGCTTAATTAGATAGAAATTGTGAAATGTAGTCCTATTTTTACACAATACTCCTATTCTTACACTATAGTTTTGGCCAAAGATTAAACAATGATTGTTTCCAAGTCTCACACTATGGTCAACACATATGATTCGCAAAAATGAGAATACAACACAAAGAATTGAAAATTATAAAAAATGATTAGGAGATTATAACAAAATAACTTGCATAGAGAATAATATATATAATATGAAATATATTAAAAATATTTTATAATAGTTGAGAATAGCAACTCACTTTGAGGGGAGAAATCTCCAAATATCTCAATGAAAACATTATTCATAATTTGATAATCAAATAAGACTCAATACTATTGGTGTAAAAAATGGGTATTACCTAACTAGTTACACTATTAGGTCCTATTTATGCCTTGTCATCTAAGTTTACTTAGGGTTCACATGGGATACCTATCACTTTACATGTGATCTTATCCTATTCTATCACTTTATGTCTCATATCATAAAAAACATTTGTCATAATCTTATGATTTATTATCCCTCACCTTGGCCTATATAACAAATGAGTTCTCTTTATAATCTTATTCATTCATGTTGTATATTTTCTTCATTGATATAGTACAATTTATTCTATTCATATTGAGTAAATTCCCATTTTATAATGCTTCCCATTATGCATCTAGATCTTAGGTGGCTATCTTGTTAAACCCATGACAAGACTGGGAGGGGGGTGAATCAGTTTGAAATACTTTTAAATTGATCTAACAAATTTTAAACAATATTAACAACAATACTAAAAACATCAACCACCAACACATGAACACAGAATTTATGTGAAAAACCCAATTAAGGAAAAACCATGGTGAGAATCATACTCACAATGTAAATAGAATTGATTACAATGTTTTACGCTCACTACCAAGGAGCATCATGCACCTAATGAAATTAAAAGACTAAAGTGCATTGCCTTAGGGCAAGATGCATGGACTTGCACAACTGAGGCACACTGCTTTAGGGCAATATACAAAGGGTTGCCAAGAGACCCACTATCTTCTAGCAACCAAAAGAATAGTAGAATTAATATGAGAAGAATCTCCTGATCATGAAATTTTCCTTGAACCACCATGTCAAGCAACCAATCTCATGGAAAATGCATCTAACATCCACCATTGTCTCAGTTATCTATCACACTAAGTATATCACCTTCAAAGCTCTTCACAAACTGACTTTTGCACATTCGCAACACTAAATATTCTTGCACATCACTTGCATTTACTTCTCATCAATTCATACTCTATCCCATACACAACTCATACATTCTCACTCCATAAATACAAGTTAGATCATCAAAAAACTAATTCAGGGTTAACCTGCACAAACCAAGTAAATAATATTGCACAAAATTAGCCACCTAGACCAAAAATACCCAAAGCAATCCACTCCAAGAGAAAAAGGGGACCCAAATACATCACAATACATCCTTCCAAGATGAATCAATGAACTACACATGCTAACACATCCTCCAAAGTTAGCACCAAATGTAACGTGTAGATAAAAATAAAACTCAATGACCTGTCGACCAACAACATGTTCTAATGCAAAATACCTAACATGGATCTCTAGGCACCAGGACGAGACCTATAACAATCATCTAACATAACTCCCAAAGCATTTTCAGATAAAAAAGTATGATCCAAACAAGATAATCCAATCGGGCATACTGAAAAACATAACATACCAAGCACATACCGACATAACTCACTTGTAGAAGAGAAAAATCATCTAAGAGTTAACTTGAAATACTACATGAACTAAATAAACATGTCCACCAAACCGCAACACAAGATTCTACAAATCTGAAGGTACTAGTCTGTCAAATGCTCTCACTATCAGAACATGGAAACAACAAACTTCTTCAATCCACAAACCAAATAACATGCTGATACAACATATTTAGAACCTCACAACATAACCGTCACCATCCAGAGGCATTAAAAACTCTTTTTGCATAATAAAATTGGCATAACTATAAATTTCTAGATAAGATCCACCAACATAAGTTCAACAACACTAGATGTAGAAACATGCATCAAACTCAACAACAACACCAGATATAGAAACCCGCAACAGTGCAAGAACATATCTGGACTAGACTCTATTCAAAACACCAAGTTTGGCATCAATGACATCACAACTTGGATTTCCAACATATCTCTATAGTCAAATCTTGCATGGTACAACATTTAGCATTTTGCATGCCTTTGGTTAGTCCATTTGAAAGATATTGAGTGTATATCTTGAAAGTTTGAGTATTAATAATATTCTCTTGCTTTGAATGATGATCTAGAGAATAAAAAATAATAGAAATATCAAAGCATAGGTGTAGATTCGTATTACAAGTAAAACTAAGAGCTTACTAGTATAAATCTAGGCTCACCATTGCATTGAGAGGCTTTGAGAAAGTCATTTTTGCATTTTTTTTTGTTCAAATCAAATATTGAAGGCCAAATTTGTGAGGCTTGGAAGTTGGGACATGGTTACAAGATCTATAAGGTAATTATAATTTTGGAGTATTTTGGGTCAAGTTTGGCCTTGCCATCACATCCAAGAATGCTAAGATTGTTTATCAAATTTTCAAAATCAGACCACCTTGCTTGGGGCCTCAAAAAAAAATTGTCTTCCATGGGCTATGGACATTATAAATGTACGAAAATGATCCAAAAAATTATTTTATTTGATTTTTTATTTTCTAAAAAATAAAATAAAAATTAAAAATCAAACATCAAATTTGAAAAAAAAGCCATATGTAGTGTATGATGTATTTGCCAACCTATAAGTACCACATGGAATGCCACCATTCGCTAGCAAGACCTACACTAGTAGTGGCTCCCACACTTGTGCTAGTGACCAAAAGAGTATTCTTTATCATATTCTATCTAGCACCCTAAGAGGAATATTCCAATGATTGGGGAAAATATTCCATTGCAGGCCAATGTTGATGTTAGCTGGCCCTTTTTAATTTTGGCCCCCTCTCTATTTGCAATTTTGATTTTAAAGGCCAACTTCAAAAATGGCATATCTTAGTCATATGAGATTTGGCTTGTGAGCATTTTTATTTGGGTATAAATGCATGCTCTTTCTAGTTGTGAAGACGTATTTTTATTTTGGTTCCTAGTTTTTTTAGGAATTGTAGATTCTCATAGGTGCTGTTGAGTAGTTCTCATTTTGAGAACTTTTGGGGCCCCGTTCTTGCTCATATGGTAAAATTTTTGGGTGTCATTTTTATTTTAAGTTCTTGATTTTTCTTGTACTTTGTAGTGGTATGATTAGATTGATCTCATTTTATGTAAAAATATTACTTTGAACTTATGACCAAATTTGGCAATTTGTATGTACCAAGATCAAGGCCACTTCATTGTTTTTGGCAAGTGACATATGCAATCACACTAATTATAAATTTCTAAGCATGGGATGCATGATTGAATGAATTAGGGGGATCCTTCTTGCAGTTGTGGTTGTATTCCTCTTGATTTGTGTTTCTTCCTTCTTTTTCCATCATGAAGCAATCTTTAATTGCACTTCTAACACCTTACAACTATCCTAAATGGTAATCTGAAATGAACAAATAGATAAGAGTTAAAAGGTTGTATAGGATAGTTCATGTGCTTGATGGTGAGCTAAAATATGATGAAACTAGAAAGAACAATTGGTTGAATAGTTGTAAATAAGCAATTGGATATCTATTCTTGTAGGTCTCACTCGAGTTGTTTCACATTGAAAGATTGGTATGTCCATGGTTATGTGGAGAAAATTATCAAATTTATTTAGAAAAATAGATAAAATTCAAGGTTATATGTTGGGGAATGAACCAACGTCTCAATACAGGCAAAATGACAACATACAAGACTTTATAAACAAACTCAACTCACTAAGAACATAATTGAGATAATGTAAAATTGAAAAAAAAAGATACACATTTGGTGCTAAGTGCTCTTTCAAATCCATGACCCAAATATTTAGTGTTTGCCTCTACTTTTTATGCTACAAATAATTCCTTTGCTAGTAGGTTTTATATGCGTTCTATTTAGGATTTTTATATGAAACGTTTTTAGGGAGAAATATAATATTATTCAAATGGGTGTCTTGAAGTATTCATAATCCTACACCTTGATAGAAAAGGATGATAAGTCATCTAGTGGCAAATATAAGAAAAATAACAAGCCTATGAAAAACACACAAGTCACATCTAATTCCATAGAAGAACATTAAACTTCATCTCCTAAGGGGGAATCATCTAAGAAGGAGAATTCTATTTGTGCACATTGCAAGAATACATGACATCAATAATACTATTTTTATAAGAAGTATATTGATGAATTGAAACTCTTCTTGAGAAAATTAGAATCAGTTTTCCTTTCAGAATGTCTTCTTCAATTTCTTATCATTCAAAGCAAAAAAAAAAAATTGATAAGGAAAAGAGTCACACTTTTGGGATAGGTAGGAACAAAGGGAATAATATTTGTGCTTCTATGGGTCATGGATTAGGGAGATGACTTCTTAATTCATGATCTTCTCATCATATGGCATCTTTGCACTATATATCCTCTTCAATTGAGCCTTGTAATATGCCACCTATTTTGATGGGAAACCATACTTATATTAATGTATTTGGGAGGGGATCTATTGATATCAAGGATGGTAACTTCAATGATATTTTTGTGTGTACCTTGGATAATAGATAAGTCATTTCTATTGGATATGCAGATCATGAATCTTGATTGTACTCCTTTTAAAATATTGTTCCTATTGATGAGTTTGATTCTTTAGATATGATCGTACTTCTAGTGTATATTCTCATTTTGAGGAGAACTTTGTCTACTTAAACTTGGGTGTTCTCACATGTGATTTAGTTCTTGAACCTTCCATTCCATATCCTTCATCTACTATTGCAATTGATGATTCTTGTGTTGCTACATGGCTTCTTATGATTTAGTGCAACATGATACACATTGCATTCAAGATATTGTATATGGTGAAAATGGATAGCAATAAACAACAATATTGAAAGACTAAAATGGATTCAACCACGAAACCCTAGCCTAACAATGAACAAAGATCCACCATAACATATGAAGATAACCTAAGACAATGCAAAACAACTCAAAATCACAAAGATTATACCATCACATGTCCACTAGGGTTTTGATCTCCATTCTTCCTATCTCCATTGATCTTGTTTGATATACTTGCTCTCAGATTTTTTGTATGCACAAGAGCTCAATAAAGAATGGAATGTGGTTGCAAGTAGAATTGTAGTGTAGCCAAGTCCTCCAAAATCAATCATTAGAATGTGTTATTAGGGTTTGACAATGAAGAAAGCATCTCCTTAAATAGAAGACACAATAAGAAATGGAGGGTTAAGATTGAGAGGTGTAAAAAGAGAGGTCGGCTAGGATTAGAGGGTAGGTATAAGAAATACCAAAATAATGAAAGAGGTAGGTAGTGTAGGAATTAAGAGATGAATGACATGTGTCATGTGTAGAAAAAGATAATGAACTAATTAAATAAATAAAGATTTATTTAATTAATAGAAGAAGTAGGACAATTAAATAAATAAAATGTTTATTTAATTTAGGAAAGGGATAATTTAAATAAATAAATGTATTTATTTAAATGAGAAATAAGGCTAGAACAGGATAAATGAATTAATTAAATAAATAAAAATTTATTTAATTAATAGAAGAATTAGGCTTAGATAATTAAATAAATAAAATATTTATTTAATTAGACATGACAATTTTGGGTGTCTACATTTTGCCCCTCTTTGAGACAATGCGGCTTGTCGCGTTGTTTCAAAGAAGATAAGATGAACTGATACAGAGATGCCCCAAATGGGAATTATATGCCCCCTCGAGAGATTGGATGAAAATGTCTGAAAAGATTGCAGACAATCTCTCGATAAGAAAGATGGGATAGAATGGTTTGAGCGAATAGAGTGACAGAGTCACGGACTGAAGAAGACTGACTCGGGAAAATGCAGGCGAGGGCTAGGCTAGGCTATAAGATAGACCACGAGAAAAAGACATCCTCATTGTCATCCACACCCATAGAAGATCACAGTGCAGAGCGAGAAAAGAGCAGCAGCAGTCAGCAGCGATGGCATTCATTCATAGATTCGATCGTGTCCGCCGATTCCAGCGACCAGCCGATGCAGGAGAGCCGGTAAGTACCCGAAAACCTCCTTGTACTTTCACGTATTTCGAGTTTTGTCATAAATGCATGTTTAGGAGCAATAAATGCGCTAGAAATAGGATAGTTTAAAAGTGCAAAAACGCGCAACCGCGTCTGTGTCAGCGCCAGGCGCGTCTGTGTCCAATAGGCGCGTCTGTGTCGGGTCCAGGCGCGTCTGTGCCTGGAACCGCGTTTGTGTTGATTGCGGACGCGTTTGTGAAATGTAGCAGCGTCTGTGATTTTTAGGAGCGTTTATGTCATGCAGGGACGTCTGTGTTCCCTGGTCGCGTTTGTGTCTGGCATAGGCACGTTTGTGTTCAGAAAGTGCGTCTGTGTCGCATAAGCGCGTTTAGGAGTTAAAAGCGCGTGTGTGTTGTAAAAGTGCGTTTGTGTGTTTAAATGCATGGTTCTAGTCTTTTAGGTCAAATCGGCAGTTCTGTGATGAACATACGCTGTCGATTGGATAAGTTGCTGAGAGGATACACTCAAGCAGGTCCTCTAGGAAGATTAGGATAGATTAAGGCACTTTGTGATGAACAGGGAGCACCAGGATAGGCAGCACTTTGTGATGAACAGGGAGTGCGAATGTGAGTGACACTTTGTGATGAACATGGAATGTCATACACGTAGTACTTTGTGATGAACAGTGAGTACCACTAGGATAAATAGCAACACTTTGTGATGAACAGTGAGTGTCACTAGGGTAGATAGCCATATGCATTTAGGTAGCAAGTAGCATTTTGTGATAAACAGTGAATGCCACGATAACTGACAAGATTGATTGTGTGACTGCAGGAGTATTTGCCGATGTTAGAGTCACGGGAGAGATTCCCGTCGACTCAGAGACTGCGACCAGAGTTGTCGATTCAGGACATGATTTCCATTGAGGAGATGGGTCTCACACATATGCTCTATGTGCCCAAGTTTCGGGCAAACATGGGGTTGCTGACTGCATTGGCCGAGAGATGGCACTCAGAGACATGCACGTTTCACCTGCCGATGGGTGAGATGACAGTGACATTGGAGGATGTATATAGGATTCTGCATGTTCCCATTGATGGAGAGTTGATTCCCTACGACCGTGACGGTGACAGGGAGGCATTACGATGGGTTTTTCAGGATCCTGAGTTGGAGATGCGAGCAGGTCATGTAGCCTGGGACACCATGACTGCCACAGGATTAGCATTGCCGGCAGTTGTTGGGGGAGTCATCAGTGGATATTTGTGTCCAGACAGGGCCACACGAGGATTGGCAGTGGGCTGGGGAGGGACCTTGGAGACGCTGATGGCAGAGCACACGAGGTATGCATGGGGGCCATGTGTCTTAGCACATTTGTATTATGAGCTGCATCAGTTTGTATACCACGGGTCAGTGGGATTGGGCTGCGGGGTGACACTACTGCAGGTTTGGGCTTACGAGCATCTGCCAGTGACGAGGCCGATTCATTTCAGAGGCAGAGGACAGGGACAGAGTTTTGTTCATTTGTATGCCATGATTACATCCCAGCCTCGGATTGGGAGATTGGAGCACTGGAGGAGAGTTATTGATGATATTGACATGGTGATCTGGAGGCCGTACCTGGGGTGCGAGGAGTGGGAGGACGATGCATTGGAGCTGCCCTACACCTTTCGGAGCAAGTACCTGATTGGGCGGACGCCCTATATATTAGAGAGATAGCTGGTGGACCGGGTATGCAGGCAGTTTGGGCGGATTCAGCGGATGCCACGAGGCTCGGGCATGTATGCCCGTACGGTCAGAGATCAGGTGTAGTTTGGCCCACTGCTATCATATGATCAGGCAGTGATGCAGTTAGCTGAGATGATGGCGATGCCATGGGACATGTGACCAGAGGTAGATGATGCAGGGATGGACGCCGAGTACTCTGCATATTGGGCAGAGCATCCATTTTCCAGATTGACAGATCCGGCGGAGCCACTAGATGGAGAGGGTGGAGGAGATGATGATGATGGAGGAGGGGATGGAGGTAGGGGCCGGCGGAGGCGGAGGGGAGTGGTGGGAGAGAGACGGGTAGTACCTCGGAGGGAGGGAGGACAGGAGAGAGCAGCTCCAGTGGTGAGAGGACGGGGTGGACTGCCCCTACAGGTGCCAGCAGCACAGGGTCCCAGAGAGGGACAGAGACAGGTGCAGCCAGAGGGACAGAGACAGGTACAGCCACAGGTACCTATACAGGCACAGGGACAGGTGCAGCCAGAGGTACAGGGACAGGCACCTGTAGGGGAGGAGCCACAGGCAGAGGCTGAGAGCGGAGACTCTGAGGAGGATGAGGTGTTGAGGCTGCGAGAGATCTGCCAGGGCCAGGCAGATGAGATTGAGGATTTGGTTCGAGAGAGGAACCACCTCAGGATCAGGGTTTGAGACACAGAGCGAGAGAGGGATCAGGCCATCCAGCGATACACAGAGGCCGAGACAGCTCTGAGGGCAGGGAGGCGGGCAGCAGAGGATGCAAGGGCAGGCTACGCATATGTTTTGCGAGCTGGAGAGGAGATCGCCTACTGGAGGGATCTATACTACGCAGCCGTGCCAGCAGATCAGCGGGCTAGGAGCTTCCAGAGATCGTCGCGCACAGCGACGGCTACAGGAGGGAGTCGCAGGAGACAGGCATCCAGCGGTGGAGTCATGGGGCCTCCACCACCACCAGAGAGACAGGGGGATCCTGGGGCGGGACCATCTACAGCTCAGACTCCGTCGAGGCGAGGCGGCTCCGAGGGAGGGAGTTCCTCATAGCTATAGTGGGCTCCCATTGTATCAGTATATGTACCATTGTTGTATTGTAGACACCTGCGGGTGATTCTTTTGTAGCCATATGATTCTTTTGACATCATTGTATTATGACACATTTGATTATATATATGAGATGATTCATTTTGCGGCAGCTATATGCATGTGTACCTATGTGATGAGATGTTCTTATGTGATACATGTTTTATGATATGGATGCTAATATGTATATGATGCGATGCAATATATTTTTGTTCTTTTATGTTTTATATGTTATGTATAATGCCAATGCAAATGTATGAAATGCAAATGAATATGATAATGCAAATGATTATTTACATAATGAAAATGTGAGATGTGCTAACATGTGTTGTATGCAGGATGTGATGCAATTGTGATATCTATATGTATGTATGAAATGCTTATATGTGGTGATGTAGGTGCAACTACATGAAATGCAAATGTTTTTGGTGTGTCATTATACTCAGTCATGTGATAGCGGGCTACATGGACTGGAGAAGGACAATGGAAGTCAATCAAGAAAGGGGGATGGAAGACAGAAGATATGAACGTGAAAGAGCTTCTTGTGCATTATCATCATTGAGCTTTATTATGGCAAAATAGGTTATGACAATCGAGGCATTTGTTCGACCCAGAAAGTCATTGTACCTGTTTGCATGGAGATAAGACAGTCACAAACAAGGAATGCCCCAGTTCACACTAGACTCACAGTGTCCTCATATCCTTGGACAAGTCATAGCATTACTAAAAGACAATCCACAGACAGCAAATGCAAATAGGTGACGATACCCCATCCTCGCCTTTCTAGTCAAAGACATCCTGGAGATAGAATCTCTAGTCAAAGACATCCTGGAAAAGCTAAAAGACATGTCACCAAAAAGATAAAATCAAAAGAAAACCAAGACTCGACACCAACATCCACTGTAGTCCTCAAGTTTAGTGTCTCTTGTCACTTGTATAAGTCGAATTTTGATTGTGGTCACAATGTTCACTTTCACAAAAAAGGATAGATAGCACTGAACCATATGTTGTCTGAGTCTGTTGAAAGATTTGATTTTGTTGAAGCTCATTGTTGCTGCTGTGTCTCATCTGAAACTGACCGAATCCATGAAACTGATACTTTATTGCGGAGAAGATGAAACTTTATTGCGGATCTGGCGATGCAAATGTTGCTTTATTGCGGATTGTGCGCGAATAGACTGAAGGAAGCTGGAAGAAACTGTACTCCTCGAAACATGTGATGTTCTCAGTTCCACACCCATTACTAGACGTAGGAATTGGCCGCAGTCACAGATAGGATCTGATTTATTATGGATGGAAAAGGGAGTGAAAGGGGAGGGTTATGGATGGCTAACCAATCTTAGGTAGATCAATAACAAGCCATGATGGGAATGGGCAAGTTTATTGTGAGTGAATAGGTTGTGAGTGTGTGTAAAGTGAAAGGATGAAAGTGAATCCTGAAGGAGGGAGGAGCAAAGTCCCTACGCATGGCGCTGGTGACCCAGTTTTCACCATGGTACTTGCCCAGGGCGCCACCGAAGTGGTTTTCACCGTTGGACGAAATTATTTCTCTTTACTTTTTTCGATTTTTCAAATTTTTTTGTTGTCACAAGGCGCCTGTTTGCCAGGTTTTCACCAAGGAACGATTTTTTTTGTTTTTATAATTTTTTTGTATTTTTGAAATTTTTTTGATTTTTTTGTATTTTTGAATTAGGATATTCCAAAGAGCTTATGTGTAGAACCTGCGAAGATGCATGTTGTTGATAGGATCCTCCAAGGGTTCACCTTCTGTAGTTGAGAGCTGATATGCCCCAGATCCATATACTGCTGTGATGATGTAAGGACCAAGCCAGTTGGGTTCAAATTTGCCCTTCTTTTCTCTATCTTGCTGATTCTTGGGGTTCTCTCTGAGGACTAAGTCACCTACCTCAAATGTGCGAGGCTTGACCTTGTGATTGTAACTGCGACTCATTCGTTGTTGGTAAGCCTTGAGATGATTAAAAGCAGTGTGTCGTCGTTCCTCCAACAGTTCTAGTTCTTGTAAGCGAGAGACCCTGTAGTCTTCATCGTCGATTATGTTTCTCAAGGAGACCCGTAAAGAAGGTAACTCGACCTCAATAGGCAAGATGTCTTCAACGCCGTAGACAAGTGAGTAGGGTGTAGCTCCTGTAGGTGTGCAGACACTGGTATGATAGGTCCAAAGTGCGGGATTGAGTTGGACATGCCAGTTACGGCCAGCGTCGTCGACTATCTTTTTAAGGATTTTGAGAATTGTTTTGTTAGACGCCTCAGCTTGGCCATTACCTTGGGGGTAGTATGGTGTGGAGAAACGATGAAAGATATGGAAGCGCTCACAGAGTTCACGAACATCCTGGTTCTTGAAAGGACGCCCGTTGTTAGTGATAATGGAAGTAGGAATCCCGTATCGGCAAATGATGTAGTTCAGGATGAAAGTAGCGATTTGTTTCCCAGTAACTTGCGTGAGAGGCACGGCTTCAATCCACTTTGTGAAATACTCTGTGGATGTGATAATGAATTTATGTCCATTGGAAGAAGGAGGGTGAATCTTGCCTATGAGATCGAGTCCCCACTGACAAAAGGGCCAAGGAGATGCAAGTGGCTGTAATTCCTGTGCTGGTGCATGTATGAGGTCTCCATGAATTTGACACTGCTTACACTTCTTGACAAACTGATATGCATCTTTTTCCATAGTAGGCCAGTAGTATCCAGTCCTGATGAGTTTCTTAGCCAAGGTAGGACCACTAGTATGCGGACCACATATCCCTTCGTGTACTTCTCGTAACGCAATCTGAGCTTCGTCACTCTTTAAACATCTAAGGAGGGTGCCATCTAGACCTCATCGGTATAGGATATCAGCTAGGATAACGTATCGGGAGGATTGGCGAATGAAAGTGCGGCGTTGGTTGTTCGATAAATCGGGAGGTAAGATATTGTCGCGAAGGTATGTGAATATGGAACCATATAACTGGGATTCAGGACCAACAACACATATCATTTCCGTAGGAGTGATCTCATATGACGGAATCAGCAAGTTGTCAACCAGGAACTCATAGCGAGTCTCATTTTGCGGTAAATCAATGAGCGAAGCAATTGTAGCCATGGCATCAGCAGCACGATTCTGTTCTCTTGGTATCTGCTCAAACTCTATCTTTGCAAAGTGCTGTTTCAGATCATCTACCAGTTGTTTGTAAGGCATTAGCTTTTCATCTTTTGTTTGATAATCATCAGTTGCTTGACGGATGACAAGTTGAGAATCGCCAAAAACACGAAGTTCCTGGATCTTCCACTGAACTGCAATTCTTAGCCCCATTGTTAATGCCTCGTATTCCGCTATATTGTTGGTGCAAGGAAATGATAAGCGGTATGACTTTGGTATAGAATCGCCTTGGGGAGTTATAAAGAGTATACCCACTCCTGCCCCGTGCTGTGTGTATGAGCCATCAAAGTATAGTTGCCATGGCTTTGCAGGTGATATTGTTAGAATGGACTCATCTGGAAATTCTGACTGTAGAGGTACATCATCTATCATGGGAGCATCTGCTAATTGATCTGCGATGGCTTGTCCTTTTATGGCTTTTCTATCCATGTATTCGATGTCGATTTCACTCAAAATCATTACCCACTTGGCCAGCCGCCCAGTAAGTGTAGCTTTGTTGAGAAGATATTTTAGTGGATCAATTCTGGCAATCAGCTTAGTCTTGTGAGTGAGCATATAATGTCGTAATTTTTGTGAAGCGAAGACCACAGCGAGACATGCACGCTCAATTGGTGTGTAGTTTAGCTCATATCCCACCAATGTGCGACTGATATAGTAGACCGCTTTTTCCTTTCCGTCAGGTATTTGCTGTGCTAGGAGTGCCCCCAGTGCTGTTGGAGTAGCTGATATGTAAAGTAGCAATGGTTGATCTTGAATTGGTGGCATCAAAACTGGCGGGTTCAAAAGATAGTCCTTAAGCGCCTGAAAAGCCTGTTGACAGTTCTCATCCCATTTGAACTTGATGTTTTTGTGTAGCAGGTGCTGGAAAGGATTGCACTTATCTGCAAGTTGTGCTATGAATCTTCGTATGGACTGGAGTCTCCCTTGTAAAGACCGAAGTTGACTGATATTCTTGGGTGGTGGCATGTCCAAGATAGCCTTGACCTTCGCTGGATCAGCTTCTATTCCTCTTTTAGACACAATGAATCCTAGGAGCTTCCCGGAGGTTACTCCAAAGACACATTTCTTTGGGTTTAATCTTACCTTGTATTTTTCCAGCCTATCAAAAGCAACTGAAAGTATGTCCAAGTGTGTATTTCTGTCTATTGATTTAACCAAAAGGTCGTCAACATAATCTTCCACCGTTATATGCATGAGATCATGGAAGATAGTAGTCATAGCTCGTTGATACGTGGCACCTGCATTTTTCAGCCCAAAGGGCATGACATTCCAGCAGAAGGTTCCCCATGGACAAGTGAATGATGTTTTATGTTGGTCTTTAGGTGCAATCCTGATCTGATTATATCCAGAAAATCCGTCCATTAAAGATAACATCTCATGGCCTGCTGTGAGATCAACAATTAAATCAATGTTTGGTAATGGGAAATCATCCTTCAGACAAGCCTTGTTGATATCCCTGAAGTCTGTACATATTCGGATGCTGCGATCTGGTTTGCTTACAGGTACTAAATTGGAAATCCATTCAGGATAATCAATTGGGCATATGAATCCGACATCTAGTAATTTCTCCAGTTCTGCCTTGACTAGCAATGCCACCTGTGGATGCATTTTCCTTAATTTCTGTTTTACTGGTTTTGCCCCCGGTTTGACTGTTAAATGATGCATTACTAAGTCGGGGTCTAGTCCAGGCATATCAGCATAAGACCATGCGAAGTTGACTTGTCGTTCCTTAAAGAAGCTTATGAATCTTGCTTTTTCGGTCTCTGTCAATGATTGAGCCAAAAATATGTTGTGTGGAACCTCTGCTGTACCAATGTTTGTTTTTATAGTCTCTTCTACCAACATGGATGATTTTTCCTCGTATGATGCTGGGAGAATGTCAAGCCTTCCATCTTCGGGCGCCTTAGAGAGGTTTTCACCCTCAGATACGTCCTTTCTTTTTACTTTTTTAGAGTCAGATAGCGCCACAGTGTGGTTTTCGCCATAAGACCCTTGTTTTGTTTTTATTTTCACATTTTTGCGACTAGAAGGCCCGACACCCTCACCAAAGTATGCCATGTTATTAAGCTCTATGGCGTATCCTGCTTTATGGTCTCCAAGAGGAAGATCATCGTGAATGCCAAGATAATCAACAATAGCCTCGTCATTTTGAAATGTATCAAGCTGTGGTGGTCCATCCTGATCCCAGTCAATGAGTTGGGGGTGAACGAGGGGAAGGTCTTTAGTGTTTTTAGAGTCCGCAAGGCTAATAGTGAAGATGTGGTTATATTCAGGTATGTCAAGGTAGTCATCGAGGTCGTCAATGGCACTCTCCTCATCAGTGTCGATCGTGAGTGAGTCCAAATTATCATCACTAGTAGCACCCTTAGGGACAGGTGTCCTCATCCTATGTGATCCTGACCTAGGGCCTTGAAACGAAGCTTGTGCGGGATCCTTATGGGTCGGTTCTTGACCGACTCTGAATTTCTTGTAAAATTCCTCCTCCTTTGTAGGTTCATCTGGCTCTCTAAATGTCTCATTGAGCTCATAGTCGCTGGAGGATTTGTCTGAACCCCATTCCCACTCATTGGAGTCTGTGGAATAATTATCCTCTTGTTGAATTTCAGCCACTTTGACTCGCCATATCTGTTTTGTTCTCTTATTTTGAATCTTGGGATTTAGAAAACCAAGCCCCTTAGAGCGTTCCCTTCTTGTAGTTAGCTCAGGTTGTAAAGGCTCCACGACACCTTCTTTGCTTAGTCCGAGAGGGCTCTTTCCATCATACCCGAATCTCTGCAGAATTTTGAAACCTTTGCCATAGTTCTCACAGGGTATTATAATTTGATCATGTGTATCATCTTCAGCGTCCTTGTATAGCATTTTATATAAATTTTCTTCCTCTAGTTCGCCCCATTTTTGAAAGACAGTAGGATCCCATTTGAGTAGCATGATGGAGATTTGCTTATTAGGATGTGGCCTCCCGTATTCCTTAGGGGAGTTCATGACTTGTCGTAAGAACATTGTTTGATTCAGAGTGTATTCTCCCATGCCTTTGTCTTGAAACTTGGCTCTAAGTTCACCTTGTTTGGATGTCGAGGGCTTTAATGATTCAGGATCAATATATGCTGAAGAAGGAGTAGCCTCACGATTGCTAGGAATGATAGTCTCAGTATGTGATCTCAAGTTATTGCAATATATGAAGGGATTTGGATCACCATTGACCGTTACCTCGACTCCATTATGAGGAAATTTTATGCACTGATGATATGTTGATGGGACCGCTCTCATTTCATGAATCCACGGACGTCCTAGCAATATGTTATACGTGAGGTCTAGATCCAGGACTTGACAAACCACGTCCTTTGTGACTGGCCCTATTCTTAGTGGTAAGATGACCGTGCCCTTGGACGAACGCTCTTCATCATCATAAGCCTTAATGGTGATTTGGTTTGTAGCATTCACAGCTTTGTCAGAATATCCCAATTGTCTGATGGTTCTCAATGTACAAATATTAAGACCTGCTCCTCCATCTATCAGGACTCGTTTTATTCGGTGTTTATGTATGAAGGCTTCAATATGTAGAGGTGCATTATGAGGCTGACTTATGGAGGCGTCATCGGCTTCTGTGAACGTAAGGGAATGTGGAATGGAAAGGTATCCCACCATGGCTTGAAATTGGTCCACGTTTAGATCAGTAGGAACAGTAGTATCTCTCAAGATTTTATCAAGAATGGCTTTATGTGCGGGAGATATGCGTAATAGTTCAAGGATAGAGATGAGTGGGGGTGTTTTCCCTAATTGTTCTACAAGGTCGTACTCAGGCTTAGTTGACGGAAGATTGGTATTCTTAGTAGAGGTACCTGGCAATGTGATCTTACCTCGACGGGTTGTAACATGACATTCAGAGGTAGATGTGGACGAAGATCCTACACCCTTTAGGACAATTTTAGGTCTTTGAGAAGGATTCTCAGGATTTTTGTTTTTGATAGTAATGGTAGAAATATGATTGTCCATTGAGATGTGATTAATAGTGGAATCATAATTGTAAGATGCTCTGGTGTAATTGGCTTGATCATCTGTGACTTTGCCTTTTCCTCTGTCATGTTTTGGGAATGGTTCCTTAAACACCTCATGCTCTTGGTTAGATGAATGTCCCTCAATCTCAATATCTCCTCTGTCAATGAGATCTTGTACAATGTTTTTCAATCGATGGCAATTACTTGTCTTATGACCCTTGCTCTTATGAAATTCGCAAAATTCATCATCATTCCACCAATTCGGTTTTACCTTTGGTTCATATGGAGGAAAATCTGGGATCGTGATCACTTTGTTTGCTACAAGATTTTTGAATACTGATTCGAGTGGTTCTCCCAATGGAGTATATTTCCTTCATGGTTTAGCAGCCGTTTGATTGTTCACTTGATTGTTGGTAGAACTTGATCCAGAAAAGACGAACTTTGGTCTCACTGTGTTGGCATCAACAACACCATCATTAACTGTGTTCTTGTTCTTGTTCCAAAATTTTGGTTTGTCCTTTCCCTTAAAGTCCTCTTTGTTTTCTTTGAATAGTTTGATAACTCCTTGTTCAATTAAGACCTTTTCTGTTGCTAGGCCCTTTTCAATGACATCCTTAAATGTAGACAAACAAGCTTTTCTGAGATCATAGCCAATAGCCTTGTTAACATTTTGTGTGAACATCTCTACCATTTGTTTTTGCGGGATCTCACAAGAGCATCTGCTAGCTAAGTTTCTCCATCTTTGCAAAAATGACGCAAAGGATTCTCCTTCCTTTTGTTTCGTATTGCACAAGGTAGTAACTGAGACATCTGTTTCAATGTTGTAAGAGAAATGTTGGATGAATGCCTTTGCCAAGTCGCCCCATGACTTAATACCGGGAGGTAATTGAGAAAACCATTCCATCGCTTGATCTCCTAAGCTCTGTGGGAACAACCTCATTAAGTATGTTTCTTCTGCGGCTACCTCAATGCAAGCTGTGAAGAATTGTCTTATATGTGCCTTGGGGTCTCCTCTCCCTCTATATTTGTCAAATTTCGGCGTTGCAAAGTGTGGAGGAAATGGAGGCATTGGAATGCTCTTATCAAAGGGATAAGGGCATATATCTCTCATAGTATATGTGGGTTTTGATGTGCCCATGTCTTCCACTTTCTTTTGTAGATCTCTAATTTGTTGCTCCAAATTATTTTTGGGAGGAGATGGATTTCTTGTAGCATATCCCATGTTTGAAATACCCATTTGAGGAGGAGCTTGTTGCATATATGGATGATACTGATCGTAGACATGTCCATATGGAGGTCTATATTGTTGCGACATGTATGGAGCACTTGGCATAACTTCTTGTTGAGGGACCCCATATCTATTTTGTGTATATAAACCATATTCAATAGGCCTTTCATTTTCCATTGTGTTGCCCCCAATTTTGGCATGAGGTCTCCTTGTGTCAAAATTTTGAGGAAGTCCTTGAGTATCCATTTGTCTTGGTTGACCCATATCTTGAGCATGTGTTTGAGCATAAGGCCTCCATGATGGTCTTTGAGTGTAAGTATCATGCATTTGAGCTTGTGTATGTGGGATTGCTGGTTTCTAAAGCAAAACTGATGGTGACTCCGGCATCATATTATTGGGTCCTCTATTTCCTCCACTATTTGGTCTCCTTTGATCCATGCTGGATTGAGTTTGTTGTGAGGGTCGACTTTCCATAAGTTGAGATAAGTCAAAATCATGCGGTATTTTAGCTCCACTTTGTGCCATCATGTTTAGAAAGTATTGACGATCTCTCCTCATTATCTCTTCAACCAATCTATTGAATTGAGGATCCATTATAGACTCTTGTATGTCTGCTGATAGTATTGAAGAATTGTCCACATTATCATTGTGTGTAGCGTTGTGTATAGCGTTTGCGCTTTCCATATTTGGATTGTGTCTATAAACATTCATGTCTGGTAATGTAGTGTGCTCAGGATTGTAGAAGACATCATTGTCATACTCATAAGAACTCATGTTTACGGACCCTTGAGCTTCTTTAGCTTTTCTCCTAGATTTTTGAAGACGGGTTTCAACCATGAACTAGATGTTAGACCAATATGTGGGAGACTAGATGAAAATGACAAGAGTATGTAAGACCAAGAGTTGTATGGAATGTAAATGAATCTGAAGTTTACTTGCAATGTCCAAAGTGTAAGACCAAATATGTATGTAGTAGAGTAGGTGTGACTTCCAAAGAGAGGATAGTTTCTCTTGATGAGGTAAGCTGACCTTGACTCTAAGTAAGACCAAATGAGACCCAAAGGTAAGAAACCTTGATGAGGATCCACTTAGCAAAGTGTTGTTGTATGTAGTGTGTTGACAAAGTATGATGAGGACAAGCAAGTGACTTTTTGACTCAATTTTAGACAAGTATGAATGTAAAATGAGGTGTGAAGCAATGATGGACTGTGTAAGACCTTAGAACAGGCTGAATGCTAGATGAAACCTGAAGAGACAACCTAGGAAGCTCAAGTATGCCGAAACTGATTTCTTTGTTTGCTTGACTGTTAAACTTTTCAAATCCTGACACAGACGCCTCTGTATACTTCACAGACGCGGTTTTAAGACACAGACGCTACTCTGTTTGATGCAGACGCAATTCTGAGATTTTCCTGTTGATGTTTGCCGGGACTGTAACAGTTTTTTGCAATTGTGGACATAGACGCTCCTGTATACTTCACAGATGCGATTTCTAGACACAGACGTGTCTCTGTTCGACACAGACGCTGATAAAAACACAGACGCTATTCTGCCCTTCACAGACGCGTTTATCCGACACAAACGCGGTTTTAACAGACACAGACGCGTTTCTGTAACCTTAGTGCAATCTTTCCTATCTGTGAATTTGTTTTGCTGTGACCAAATCTGATTTTTCGACTGTTTTTCGTGACAAGAGGACACAGTGTTGATGACCCAATGTTTGCAGACTGTTTAGACTCCAAAAAGTGTGTTGTTTGATGTAAAAAGTTTTTGCATACACTTGAAGACACAAAAGACACAATGTTTTGCTGTTTTGTCTTTGAGTGTTTGAATGTTTATCATAAGTCAAGCACAATTCTTATGGCTGGCCAGGACAATAATTGTTGATCCCACATGGGGTTTTACCCCCGAGGCTACGCTATTCAGAGCGGATACTTAGATGCTTGACCTCACTGGCTCCACCCTCGGCACTCACTTCTCGGGTCAGCCAAGCATCAGTCCCCATGAAAACTCCCCATGGCGAACTTTGTATCTCTACTAAGAACCGTATGTGTGTGGGCCGCTACCAGAGGTCCGACCTCCTGCCTCAACAACTAGAAGGATTTGGGCATCTAAAACAAAGAGGTGCTAGTAAGGGCATCCGCTCGTGTGGCCATACATGCGGCACTTTCAGCTCTGTAAATACAGAAGGCTCCCAGCCGGTAGGGGTTACGCCCTACAAATGATCAAATAAATTTGATCAAACGGGTTTATGGGGAGACATAGTGTCGGTATGAACTAATCAGCACACGTTATTCATAGTTTTCACCATGAATACATTTGATTATAGTGGCTTGGAAGAAGATGGCTTTTCTTTTGCTACCACTTGGGTCGTTCTCTTCTCACTAGTAGTCCTAATGACCACACGGGAAGACAGGCCCTCTAAAGAGTAAACAAAAAGAGCCTATTGCTCAAGACACAAAAGACAATGATTCGATTTTAGTGCACCAATTGAAGTGTTTGCTAAACTATGAAACAAGGCACACAATAAAAAAAAATTACAAAACCCTAGCCAAGGCCCTGCAACAAAATTGTTAGTAGTTTGGGTTGTTTCAAATGATAACCCCTTCCTGCAAGCACACAAGTTAGGTAAATTTTAGAAAACCCAAAAAGACTTTGTGAAAAGGGGCCTTCAACAAAAATGTATTTGCCTCCAAAGCAAGCTGCACAAACCAGGTTAGCTAGATCTGCAAAGGTTAGCCGAAAATAAACCAGATCTGAAACCCTAAATACAAAAATCCAAAAACCCGAATCAAAAAACTTGAAAAATTTGCAAAACAGAATACACAGACGCTGTTATACCAGACACAGACGTGTCTGTTCTACACAGACGCGGTTCTGTGATTCACAGACGCGATCTTAGAACACAGACGCCTCTTTCTGCTACAGACGCGATTCGGAATCACAGACGCGACTTTCAGAAACCTGCAAAAATAGAAAATGACAGAAACACAGACGCGATCCAAGATATCACAGACGCCTCTGAAATACAAAAACGCGATCCGAACACTCGCAGACGCGGAAAAAAAACCTAAAATATCGTCGAAATCGTCCGATCTGCAACTTCAAAAATGCGAAATCTGCAACAAAAATGTTAAATGCAAAGGGACAAGAGTCCCACCGGGCGTGCCAAAATGTATTTCACAAAGTGGATTGAAGCCGTGCCAAAATGTATATGGTGAAAATGGATAGCAATAAACAACAATATTGAAAGACTAAAATGGATTCAACCACGAAACCCTAGCCTAACAATGAACAAAGATCCACCATAACATATGAAGATAACCTAAGACAATGCAAAACAACTCAAAATCACAAAGATTATACCATCACATGTCCACTAGGGTTTTGATCTCCATTCTTCCTATCTCCATTGATCTTGTTTGATATACTTGCTCTCAGATTTTTTGTATGCACAAGAGCTCAATAAAGAACGAAATGTGGTTGCAAGTAGAATTGTAGTGTAGCCAAGTCCTCCAAAATCAATCATTAGAATGTGTTATTAGGGTTTGACAATGAAGAAAGCATCTCCTTAAATAGAAGACACAATAAGAAATGGAGGGTTAAGATTGAGAGGTGTAAAAAGAGAGGTCGGCTAGGATTAGAGGGTAGGTATAAGAAATACCAAAATAATGAAAGAGGTAGGTAGTGTAGGAATTAAGAGATGAATGACATGTGTCATGTGTAGAAAAAGATAATGAACTAATTAAATAAATAAAGATTTATTTAATTAATAGAAGAAGTAGGACAATTAAATAAATAAAATGTTTATTTAATTTAGGAAAGGGATAATTTAAATAAATAAATGTATTTATTTAAATGAGAAATAAGGCTAGAAGAGGATAAATGAATTAATTAAATAAATAAAAATTTATTTAATTAATAGAAGAATTAGGCTTAGATAATTAAATAAATAAAATATTTATTTAATTAGACATGACAATTTTGGGTGTCTACAGATATAATGACCTAGGATGACTACTTGAAAAACATTGCAATATTTTTTGTGAAAGTCCTATCTTGTAAATTTGAGAGACACTATTGATGACATACATATTCTATTTGATGGACTTCATTCTTCTTTAGTTATTGTGAGGGAACACTTTTACCTCTTGTTTATTCTCTACATGATCATTCCATATCACTTGACATGAGTTGCACACTTTGGAACAACATTTAGAATCTAGGCATATTTTTCTTCTGAGGAGATACTTAAGTCTTTGGATCTTATAAATTTCATTCATCTTTACTAGATCTTGGGTTTTCTTTTTTAGTAGTGTGCCCTAGAATGCCAATTTGGAGGGGGTATCTTTTAGCATTAACATTAAGACACTTGAGAAGATTTCAAAGACACCTTACATTTTATTTATTCCTAATCTTCCTTTCATGAATGTGAATACATCATACATACACCTTGTTGGCAAATGCACACTCCAATGAGAAATTGTAGGTGATTGAAGGTATTGTCATTGATGGCAACCTTGCAATCATGTGGTACCGGCAGGAAGACACAGGCACTGACACTGGCTGACTCTACACCGACACACAGAACATCAGCAACAAAAAGGAAGAATACCGACACCCTGGCCGATAGGAATTTTATGTATTTATACTTTGTAATTAATTGTAAAATCTTTTGTAAGATGACATGGCAGATTGTAAAATGACTCATATATGTATGAGATCATTGTAGATCATTGTAGATGAATTTTGTAGACATGAGATAGGATGCGAAATATACAGACCTAATATGCGAATTATTGGTTAAGGATTTATGTAGTAGTAGAGCTTAAACTGGTACTGAATCTAGCATAGCAGATGCTGATTTGAAGCAGTACAAGACATTGGATTAGTATAATCCATTTTTGTAAGTCAGTGTGACTTCTTTTGTAATTGAGTAGTGAGCTCTAGGCACTTGGCCTTCCTGCATGTGCAGGCCCCTATTGTAAGAGTAATATTCCCTTATTGGCCAGTAAGTGAATATTGTGGGTCACAAATCCCACCGAGGTTTTTTCCACACTTTTTTTCCTTGTTAAAATATTGTGTTATGGTGTGCTTCTCATGTTGTTGTTATTGTTCTTATTTACTGCATTATTTCTGGTTTATTGGTACTCAGTTTTAATATGCTTTTCATGTTTTAAATCAAGGAATTGGATATACTGGTTAGATACTGATTCACCCCCCCTCTCAGTATCTTTGGGAATCCTAACAATTGGTATCAAATCCTGGTCCTCTATTTTCAAAAGCCTAACAGCTTGAGGAAGATCTTGTCACTGATAATGATGGAAAACTTGAGAAAGCAATTGGAAACAACTCTTACAGACTATGATGCAGAAAAAGTGAAGAATATCAAACTCGAGGATGATCTGAATGCTGCTCAAGATATTATTCAAGAATTTCAAGAGAACTTTACTATTGCAAGGAACAAGAGGAGAGAACTTTGTGAAAAGATGCAGAATGAGGAAAATGAAAAGGAAACTCTTAATGATTTGGTAAACAAGCTAAGACAAGAAATCAGTACAACAAAGAATGAGATGCAGGATATGACTATGAGATTCTGTAAAGAAATTGAAGATGGAATGAAGAAGACTTGGTTAGAAGACTAAATGATGCTGGAAATGAAAACACAAGACTCAGTCATGAAAATGATATGTTGAAGATAGATCTAATGCACACACAAAATGCCAGATATGAACTCATGAGACAGAAAGGAATCTTGGAAAATGAACCAACTGCTACAAATCAACACAAGGAGAAATTCAAGAGAAGTTCAGAAGAACTTGGTGACATGCTAAAGAATCAGAAACCTAATGGTGATACAAATGGCATTGGCTTTGAAGTTGGTGAAAGATTTGGTATTGCAAACAATCATGATCATAGCAAACCAGTAAGACAACCTAATACTTACAAATTCAATGGGAAATGCTTTAACTGTAACAAGTATGGTCATAGAGAAAATTAGTGTAGATCTAGAAATTATTAGAATACTAATACACCCACCAGTCAATGTTCTAAATGTAACAAATTGCAGAATGAATGTAAGATGTTACATTTGTGGAAGATTTGGACACTTATCTAATCAATGCAGAACATATACCTACATAGGATATGGGAAAGCTATTCAGAAGAACAATGTGACTTGTTATGCCTGTAACAAGATTGGACATATTGCAAAATTTTGTAGAAGTAAGGCATCACCAGCAAATACCAAAGTTCCTAGTTTGAAAGGTAAAGAAAAGGTTGAAGAGGTAAAGCAAGAATTCTCAAAACAATGGATCAGAATGTTGATGGGAATACTCCTCCACTGGTAGAATAGAGTATCACTCCACTGGCAAGAGACTCTTCATGCAATTGAAGGAAAATCTTTTGGGGGTTTAGCAAAAAAATGAAAAACATGCTATTATTCCCTCAGCTGATGGTGAGAAGTTGAAATTACTTCTATACCGACAGATGAGTTAAGTTGTGACTTAAGCGGTGAGCATTAAATGTGGTAGTTGGAGAAAATAACATTATAAAGCAAAAGTTTTGGCTCCTTTTTCATTCACCGAACATTCAAATCTTTGAGAGCATGAAAATTCCTGAGTGAAGGCATTCTAAGAAAAGAAGTGAAGCAATCCATCAAAGCATTCATCCCTAAGGTAGATTGAGGTATTTATAGCTATTTCATCTTCATCCACTCCTGAATTTATTGCAAACCCTACTGTTGTTGAGGTTATTAAGTGCCCTAGACCCGTTTTCATACTAGTTCCCAAAATTGCAAAGAAAGATGATAGCATAGGTGCATTTTCTCAAATTCCTAAGGGAGTAGTATATGCTGAAGACCCTGGGATGTATATACATTGTCATATTGAGGAATTAGGTGATGATGAGATCAAGAATATGTATAAGTCTGTGATTTGTGATGAGTCTGGAAATGTCAAGCCAGAACATAAGATAGTGGAAACCCTAGGTTTTATTGAAATCCTTAGTATCCTGGATTTTCCCAAGGATATCATAAGGGTTGTGTTAAGCAGAGTACATGGTGAATTTTTCTAGTTAGATTCAATTCATAAAATCACAAAAGAAGCAGTAAAAGTTGTAACAGGGTTACCTTCCACCGGTAACAGACCTGACAAAATAAAGAAGGTCTCAAATGATATAATGATAAACCTAACTGGTGCAACATTCGACAAAAGGTCTTTAAGGGTAAATGATGTAGAAGACATAAATGTCAGATTTATCAGTATGATATTAGGTTATAAGGCTACACATGTAAATAGGTTGAAATTAGTTTCTAGCCTATGTATCAAAAGTGCCTATGATATGGTTAATGATAATACAAGGTAAGATGTATGTGAATGGCTCAAAGATGAGTTGATAGACAATCTAGGAAAGATTAAAAGAGATAAGAAAGGAACATTTAGATTTGGAAATTTGCTTGTTTGTCTGATGTTGTACATAACAAAACAAGTGTCCGGTATTGGTGCAAGAAATTTTGGTTTTGACATTCCAGTAGGAAAACAACTATTGAATCTTTTTAACAATATGGGAGAAAATCAAGAGAAAAACCTAAATGAACATTTTCAAGCATTGAAGACTCGAATGAAAACTAGAGTAAGACTATCACAAGCTATTGTGGATAAGTATCAGAAGGAAATTTATTTTGTGATCAAGAAAGATGAAATCTGGATGGAGGCAGTTGTCCCTAGAACTATCTGGGTAACTGAAATGGGTTATGAAATAGATGACAATATCATTGAAACTTATGCAAAAGCCCTCCTTGAAGCACCCAATGAACCTACTGAGGAAGTTTTTGGAAATGTTGAAACAATAGAAAGTGGAATTCAATCAAGGAAAAGGGTTAAGAAAGTTGAAGCAACTATAAGGAAAGGAACCCGATAGGCTAAAGCAATCAAGGAAGATGTTCTGAGACAAACTGGTATAAGTGAAAGTGAGTTGGAAGCATGTCAACTGGAAACTCATCTTTCACTGGTTGGAACTTCTTCTGAGAGTGATATACCGGCAATATTTAAAAGGGTAGAAAGGAAAAGAAAACCCACACCGACACAAGACAAAAACAACAGGCAGTAAGGCCTCCGACAAAGAAAATGACTCCTAAGAAGAAGGTAAAACAAGATATTACCCCAATAGACAAACCTCTTAGTGAAATTACAGAGGATGGTAAGCTGAAGAACATCAACAAAATATACAATACACTATCAGTTGATGATAAAGAAAGCATAGAGAATAGTATAATTTTACACTTAGATATATACAAGAAATTCTTGATGGAAGTTGTTGATGAAATTCCAAATGATCTATATAGGAGATTAGAAGCTAGAAGGCTAGCAATCGTTGAGCTGGACAAGAAAATTAAGATTGAAAAACTACTTGCAGTACATCCAATCAACTCAACTAATGAAATTGATAAAATTATCAGTGAAGCAAACTAGATAGTATTCTCTACTGCTCACCGACATGTAGCACTGATGGCAAGTAGAGTAAAGGAAGTCTCTAAGGAAACAACAGATGCATGGGATATATTCTTTGTGGAAAAAGAAAAACAGGAAGAATTACTCAGACCAAAAACTATTAAAGTATATCAAAAGGACAGAGATAAGGGGAAAGGTAAGGTAGGTGGACCTCCAAGCCTTAAAATAACTGACAATATGCCCCCACCTCCTTCAGATACTCCACCGATAGATACTACTGGCAGTCAACCAGACACAGAGAGTATGAAGACTCCACTAAAGGATACAAATCCCAAGTCTGAAATTTTGTATACTAAGAATGTAGACACCTAGGAAGTAAATGTTGTGGTTGACAGAGAAACCACTAAAGATAAGGAGAAAGATACGACTACTAAGTCACCGGCTGCAGAAGTTGAGATAAGCATAGAAAAACCTACATAGGTAGAACAACCGACTGAAGATACCACCGAGAAACCGGTAGAAACAACTGAAAAACCATCAGAAGAACCGGCTAAAGAGAGTTCAGAGGTACAAACTAAGACTACATCTAAGAAACCAGCAGTTGAAAGCTCAAAGAAACCCTCTGAGATACAGATAGAGAAACCAAAATAGGTACAGGTTGAAGCACAGGTTTAGACAGAGACAGTGCCACCGACCCAAACTGAAAAGAAAAAGCCCTTGTTCGTAAAAATGCAAACACAAACTGACCTACCAGAGGTCGAATCAAGTAAGATGATTACCACAATTGGTAGCATGGCTATTGTAAAGACTGTTGGACAAACATCTAGTACATCTATGGCAAAATTTAGACCTACAAATGTAACAGAGGTCTTATTAGATTCAATAAAGAAGATCACAGAATGTAATGCACAAGCCTATAAGGCTATTGATGATACAATTCCAATTCTTAAATTGATAGCACCAAAGTGCATTGTTGATAACAAAGATTCTTTAGGTCAACTAGACACATTGTCTAAGTTCATCAGTGGCAACATATTGATTGTTGATCAAATAAATGAGGATACATTTAAGGAAAGAATGATTAAAGAAAAAGAGAAATTCTTTGAAGAAATTGTGAATAAGAACAAGGAGAAAATGGATACCCTATTACCAGAACTTGGAGAAATAATTCTTGACTCCAAGAAACTGTACAGGGACACTTGTAAAACAAATGTCTTAACAAAAGACCTTGACAAGGAAATCAACAAAGCACAAGATAAGATAAACAATATTGTTGACAATCTGATAGGATCATCGGATTCATTTTTGGAGATAGAAAAGAAGATAACAGAGCAAGAAGAGAAAATCAAGAAGTTAGAGAATGGCAAACAGAGAATAAAGGGTAAATCAAAGGACTTAAAATGCAGACTTGGTCCAAGACTAGAATACCTCATTTCTTTGAGAAAGGAAATATCTGAGGCTCTGGTTCCCAGACTGAAGACACCAGAAGAGAAAATGCACATACTCACCGGTACAATGTAGAGAACACAAGAGGCAATAAAAGACAACAAAACATTTAGTAATGGTATAAATTTGATTTTCATAGATATCTTTCAGATTGTAACCCACCGGTTACAAGAATCCAAGCAGGACTCCATTGACAATGAATGGAAACCTTTGTCATTGATGTCAAAGGGGGAGTAGTATAATGAGAAAAATGGTCAGAAGGAAGTAGAGATTATCTACTAAGGGGGAGCATATATTTTTGACATACATTTTTGGCAAAGATTTTTTTTGGACTTCAAATTTTTGGATACACTCTTGAATTTTTCTCATGAGTGTTGCCATCAATGCCAAAGGGGGAGATTGTTGGCAAATGCACACTCCAATGAGAAATTGTAGGTGATTGAAGGTATTGTCATTCATGGCAACCTTGCAATCATGTGGTACCGGCAGGCAGACACAGGAACCGACATCGACTGACTCTACACAGGCACACAGAACACCGACAACAAAAAGGAAGAATACTGGCACCCTGGTTGACGAGAATTATATGTATTTATACTTTGTAATTAATTGTAAATTCTTTTGTAAGCCGACGTGGCAGATTGTAAAATGACTCATATATGTATGAGATCATTGTAGTTCATTGTAGATGAATTTTGTAGACACGAGATAGGATGCGAAATATACAAACCTAATATGTGAATTATTGGTTAAGGATTTATGTAGTAGAAGAGCTTAAACTAGTACTAAATCTGGCATAGAAGATGCTGATCTGAAGTAGTACAAGACATTGGATTAGTATAATCCATTTTTGTAAGTCAGTGTGACTTCTTTTGTAATTGAGCAGTGATCTCTAGGCACTTGGCCTTCCTGCATGTGCAGGCCCCTATTGTAAGAGTAATATTCCCTTATTGGCCAGTAAGCGAATATTGTGGGTCACAAATCCCACCAAGGTTTTTCCCACACCAGGTTTCCTCGTTAAAATATTGTGTTATGGTGTGCTTCTCATGTTGTTATTGTTCTTATTTATTGTATTATTTCTGGTTTACCGGTACTCAGTTTTAATATGCTTTTCATGTTTTAAATCAAGGAATTGGATATACCGGTTAGATACTGATTCACCCCCCCCTCCCCCCCCTCTCAGTATCTTTGGGAATCCTAACACACCTTTCCTTTTGTTTCTTCCTAAGGGAATGGGCATTGTTTGATGATCATGGACCATCTTCTACATTCATTTTTTAGAATTTATCATTGGTACACGTTCTACATTGAGGAAGCCCTATGTGTTATCTCTTATTCTCTCTTATGGAGGGGAATTTTTCCTCAAATGTATTTTTGTCCTTCTCATTCTTCTTTGAGATTATTTTGCATTTCCATCTCTCTTTTGGGGAGTTCTATCCCACAAGGTTTTCTCCTTTTCTCTGTTTGTGAGAGATTGTATTGCATTTGTACATGGGTACCTAAAATGGTCTAGTAGTTGAGACTCATAATTGTATCTTTGCATGTTCCCCCTAATTTACACATATAGGGGGTGTTGTTATAAAAAGGGGTATTACCTAACTAGTTTCACTATTAGGTCCTCTTCACACCTTATCATTTAAGTTTACTTAGGGTTCACATGGGATGTTTATCACTTTACAAAGACCCTAAAAAATACTTAGAAAATAAAATAAAATAAATGGAAAAAAATATACAACTTAAAAACAGAGGCATCATTTATCTACATAGAGGTGTCATTCTATGAAATAGAGGTGCAATTTCATGAAAACTAAAAAACAGGACAATTTTACCTTTAAAAATATAGTTTTTGGGGTCCAAAAGTGTTGTTACCCTTAGGATATATTTATTAAAGGTAGGATAGATTCCAAATCTACCAAATTGAGCTAAAAAAGAAGCCCAATAGGGCACAACATAGCTCTCAATAGCTAATTGTTAAAATGACCTAAAAAACCCTACTTTTAGACAAGCTTGAAAAACACTATGAAAACTTGATTTCTACTAAAGTAAGTTAGGAGAACTACAAAATAGTGTTTTATAATGATATATGATTGATCACAAATTTCACAAGTTCAACCTATACTTGAAAATCCGGCTCTAGTTAAAAACTTGCAAGAAAACCCTAGTTTGAAGAGAACCCTAAAACCCTAGAAATCCCCCTTTTTTTATTCAAGAATATATCAAAGATATTATTCCTAGAAAGGTTGATGTTGGATATAGTATATTTCTTGTTCGATATCCCTCTATAGAGGTTTTGGAAAATGCTACATTTTCTCAATGGCTCCTAACAAAAGTCCTTGGATGAATGGGTTTTCTATTGAAATTTACCAAACTATGCGACAACATATTAAGGACTTTTACCTTGTTTATCTAGAGGCCTTAAGACAAGGCTTGTTAAGTCTTGATATTAATAAAGGCTTAATTAAGCTTCTTCCCAAAGGCAAAAATGAGGATTCTATCTCTGGTTAGTGTCCAATCACGCTTTTGAATACCTCTTTAAAAATTATTGCCAAATCTTTATCATCAAGAATTAAATGAGTGGCTAAAGGGATAATTAGGCTTGAATAAATTGGGTTCCTTGGTGAACAATTAATTCTTGATAACTTAATTCTTTCTTGGGAAACATGTTAGTGGTCTCAATGGTCAATACATAATTCTTTACTTGTGAAGATTGATATTGATAAGGCCTGTGATAGAACATGGTGGATATTTATTATCAAAATGTTGTAGTGGTTGGGGTTTGGTCCCAAAATTTGTCAACAAGTTCAAATTTTATTCCAAGATGTTAATGTTTAGCTAGTATTCAACAATTCTCTCACTAATTCATTTCCTTTATAACATTCTATCTGGTATGACTACCCTTTATCACCATTTCTTTATGTGTTAGCTTATATTCACCTTGATGATCTGTTATAGAAATTTAATCCAATGAATCTAATTAAAGGTATTCACATTCCGAACAATGCTATTTTTCTTAATTTTCATTTTACTAATGATAGTTTACTCTTCATTCAAAATTTTAAATAAAAAAATAACAATATTTTGGAAGTTCTAAATTTGTATTGTGTGGTTTCAAGATCTAAATTGGCACACCACAAGATTGAAACTGTGAGATTTTGCCAAGATCAAGAGGCAATGGAAAGCACAAATAAGAGAGAACAAAATAGATGATAGAAATAAACTGTATTCTATCAAGATGAAAAATATGATCAACTGGATCATTAAGCATTACATACAATGAATATGAGCCTGCTTATATAGGCAAGGCTAGGGATATGTGAGCACACAAACATGACATGTGGCTCAATAAGAAACAAGGGTAGGTAGGAAATAGGTGTGGGTAGGTAGGAGAAACAATATAATAGTCCACATGAGGTGGATCACCCACTGAATGTGGAGTGTAACAACAAGATCAACACCATAAAAGGTGGAAATTCTCCTACACACACTATCCCAATGTGGCACAAACACCCAAGTGTCTCATACCCAAACTATTATGAAATGCATTTCCTAAGTAAACTTAAGTAAGTGTAATAATATCCAAGATGAATAATTATTTACACTAATAGAAACTCTCATGATGAACTCTAATTCAGCTTCTTGTTAGATACCAAAAGAACATGAAAATAAATTAAACATGGTCAGATTACTAGATATTTGGGCATACCATTTGGCCCTCGTGTCTCACTTTTTGAGATGTGGAATTGGTTCTTAGTTAAATTGAAAAACAAGATTTTTAATTGAGGAAATAGATTTCTTTCTCTTGCTGAAAAAATGTAGGAGGTTAATTATATTTTTTTGGCTTTTCATGTTTACTTTTCCTCTTGTTGGATGCCCTAAAAAAAAGGATATGATGAACTAAAAAAAATAGTTTGACAATTCTTGTGGTCTAATTGGGATGATAAGTATAGTTTCAAAGACTCCTCTATGTTACATTGCATACAACCTAAATGTAGAGGTGGGTGGGGTTGTTGGATCCTAGGACTCAAGGAACATGTATATCAACAAGATTGATAATTAGAGTCGTGATAGGGGATGAACAGGTTGGAAAATCTTGGTTTGCCATTATATTACTTGTGCTACTAACAATAATAAATGGTAGGGCATTGGATGGATTGACAAGATTTTGATGACTCCCTTATTTTGTATGAAGGCCTCTTTTCCTTTACAGTCCTTTTGTAAGGCTTGGCAATAGGTTTGTAATTTTTAACTTGGAAGGAGTTTGTGCAAAATGGATTTAGTTTTTCCTCTTCCTCCATTTGGTCAAATAAACAAGTTCAATATTAAGGGCAACCTTTGGCCTAAACAAACTCATCATTTTTTCAGGAAAGGTGTGTAACAATTTAGAGATATATTGGACTTCAACTCACTAGATTGGGCTGATTGACATGATATCAAACAATATTTCAATTTAAACAACAAGTCAAAAGGGTTAATTATTTTTATGAAGTCTTTGGTACCTGCAGATTTTCTTATGAAATTATGTTGTCCTCTCCAATGTAGTATTTTCAAAGGTTTGGATTGAGAAAATTCCTTTTTTTTTGTTTCCTTTTGAAAAAAATAATTAAAAACTACTACCTAATATGAAGTTAAATCCTCCCTCATTAATGGGGTTGGGTTGGTTGATCACCGTGTCAATCCTACAGATGGAGTTCAGTGGGTTGCCCCAAAAGAGGATTGGATCAAAATCAACTTTGATGGTGCCTTAATGGGAATTCCAAGACCAAGTGGTGCTAGATGTGTGACCAGAGACCATGAAGGTTGTATATTGGGAGAAAAGAGAGTGTCGTTAGGAGTGGCTACTGTAGACACCTAAAATTGTCCTGTCTAATTAAATAAATATCTTTATTTATTTAATTATTTAAGCCTAATTCTTCTATTAATTAAATAAATCTCTATTTATTTAATTAATTCATTTATCCTCTTCTAGCCTTATTTCTCATTTAAATAAATACATTTATTTATTTAAATTATCCTCTTCTCTTAAATAAATAAATATTTTATTTATTTAATTGATCCCACTTCCTCTATTAATTAAATATCTTTATTTATTTAATTAATTCATTAGCCTTTTCCACCCATGACACATGTCATTCATCTCTTAATTTCTACACTACCTACCCTCTTATTATTTTATTATTTCCTCTACCTACCCTCTTATTATTTTATTATTTTCTCTACCTACCCTCTTATTATTTTATTATTTTCTCTACCTACCCTCTAATCATAGCCGACCATTTATCTTTTACACCTCTTAATATTATCCCTTCATTTCTTATAGTGTCTTCTATATAAGGAGATGTTTCTTTCATTATCAACCCTGGACTAGCATTCAAACTTTCATATTCGATCAAGCCTACTTGCAACCACATTTCTGTTCTTTGTTGAGCTCTTGTGCACAAATAAAATCTGAGAGCAAATGTATCAAGCAAGATCAATGGAGATAGGAAGAATGGAGATCCAAACCCTATTGGACATGTGATGGTATAATCTTTGTGATTTCATTTTATTTGCATTGTCTTAGGTAATCTTCATATGTTATGGTGGATCTTTATTGATTGTTAGGCTAGGGTTTTGTGGTTGGATTCCATTTAGTCTTTCAATATTGTTCTTATCCACTTTTCACCATATACATTTTGGCACCCCCGGTGGGACTCTTGTCCCTTTTGCATTTAACATCTTTTGTTGCAGATTTTGTGTTTTTGAAGTTGTAGATTTGACATTTCTGACAACATTTTGATAATTTCCGCGTATGCACATTTTGAGATCACATTCTTGATTTTCTGCCACATCTGTGAACCTCTTAATCACGTCTATGTTTTTGACGATATTTTTCATTTTCCAGATGGTAGGTTTTCATTATAGGCACGTTTGTGGGAGGTTTAATCACGTCTGAGAGATTTAGTTGCGCTTGTGATCATTTTAATCACTTTTGTGTTTTGCAGATTTTGTTGTTTTACATTTTTTATAGAAACGCGCCTGTGGGGTGTTGAAATGTGTTTGTGTTCTAGAACCGCATCTGTGTTCCAGAACCGCGTCTGTGTAGGGTAAAATTATGTCTATGTTTCAGCTTTTGCATTTTAGTCTTTTATCCAGTTTTAGGGTTTTACTTCATTATTCAGATTTCAGATCTGGTTTATATTGAGCTAACATCTTTTGATCTAGCTAACGAAATCGGTGTAGCTTGTCTTGAAAGAAAAATCATTTTGTCGAAGGCCCCTATTTCACAAAGTCTTTTGGATCTAAAATTTACCTAACTTGTGTGCTTGTAGAAAGGGGTGATCATTTGAGACAATCCAAACTACTAACAGATCTTTGTTGCAGGACCTTGGCAAGGGTTTTTGATCTTTATTGTGTGCCTTGTTTTCATAGACTAGCAAACACTTCAATTGGTGCACTAAAATTGAACTAGTATCTTTTGTGTCTTGAGCAATAGGCTCTTTTTGTTTAATCTCTAGAGGGTTGTCTCCCCGTGTGGTCATTAGGACTACTAGTGAGGAGAGGATGACCCAAGTGGTAGCGAGGAAAACCCACCTCTTCCGAACCACTATAAACAACTATATCCATGGTGAAAACTATGGATAACGTGTGTTGATTAGTTCATACCAACACTATGTCTCCCCATAAACCCGTTTGATCAAATTTATTTGATCAGTTGTAGGGTGTAACCCCTACCAGCTAGGAGCCTTCTGTATTTATAGAGCTGAAAGTGCTGCATGTATGGCCACACGAGCAGATGCCCTTACTAGCACCTTTTTGTTTTAAAAGCCAAAATCCTTCTAGTTGTTGGGTCAGGAGGTCGAACCTTTGGAGTGACCCACACACATACGGTTCTTAGTAGAGATACAAAGTTCACCATGGGGAGTTTTCATGGGGACTGATGCTTGGCTGCCCCGAGAAGTGAGTGCCGAGAGTGGAGCCAGTGGGGTAAAACATCTAAGTATCCGCTCTGAATAGCGTAGCCTTGAGGGAAACCCCATGTGGGATCAACAACTATTGTCTTGGTCAGCCATAAGAATTGTGCTTGTCTTATTTTGAACAATCAAACATTCAAGACCAAACGCCAAAACATTGTGTCTTTTGTGTCTTCAAGTGTATGTAAAACATTTTTACATCAAACAAAACACTTTTCTTTGAGTCATTTTTGAGTCTAAACACTTGAAAACATTGAGTCCTCATCAAAATTGTGTCCTCTTGTCACGAAAAATAGTAAAAAATTCAGATTTGGTCACAACAAAATAACTTCACAAATTGAAAAAAATTACACTCAGTTTTCAGAAATGCATCTATGTCTGACAGAGTTGTGTCTGTATCATATAAACATGTCTGTGAAGGGTAGAAACATGTCTGTGTCTTATAGAACCACGTCTATGTCATTAAATCGCATCTGTGAAGTATACAGACACGTTTGTGTTCAGAATTGAAAAAACTTTACAGTCCAGCAAACAAGAACAATCAGTTTCAGACTTATTGAGCTTCCTAGGTTATCTCTCCGGGTTTTCATATAGCATTCAGCCTATTTCTGGGTCTGACAAAGTTCATCATTTCTTTACATCTTCCATTACATTCACACTTGTCTAAACTTGAGTCAAAAGGTCACTTGCTTGTCCTCATCTTACTTTGTCAACACGTTACATACAACAACATTTTGCTAAGTGGTCCCTCATCAAGGTCTATCACCTTTGGGTCTCATTTGGTCTTACTTAGAGTCAAGGTCAACTTACCTCATCAAGAGAAACTATCATCTCTTTGGAAGCCACACCTACTCTACTACATACATACTTGGTCTTACACTTTGGACATTGCCAGTACACCTCAGATTCATTTACATTCCATCCAACTCTTGGTCTTCCATACTCTTTCCATTTTCATCTAGTCTCAAACATATTGGTCAATACCTAGTTCATGGTTGAAACCTGTTCCCAAAAATCTAGGAGAGAAGCTAAAGAGGCTCAAGAGTCCGCAAACATGAGTTCTTGTGAGTATGACAATTATGTCTTTTTCAATTCTGATCATACTACATTACCAGACATGGATGCCTATAGAAAAATTCCAAATGTTGAGAACATGGACACTACAAACAACAATGATGCACACAATGACAATATGGACAAAATTTTAGTACATTCAACAGAAGTGGAAGACTCCATTATGGATCCCCATTTTAATCGATTGGTTGAGGAAATAATGAAGAGAGAGACAATATTTCTTACAAGTGATGGCACAAAGTGGAGCCAAGATCCCTCATGATTTTGACATGTCTCAAATAATGGAAAATCAACCTTTGCAACAACCTCACCTCAACATGGATCAAAGGAGGCCTAATAGTGGAGGCAATAGAGGACCACATCTTGTGCCTGAATCGCCATCATCTTTGTTTCAAAAACTAGAGGTCCTACATAAACATGGTCAAACATATGATACTTACCTTCGCAGACCATTATGGAAGTCTTATGCAGAAAAATATACTCAATCGCATACCAATGCTAAGGACCAACCACCAAAGCAATTAAATATCCAAAGGCATGTTCAAAATTTGGACACAAGGAAACCCCGTGTCAAATTTGGGGGCAACACATTAGAACAAACTCATGACATGCCTGTAGAGTATGGTATACATGGACAAGACAGATATTTCATTCCTCATCATGACTCTATACGAAGTGGTCCATATACATAGCATCATTATAGACCTCATCCATATGAACATGTGTATGATCAATACCATCCATATATGCAACATTCTCCTCTTCCACCCAATGGTTCAGGCATGGGGTATGGTCCAAGAAGTCGATCTCCACCTAAGAACAATTTGGAACAGCAAATTAAGGACTTGCAAAAGAAAATGGAGGACATAAATACACCCAAGCCAACTTACACAATGAGAGACATATGTCCCTATCCATTTGACAAAAGAATCCCAATGCCTCCATTTCCTACACACTTTGTGACACCTAAGTTTGATAAGTACACAGGAAAAGGGGATCCTAAGGCACATATAAGACAGTTTTTCATAGCTTGCATTGAGGTAGTAGCAGAAGAGACATGTGCCAACCCTCTTGAAAAATCACATAGCCTTACCATTTCATCCACTCCTTCCATTTCAACTATACTCCTAGACTTGGAAAAACAAGAATTACAAAAGCCCTTACTCATTGGGGATCAAAAATCAAGCTTTGAAAAGAAAAATCTAAAAGTCAAAAATAAAGAAAAGTCCTATAGTCCAAATCAAAATCAAAAGATATTTGACTCTAAAAAAATCAAGGTCAAGGATAAATATTCTATGAAAGAAAAATAACAAGAGATGATCTCCCCTAATATCAAAATAACTAGGGGCAAAATTTCTAAATTTCAAGTCAAAAAGCATACTTGTTGATCCTAAGTCTCAATCATGCTATCCTACTTTCACTTCTTTTCGCAGTCATAAGCCTTCATAACTCATCCACTTGTTTCAAATATCCATTCCCTTTTGGCGATACATCACATCAATGAACCGTTAATGGAGCTTCCTTGAGGGAATTTGTTATCAGGGATGCCCAAACTTCTTTAGGTGACATGCATACGGGCCCGTGTAATCCTCATGCTAGTAATTCTATCTCAATTCCTTTATCAAGGAAGACAGACACTCGAGCTACACATCATTCAGTCAAGGAACAATGTAGCTAGAATCATAAGGTTAAGTCTTGTACATTTGAGGTAGGTGAATTAGTTCTCAGATAGAATCCAAGAAATCAACAAGATCGAGAGAAGAAGGGCAAATTCAAACCAAATTGGCTTGGTCCTTACATCATTACAACAACCTATGGATCTGGTGCATATAAGCTCTCAACCACAGAGGGAAAACCTTTGGAGGATCCTATCAACAACATGCACCTTCGCATGTTTTACACATAGCTCTTCAGAGTATCCTAATTCAAAAATACAAAAAGAAAAAAAAAAATACAAAATACAAAATACAAAAAAATCATAAAAATAAAAAGACAAAAAAACAATCATAAAAAAAGAAAAAGTAAAGAGAAATAAATTCATCCAATGGTGAAAACCACTTCAGTGGCGCCCTAGGAAAGTACCATGGCGAAAACCAAGTTACTTGCGCCATGTGTAGAGACATTGCTCCTCCCTCCTTCAGGATTCTCTTTCATCACTTCACTTTGCACACACTCACAACCTATCCATTCATAATAAACTTACTATAGCATCCTAAAATTGTGACACTTGCAATTTCGACTACATTTGGGTCTTCACGATGGCAACGCAACACTGAACCTGAATGGAGACCCCGAAACCTGTTTATGACATCAAAAACTGCATTTTTCTACACCATGGCCTGATCCTTCCTTGCACCCTGCTGTCCCGGGAGGTGGGACCATGGCGCCCAGTGCCCTGATCCTTGGCCCTATTTTGGGCCTGGTCTCTTATGGGGCAGCGGGTCTTTAAGTTTGCAATTCGGAAAATAATCTTTCTAGGTCAGCCCAAGGTTGGAAAAATCAGTCTTTTAACCCTAATTGACAAGTATATAAACTACATTTCCTCTCCCATTTTGAAGAGGAAGGACATATGCGTACAAGAGGTGGAAGCGCTAGGCAAACATTCAAACATTCAAGCATTCAAGCATTCCTTCAAGCAATTGATCATTCTAAGTCTTTATTCAAGGCTAAGTGTTGCATTCAAGACAAGGATTCAACCATTGAAGAGGAGATCACATACAACTTACAACATACAACATACAACAACATTTACACCTTCGCATGTAAGAATACAAACATTCTTACAACAAGGTATCAGTACTTGTTTACATTACAAACATTTACATTTACAACATTCTCATTTCTTGGTTAATTCCAAAATCGGGGTTTGACCTAAAGGCAAACCCCTAATCCCTAACCCCCCAATCGTCCTCTCTTTTCTGTGTGTAGGTTGTAGGTACGCGGCTGTAATTGAAGATCTGGAATCCTTGTGCAGAGACGAACAGATCCCCCTTCGTTTCGCAGATTTTTCGGAGGACCGTGTGCACGCCGGGTGCCATCGTCCCGTCAACTTTCGCTCAAATTTGTAGGATAGCACCGTCTCGACATTTTACTGCTAATTCCAGGTCCGCAGCTTCATCCCATATTCCTATCTCTATTTATAAATGAATCTTTCTCACTTTACATGCATTCCTAGCTCAATCCTTCTATCTACATTCTTTACAAAAGAGGGTAGCCTTGTTGTCTTAACCCTTGAAACTCATTTAGAATCCAGTCTTGCATTGTGTGGGATTGGATCTTGTGGGTTTCAACCCCTCTTTTGAATGTAAAGTCTATCCTAAGTGAAAACCGTCAATCCTAGTGACCTCCTTTCTCCTTGGAGTGGGGGGAACACCTGGGGTTCAATTTTTTGCTTTACATTTTGGTGAACCCAACGTGAACATCCTAATTCTGATTATTCATGGTTAGATCTAAAAAATTGGATTCCTTAAATACATTTCCATGTTTGATCTTTTACAAATTTTAGAGGTTAATTGCATGAAAACCCTAAATTTTCTTTTTAGTAATTGAGCTTGTGAAATGTTTAATTATTAATGCTTGTTTCAGATCTACCCTTCTATTGCAAATTATCAATTCATATTTGTGCCTTAATTCTAAAAATTAAGTGGTTAAGTGTCAAAACCCTAATTTTTAAAACCCTCTTGATTCTACCTTTGACTGATAATTTCATTGATCAAAACACCTCCAAATCGGCTGTAACTTTGGATTCCACAACAAAATCATAATATCTTTCATCCCTGAAAATTTGGAAAAAAGTTGCGAGGACCGTGTGCACCCCGAGCGCCATCGTCCCCGACATTTTTTTTGAAATTTTGGGAGCTAGATCTTACTGTATTTTTCTGCTAAAATCCAGAATCTTGGCTGATTTCATCAATTCTAACACATTCAAAATTAAAGTCAAAGTTGGTCTAGTGATTGCTTGGATTAAGGCTTCTAATCATTTAAAAATTGTTGAAATTGAAATTTTGTGTCAAAATTGTGTTCCTTACTGTCCTAAATCTGAAAAGTGTGTGGGCCTTTATTCGAAATTTGAGTGCTTCATTCAAATTTTTGCAATTTGTGACTTTTGAAATTAAGTGTTTGATTGCAACAACTTTGATTTCCGCTTTCAAAATTGAATTTTGCATGAAATTGAGTCAACTTTTAAATTTTAAAACTTGCATTGCTTTTGGTATTCCCTCTAAAATCATAAAATTCAAAATTTCAGTTTCCCTCTCTTTTTCAAAATTCAAATTTTGCATTTTTCAACAATCTTGGTAGGGTTCAATTTTGAGATTGCAACTTTAATTTGGCCTATCTACAGATCGTAAAATCACTCAATTTTTTCAGATTAGCTTTAAAATCATCATAACTTTCATCCCTAAAAATTTCGGAAAAAGTTGCGAGGACCGTGTGCACTCCGTTCACCACGGTCCTTGACATTTTTTTCAAAATTTCGGGAGATTTTCGTGATTGCATTTAATAGCTTAAATCTAGGAGATTGGCTGATTTTATTGAAATTTGCTACCTCTAAATTCAAAATCTTCTCTCCCTCTCTAGTGCATGAGTTTCACAACAATAAGCCCTACTTACACTATTCCCATTAGATGAAGCCTTAGAATTAAGTCTTTCCAAGGTTTAATTACTGAGGAGATGGAACCTAATTTGAATGGCCTTTTTAACGAGGACATGAGTAATTCCTCTAATCCTCTTAATGATGAAGAAGCTCTCCATGAGGTTTCTGTAGAACAACTTTCGAAATTGGATAACCAATTTGATGATTTTCAGCAATGGATGTCTCAAGAGTATCCCGATAGTCAAGCTCTTTCATTAATTGAGGGTCTAAAACGTATGGTTCAAAGTGATAAGAATGGAATTGATATTTTGCGTGGTATTGCACACATTGTGGATTCGAATGTGATGCCTATGAAGAGTTGTGCCGAAACTTTAGGTTATACACAACCTCCTACTCAAGTCAATCATTCTATTCCTTTGACAACTTCTATTGCTAGTATACCTACTTTTACATCAAACATAATGACTACTTCAATACAAAACATTCCACCTATGATCACCAGTCATGGGGGCAATCCTTCCTCTTCAATTAACCCTCTTCCTTCATTCAATCCGACTTCTTCATTCATTCCTTCAATGAGTGTCCCTATTACATCTCCACAACTGAACATGACCCAAGGGGGCAATTCATTCAACCATTCCATTCCTCCTTGTAGTGCACCTTTTTTCCCATCATCGCTTATGACTAACCATCATAGTGTCCTGCCACCTTACTCTCAATCAATACCTTCTTTCAATAACATAATACCTCCATCACAATCTAACATGTCTAATATGAACTCTTCGACTGAAGCGACCATTAACAATCTTGCACAAATTGTCTCTTCTTTATAGCAACAAATTGCCTCTATGAATCAATCTAAGTTTAGTGTGCCCACATTTGATGTCGCGAGCCCACTTTCTCTTGAAATTGTTCGAGCTATCCCACCTAAACATGTTGAAATCCCACAGTTGGAGCTTTATAATGGTAAAGGTGATCCTCTACACATGTTAAGACCTTTCAAACAGCATGTACCGATTTTGCTCATGACCAAAGGTTGCTTGCAAAACTGTTTACTAGAACATTAAGAGATAAAGCCCTACAATGGTATTGCTCATTGCCTTCCTATTCTATTACTTCTTTCCAACAACTTGCAAATGCTTTTATTCAACAATTTCAAAACAATATAAGTCCTAAAGTTACTTTGATTGATTTAATGCATTGTAAACAAGGTGTTAAAGAAAAAGTGACTGATTTCATTGGTAGATATAAGCATTTGTGTGCTCAAATTTCTTTTCCAGTACCTGACAATGATATTCAAAGAATCTTTATTTCTAATTTACAAAAAGATATTAGAGAAAAACTTCTGTTTTCTGAGTTTACTTCTTTCCAACAGTTGTGTGCAACTCTTCACAATTATCAACTGACTGTGAGTCAAATGGAACAAGCAAATCCTATGGCTCTGAGTGATAAGGGTGATAGTAGTCAACAACCATTTGGGAAGTTTAAACTAAACAGAGGGTTCATTAAGTTCAATGAAAACATCATCAACAACAATGTGAATGCAGCATCAGGTGTGCCTCCTATTTCTAAGTTTTTCAAGAAAGAGAGAAAGTTTACTCCTTTGAATGAATCATTGCATAGTATTATGAATAAGTTATTGGAACAAAATGTGCTTACTCTCGCTCCTATAAAGCAAATCGATCCCACAAAGATTAATTCACCCTATTTTGATAACAAATCTTTTTGTCAATTTCATCGTCAACCTGGGCATGATACTGAAAAATGTTTTTCTTTAAAGGGTAAAATTCAAGATTTGATTGATAATAATACTATCTCTGTTTCAGGAGTGAATGATAAAGGCAACACATCTGTAGCTCCTCCTAACCAAAATCTTAAGATTTTCACTGATCCATTACCTTCTCATACCTCTAATGTGATTGAGACTAATGATTCCTCTCTCACCTGATGGTCTTGTGTCTATGACTCCGAATGTGATTAACTTTGTAGAGCAGCAAAAAATCCCTAAAGAACCTTCCATCACATTTGATTCTAGTGAAACTATCAGGGCACCTGATGGTCCTTTATATATAGTTGCAAAAGTGAAGAATACACCTTGCTGTGGAGTGCTTATTGACCCTTCTTGCATGGTTAATGTTATTAATGAAGAATTCCTTTTTACTTTGCAATTGAATCAAGTGATCTATGACAAAACAAATGTGGTTGTGAAATTATTTGATGCATTTTCTTCTCTTGCAATTGGTTCTATTACATTACCTATTGAGGTCCATAACAAATCCCTTGATGTGAGCTTTGCTATTATTCCATCATCCGAACAATTTCGTGTGAAGCTAGGCTATCCTTGGCTATCTTCCATGAAAGCTATTGCTTCTCCTATTCACAAGTGTTTGAAATTTCCCCATAATGGTGAAGTTGTTACTATCAATCATAGTCTCTTTAAACCAGCTGAAAGAACTTCTAGTGTTCCTATTGATTATTTTTGGCCTAAACAATTCCAATCTCTTCCACCGCGAAGTGATCATCTTTTCAAATCTTATCATAAGTGGAAAAAAGATATGATCCTATCTCTAAGTGAACCTAGAACACCCAAACTTGATATTCCTATCGTTCTTGAGAAGGAAGTTCTTCCTTTGAAAGATAAAACTAATGTCTTTCCTCAAGAAGATTCCCAACCCATTCCTATGGATGTGACTATGTCTATGTCTGATAAACTTTCTACAAGTAGACCTATACCTCCTCATCATGATGGAATTGGTCTCCTTCCTAAACCAAATATTCCTCCTTTATATGGAGCAGTTCCTCCTCCTTCCTTTTATAGAGAGAAGAGACCTTCCTCTTCTCCTATTATCCAACCTAAGAGACCACAACCTAAACACCCAAGCGATAAGGATGAGAACATTCCTCCTCCTCAATCTCCTCAACTTCCTACTAAGACTAGATGAAATCATTCTGTGCATGAACGTCGACGAAAGCATCATCTTAGAGCTCAGGCAGCTGCTTCTCAAACTTTGCAATCCCCAAAAACATCTTCAGCTAGTATTATTCCATTTTCTCCTTAGCCGCAAATTGAGCCAAAATCTCCTAAACATAAGATGCATGATGGTTTTGATCCTGTGCGAGTTAAAGATCCTATTTTTATAAATCTTGATGATGATATAGATGAAAATGTTATTCATGATGAAAATGTTACTCCTCTTGCTTCTGATAGTGAATATGAATTTGTTGATATTGATAACCATTTATCTAACGAATTTTCTAAAGCACTTATCCTAGCTCCTAGACAAGAACAACGTGGCTTGGAACATGAACATAGCCCTTGTTTGGATCTTGTGATAGCTCCATCTACTGTGTTGGATGTTCCTCCTCTAGCGTGTTTCCTGCCTTCCCGAAATATTGATCAGCAAGATCGGGGGGGTGGATGACGTGCTAGACTAGTTCATTAGCATAGCAGACTCTCTCCTCCTATCTTTTGTTACTTCTTCTATGTGTTATTCCCATTCTTCTATTTGTTGTCCTTAGTGTTGTCTACTTGAGGACGATGCAAAGCATTGAGATCTCTTTTGGTCTTTCTCATGTTGACTCAAAAGACACATGTGTTCCCTTCTTCTAGGTGACCTTCATTGATTGGGGAATGAAGAACAATTATGCATACATACATATGATATAAATGAATTATCATACAACATACTGACCCCGAGGAAAGCGAAGTCACCTCGTGATTTATGTTTTGTGTCTATTATCCTTGGGTTTATCTCACACTTGGGGGGTAAATCTTTGTGATAACGTGCTCCTTTTCCTTCTCATTTCTTATATGTATCACTACCTTAAAGCAATCACCCCCGATGAGGCGTGTGCGATCGCTTTAACATAGGGGGGCATACACCCCGTTCATATCTCTTCAAGATACTTGAAAACTTCTTGGCAAACTTAGCTATGCCTTGAAAATTTTTTGGTATTTTTCTTGCATGACTCATAGTGAGGGAACCTTATTACTGACAGTCATGGTTCTCCCTCGTGATCTTCCCTTTTACTTTGTCAATCGAAGTCGTAAGATCCTTAGTCCACTGGGGGCTCGGTGTATCTTGCCTCCTTGACGTGGTGAAAGTCTTTCAATGTTGTTTCCTTGTACTTTACTGGAAGTATGGGCGTACGCTTATACTCCCGCTAAAGTGGGGGCTAAATGTAGCGTCCTAAAATTGCGACACTTGCAATTTCGACTGCATTTGGGTCTTCACGATGGCAACGCAACACTGAACCTAAATGGAGACCCCGAAACCTGTTTATGACATCAAAAACTACATTTTTCTGCACCATGGCCTGATCCTTCCTTGCACCCTGCTGTCCCAAGAGGTGGGACCATGGCGCCCAGCGCCCTGGTCCCTGGCCCTATTTTGGGCCTGGTCTCTTATGGGGCAGTAGGTCTTTAAGTTTGCAATTCGGAAAATAATCTTTCTAGATTGGCCCAAGGTCGGAAAAATCAGTCTTTTAACCCTAATTGACAAGTATATAAACTACATTTCCTCTCCCATTTTGAAGAGGAAGGACATATGCGTACAAGAGGTGGAAGCGCTAGGCAAACATTCAAACATTCAAGCATTCAAGCATTCCTTTAAGCAATTGATCATTCTAAGTCTCTATTCAAGGCTAAGTGTTGCATTCAAGACAAGGATTCAACCACTGAAGAGGAGATCACATACAACTTACAACATACAAAATACAACAACATTTACACCTTCGCATGTAAGAATACAAACATTCTTACAACAAGGTATCAATACTTGTTTACATTACAAACACTTACATTTACAGCATTCTCATTTCTTGGTTAATTCCAAAACCGAGGTTTGACCTAAAGGCAAACCCCTAATCCCTAACCCCCCAATCATCCTCTCTTTTTTGTGTGTAGGTTGTAGGTACGCGGCTGTAATTGAAGATCTGGAATCCTTGTGCAGAGATGAACAGATCCCCCTTTGTTTCGCGGATTTTTTGGAGGACCATGTGCATGCCGGGCGCCATCGTCCCATCAACTTTCGCTCAAATTTGCAGGACAGCACCGTCTCAACATTTTACTGCTAATTCCAGGTCCGCAGCTTCATTCCATATTCCTATCTCTATTTATAAGAGAATCTTTCTCACTTTACATGCATTCCTAGCTCAATCCTTCTATCTACATTCTTTACAAAAGAGGGTAGCCTTGCTGTCTTAACCCTTGAAACTCATTTAGAATCCAGTCTTGCATTGTGTGGGATTGGATCTTGTGGGTTTCAACTCCTCTTTTGAATGTAAAGTCTATCCTAAGTGAAAACCGTCAATCCTAGTGACCTCCTTTCTCCTTGGAGTGGGGGGAACACCTGGGGTTCGATTTTTTGCTTTACACTTACCCATTCCCATCATGACTTGTTATTGATCTACCTAAGATTGGTTAGCCATTCATAATAATCCCTCCTTTTCACCCCTTTTCATCCATAATAAATTAGCTCCTATATGTGGCTAAGGCAAATCCTACGTCTCGTGATGGGTGTGGAACTAAGAGCATCACATGTTCCGAGGAGAACAGTTTTCTTCAGTCTATTCATGCACAATCCACAATAAAGCAACATTTGCATTGCTCATCCACAATAAAGTTTCATCTTGTTCACAATAAAGTATCAGTTTCATGGATTCAGTCAGTTTCAGATGAGACACAAGCAGCAATGGGCTTCAACAAATCAAATCTTTCAACAGACTCAGACAACATTATGGTTCAGTGCTATCTATCCTTTTTGTGAAACTAATCATTGTGACCACAATCAAATAGACTTATACAAGTGACAAGAGACACTAAACTTGAGGACTACAGTGGATGTTGGTGTCGAGTCTTGGTTTTCTTTTGATTTTATCTTTCGGGTGACATGTCTTTTAGCTTTTCCAAGATGTCTCTGACTAGAGATTTTATCTCCAAGATGTCTTTAACTAGAAAGGCGAGGATGGGGTATCATCACCTATTTTTCTTTGTTGTCTGTGGATTGTCTCTTAGTAATACTATGACTTGTCCAAGGATATGAGGACACCGTGAGTCTAGTATGAATTGGGGAATTCCTTGTTTGCGACTGTATTATCTCCATGCAAACAGGTATAATGACTTTCTGGGTCAAACATATGCCTCGATTGTCATAACCTATTTTGCCATAATAAAGCTCAATGATGATAACGCACAAGAATCTCTTTCACTTTCATATCTTTTATCTTCCATCCCCCTTTCTTGATTGACTTCCATCATCCTTCCCGAGTCTGTGTAGCATGTTATCACATGACCGAGTATAATGACACACCAAAAATATTTGCATTCCATGTAGTTGCACCTGCATTAGCACATGTTAGCATTTCATACATACATATTGATATCACAATTACATCACATCCTGCACACAACACATGTTAGCACATTTAACATTCATATTCATCTGCATAACATATTTTAAAAACATAAAAGAACAAAAATATTGCATTTCATCATGTACATATTTGCATCCATCTCATAAGCATCATATAGAAACATGCAACATAGAACATATAGATGCATCACATCATATAGATACACATGCATATAGTTGCCGCAAAGATAAATCATCTCATATATATATATATATATCTCAAAATCATAAGTGTCATGATAAAATGATGTCAAAATCATATGGCTACAATCACCCGAAGGTGTCTACATCATCATACAAAATGGTACAAAACTAATACATAGGGAGCCCTCTAAGGCTATGATGAACTCCCTCCCTCGGAGCCACCTGGCCTTGACGAAGTCTGAGCCCTGGAAGGACCCACCCCCTCTATCTGGTGGTGGTGGAGGACCCATGACACCACTGCTAGATGCCTATCTCCTATCTCTCCCTTTAGTGGTCATCGCAGTCCACGATGGTCTACGAAAGCTCCTAGCCCGCTGCTCTGGTGGCACCGCTCCATAGTATAGGTCTCTCCAGTAACCTATCTCCTCCCCAACTCGCAGAACATAGGCATATCTAGATCGTATATATTTTGTTACCTGTCTCCCTACCCTTAGTGTTGTCTCAGCCTCTGTATAATGCTGGATAGCCTGATCCCGCTCCCGCTCCGTGTCCCTCAACTGTCTCCTGAGTCTAGCTATCTCCCTCTCTAGATCCTGGATCTCATCTGCTTGTCCCTGGCAGATCTCCCTCAACTCCAGTAGCTCATCCTCCTCCTCTCCCCCCTCACCCTGTGGCTGCCCCTGTCCATGTACCTATGGCTGCTCCTATGGCTACCCCTATTCCTGTCCCTGTCTGGGAACCTATGCTGCTGGCACTTGTAACGACAATCCACCTCTGCCTCTCACCATGTGAATCTGTCAAGCCTGTCTCTCCTCTCCTCCCTCTCTTCGCAGAGCCACTCTCCTCTCTCCTACCATACCCTGCCTCCTCCGTTGGCCTCTACCTCCACCATCTCCATCATCATCCCCATCCCCTCCCCCATCTCCATCTATCAGCTCCCCTGGATCTGCCAACCGTGGAAATGGATGCTCTGCCCAATATGCAGTATACTCTGCATCCATCCCTGCATCCTCTATCTCTAGCCACATATCCCAAGGCAAGGGAATCATCTCTACTAGCTGCACCACTACCTGATCATATGACAACAATGGCCCGAAGTGTGCCTGATCCCTCATTATCCAAGCATACATCCCAGAACCTTGTGGCATCCGCTGAATCCTGCTAAACTGCCTGCCCACCCTGTCCACCAACTACCTCTCAAGTACATAGGGCATCCGCCCAATCAGATACCTACTCTTGAATGTATATGGCAGCTCCACTGCATCATCCTCCCACTCCTCGCACTCTCAGTAAGGCCTACATACTATAGTGTCAATCTCATCAATGACCCTGTGCTAGTACTCTAATCTCCCAATCTATGGCTGAGATGTAATCATATCATACAGATGCACAAAATTGCACCCATGGCCCCTGCCTCTGAAGTGAATCGGTCGGGTAACCAATAGATGCTCATAAGCCCACACCTGCAACAATGTAACTCTGCAGCCCAATCCTACTGATCCATGGTATACAAATTGATGAAGCTCATAATACACATGTGCCAGTAGACACGGTCCCCATGCAAATCTGGTATGCTGTGTCACTAGTGTCTCTAGTGTACTCCCCCAGCCCACAACCAATCCTCGCATCGCCCTAACCGGATAGAGAAACCCACTGATCACTCCTGCTAGTACTGCTAGTAGTGCTAATCCAGTCCATGTCATCATGTCCCATGCCACGTGTCCAGCCCTCATCTGTAGTCCTGGATCCTGGAACACTCGTCTCAGTGCATCCCTATCTGTGTCTCGATCGTAAGGAACCAACTCCCCATCAATCAGTATCCACAATATCCTATAAACATCCTCTAATGTGACTGTCATCTCACCCATCGACAAATGAAATGTACAAGTCTCTAAGTGCTATCTCTTAGCTAGTGTAGTCAGCAACCCCATGCTCGCCTGAAACTCAGGCACATACAAAATATGTCGCAAGCCCATTACCTCAATCGCTGCCCTATCCTCAAATGTTAGCTCTGGTCATAAACTCTGAGTCAATGGGAATCCCTCCCATGACTCCAACATCGGTAGGTACTCTTGCAGTCAAAGCAAATCAACTGTGTCAATCATAGTGGCATTCCCTGTTCATCACAAAATGCTGCTTATTATCCTAAGTGCTTATGATACTCTATCCTAGTGAAACTCACTGTTCATCACAAAGTGTCGTTATTTATCCTAGTGGTACTCCCTATTTATCACAAAGTGCTACTCATATTTGCACTCCCTGTTCATCACAAAGTGCTGCTCTTTTAGTACTCCCTGTTCATCACAAAGTACTATGTCTTGGTACTCCCTGTTCATCACAAAGTGCCTCGATCTATCCTATCCTAGGGCTCTACTTGAGTGTATCCTCTTGAGTAGTTTCCTGATTGACAATGTATGTTCTATCATAGAATTGTCAGTCCTAGCCCTATCTGCTATCCTAGTCTTCCCTAGAGGACCTGCTTGAGTGTATCCTCTCAACAGCTTATCTAATCGACAACGTATGTTCATCACAGAATCGCCGATTTGGCCTGGAAGACATAAACGCGCTTACATACTGCATAAATGTGCCTGCTCTACATAGACGTGCCTGACATACATAGATGTGCCTCTGCTCTGCATAGACGCACCCACATAGCACAAACATGCCTGCTCTGCACAGATGCGCCTGCAATACATAGACGCACCTGCACAACACAGATGCACTCACATTTGACATAAATGCCTTTGCATTCATAGACACGCCTGACACAAACACAGACATGCCTGGCATCAGCACAAACTCACCTTAGCATTTTTTGACCCCACTTGACATATTCTAAAAAGCATTAAATGCGCTACCTAGCATGCATTTATGACAACATTTATTGTGACAAAGTACAATGAGGTTTTGCGGTACTTACCGACTCTCCTGCATCTGTTGGCCTCTGAAATCGGTGAACGCGATTGAATCTGTGAACCAATGCCATCGCTGCTGACTGCTGCTACTCTATTCTCTCTCCGCAGTCTGATCTCTTAGATGTGTGGATGACAATGAAGATTTTTTCCCCTCGTGGTCTATCTTATAGACTGCTCTAGCCCTAGTTTCTCGTGACTCTGTCACTCTATCCTATACAGTCAGTCCATTCTACCCTTTATTTCTTGTCAAGAGATTGTCTGTGATCTTTTCAGACATTTTCATCCAATCTCTCAAGGGGGCATATCATTCCCATCTTGGGGCAACTTTGTATCAGTTCATCTTATCTTCTTTGAAACAACACGACAAGTTGCATTGTCTCAAAGAGGGGCAAAATGTAGACACTTAAAATTGTCCCGTCTAATTAAATAAATATCTTTATTTATTTAATTATTTAAGCCTAATTCTTCTATTAAATAAATAAATCATTTATTTAATTAATTCATTTATCCTCTTCTAGCCTTATTTCTCATTTAAATAAATGCATTTATTTATTTAAATTATCCTTTCTCTTAAATTAAATAAATATTTTATTTATTTAATTGATCCCACTTCCTCTATTAATTAAATAAATCTTTATTTATTTAATTAATTCATTAGCCTTTTCCACCCATGACACATGTCATTCATCTCTTAATTCCTCCACTACCTACCCTCTTATTATTTTATTATTTTCTCTACCTACCCTCTAATCATAGCTGACCATTTATCTTGTACACCTCTCAATCTTATCCCTTCATTTCTTATAGTGTCTTCTACATAAGGAGATGTTTCTTTCATTATCAAGCCTGGACTAGCATTCGAACTTTCATATGCGATCAAGCCTACTTGCAACCACATTTCTGTTCTTTGTTGAGCTCTTGTGCACACATAAAATCTGAGAGAAAATGTATCAAACAAGATCAATGGAGATAGGAAGAATGGAGATCCAAACCCTATTGGACATGTGATGGTATAATTGGTGCAGAGGCACCTAAGCACACAAGCATACGAGGATGTCAAAAGTCATAATATGAACAATTTTATTGTATTTGAGTCATTCATAATGTATTAAGGTTATTTGAGTCCATTGAATCATAATATGTAAGGCTAAATGAGCCATTTCATCGAAAGATATCATATTTGGTCCATATTGAAGTTTTAAAAGTGTCCATGTAAGAGTTAGAGTCATTTTTGTCAAAACATGCAAAAATTGTAAAAATTGCAAAGTTGCAACATTGTCAAAAAGTGCAACAAAAGTGTAAAAATGAAATCCATTAGTTATGAGGTGGTTAGAGTAGTTAGAAAGGAGTCGTAAATAGCTTAGAAAACCATGTTTGGTTGAAATCAAGAGGGTAGATCAGTTTGGAGGGGATTTGACAAAGAGTATCCATCAAACCCTCAAAATGTCATGAGGTTTTAAGGAATCTATGACTGTCATAGATCCATGGAGGATCACATTTGATGTAATTTTTATATTTAGATTTTATTTAATGATATATTGATGAAATATCTTTTAGATGAATCCTTTCTTGTGCATTTTTGTGGAGTATTTGGCAAGATATGTTTGTTTTTACAATAATTGTCAAAGCCCTGCCAAGGGTTACCCGATTTTGGGAAAATGATCACTAGTTTTTATTTAACCATTGGATCTGGCTGAAATTTCGAGAGAAATTGTGTAACTCAGTAATATAAATTCTGACTAAAGTGATTTTCTTTATGAGAAATATGTAAAATGTTATTGATGACTGTTTGTTACAGTTCATGGTGAAAGGCAGACTGGTGAAGGCAGTAGCAGTCTGGTTGCAGCATTTGGTGGGGTCACATGAGGGATCATAAAGAAGAAAGGATATATGTTTTTGAAAGGTCTCTGAATCTTCTTTCCAGTTCTTTTTGTTTTATTTTATTTGGTTAAGAATTGAATATTTTGTGATTATTTTGGTGAAAACACTTTTTGAGGGATGAAACCCGGAACTAGGGTATTCCATGGCAAATAAGAATTTGTTCTCTCATGTTATGGTGAATGTTATGATTTGAAATATTTCATGAAGGTCTGTAGAGATGTAATATAACCTTTGAAATTGATTTGGAGTTGAGAGGAACGTTGTATCTTTTTATATGCCTTTTGATTCAAGTTTAAAGTCTACCCTTGAATGAAGGTTTTATGGTTTGTGATACATGCTCTGCATCAAATTGGTATCAGAGCTAGAAGAGCTTGAGTGTGTGGGTAGAGCGCCGAAGGAGGAAATCCACACCAAGACCTAGCCATGAAGGATTTGTTATTTGGATTTTGCTGATGAGCTTTTGGTTGCAAGGTGCTTGTCCATCTAGTTGCAAGAGGGCAGACAAGGAAGGTCTGTCAAGGGCCAAAGGGATGGTCCAGGGCCATGGGATGGTCCATTGATTGCCAAAAGACTAGGGAGAGAGGCAAAGAGGAGAACTCCTAGGTGAGGCATAGAGGTTTTTGGTGAGGTGATGCAGCATGGAGAGGTGGACTTATGGTTGGTAAAAGCACTTGGGTGGCAGCCACTACAAACTCCATTGGTAGGAGTCACAAAGAGATAGTTTGAGAAGGAAGAAGCAACATAAAGAAGATGAGAGCAACATAAAGAGGCATAAAGAGATAAAGATGAAGACAAAGGTGAAAATTTTTACTCAAAATTTTTCTTGTAGGTCATTGTACCCACGTTTCCAAGGGACTTAGAAAATTTTCAAGGTTGGGAGTATAGTGCAGAGGCACCTAAGCACACAAGCATACTAGGATGTCAAAAGTCATAATATGAACAATTTTATTGTTTTTGAGTCATTCATAATGTATTAAGGTTATTTGAGTCCATTGAATCATAATATGTAAGGCTAAATGAGCCATTTTGTCAAAATATATCATATTTGGTCCATATTGAAGTTTTAAAAGTGTCCATGTAAGAGTTAGAGTCATTTTTGTCAAAACATGCAAAAATTGTAAAAATTGCAAAGTTGCAACATTGTCAAAAAGTGCAACAAAAGTGTAAAAATGAAATCCATTGGTTATGAGGTGGTTAGAGTAGTTATAAAGGAGTTGGAAATGGCTTATAAAACCATGTTTGGTCGAAATCAAGAGGGTAGATCAGTTTGGAGGGGATTTGACAAAGATTATCCATCAAACCCTCAAACTATCATGAGGTTTTAAGGAATCTGTGACTATCATAGATCCATGGAGGATCAGATTTGATGTAATTTTTATATTTAGATTTTATTTAATGATATATTGATGAAATATCTTTCAGATGAATACTTTCTTGTGCATTTTTGTGGAGTATTTGGCAAGATATGTTTGTTTTTACAATAATTGTCAAAACCCTGCCAAGGGTTACCCGGTTTTGGGAAAATGATCACCACTTTTGATTTAACTGTTGGATCTGGCTGAAATTTGGAGAGAACTTGTGTAACTCAGTAATATAAATTCCGACTAAAGCTATTTTCTTTATGAGAAATATGTAAAATTTTATTGATGACTGTTTGTTACAGTTCATGGTGAAAGGCAAACTGGTGAAGGCAGTAGCAGTCCGGTTGCAACATTTGGTGGGGTCACATGAGGGATAATAAAGAAGAAAGGATATATGTTTTGGAAAGGTCTCTAAATCTTCTTTCCAGTACTTTTTGTCTTACTTGATTTGGTTAAGAATTGAATATGTTGTGATTATTTTGGTGAAAACACTTTTTGAGGGATGAAACCTTGAACTAGGGTATTCCATGGCAAATAAGAATTTGTTCTCTGGTGTTATGGTGAATGTTATGATTTGAAATATTTAATGAAGGTCTGTAGAGATGTAATAGAACCTTTGAAATTGATTTGGATTTGAGAGGAACGTTGTATCTTTTTATATGCCTTTTGATTCAAGTTTAAAGTCTACCCTTGAATGAAGGTTTTATGGTTTGTGATACATGCTCTGCATCAATAATCTTTGTGATTTCATTTGATTTGCATTGTCTTAGGTAATCTTCATATGTTATGGTGGATCTTTATTGATTGTTAGGCTAGGGTTTTCTGGTTGGATTCCATTTAGTCTTTCAATATTGTTCTTATCCACTTTTTACCATATACAACTACTAATAACTTGGTTGAATATTGAGCAACCTTGCTAGGACTCAAACTAGACCTAAAATTGAAGGTAGATGAAGTGCATTTGGAGGGTGGCTCCCTCAACACCATTAACGTTATCTTACAAAATTAGACCCCAAATTGGAAGCTCAATAAACGCCTACCTCCAATCAGAAATTTGATTGAAAATTTCTTAGACTTTATGCTCATGCATATTTATAGGGAGGGTAATATGCTAGCATACAAGATTGCCAAGAATGCTATTAGTGGGAACCGAGGGGTGACACTAGTAGAAGGCAAATTGAGGTATAATTTGAAGAGCAGGTGATTTGATTGTCAAGAGAAAGGATATTATGAATTGGTAAATATTGAAGAAGAAGGTAGGTTGAAGGCATTAAAAGGAAAATAAGGAGGCTCGTGTGACAAGTGGTGAGAATGAAGATGTGACACCCCAACTAAATTCAGATGATGTTGCCATTATGATTGGCACTATAGTTTTTGAAAGAGTTGTGTGAATATCCCAAGAATAGATAATTAATGATAAGTGGCTGGGAAAGATGGACGCGTCTATTCTGGCTCCAAAACGACAGTACAGATAGACTAACACGCGTTTTATATAGTCGATTTTGCAATAAATGGTTGTGATTGACTAACACATCTTTATCACGCTGTACAAAAGGTATGTTTTGGAGCCATAATAGCTTCGGTCAGGAAAGATCAACCCGAACGATGAAAATCATTAATGCAAAAGGCAATAAGCTTTCATGATGACGACATAAGGTAGACGCTTATAAATGGGTGGAGGTAGTGGCAAATGAGTCACTCTGAGTTGCTTGACTTTGCGAGCTAAGAGAAGAATAAATGGACACACTAATTCTTCTTGAGTCGTCCAAGCGACATATGTCCTTCTTGTGGAAGGTGTACGATAAAAGGTTGGTGGCTATACTCGCCACAGACCACCCCTTGATCATTCATGTTGTGAAGACCATCCCGAGGAAGGAGTTTCTCATGGGATTTCATCATCATAGGGTGAATATAAACATGACTGCTATGTTTTTGGTTATGGTGCTAACGACAAGGGAGTCAAAAGATGGAGCTAAGGTGTTATGCTGAAAAATTTTCAAGCATGTCTTCCTCAACGAGATTGATGCGGTGCTGGATAATGTGGATGGAAATTTGCACATTTTGATGCCATAGAATTAATATATGTAGAAAGATAGGGGTGGGGAGATGAAGAAATTCCCCCTTATTAGCACCATGGAGCTAGACATTTTGATTGGATGTGGGGAGGAAATTGGTAGGAGTATTGTCTTTTTGCAAAGGTCGACTAGGATTAGGACGGTCACAAAGGAAGGATGGGTGAAGGAATACATGTACAAGGAGGGATTGTTGAAAGAGAATGAGGCAAAGCTGCATGTGGACCTAGATTTTGGGGCACCCATACTGGAAGAGGAATGGGTAGATAATGACATGTGTGACCCCTTATAGATGGCAAGCACTGTGGCTCATGACGCTTGTAGCCCAGAATGCCTTGTGGTGGCCATAGTCTTGGAAATTAGAAGGCTAAAAGGTGATAATTAGCATGGCGGCTTGTGTGGTTTGGGTTTTTTGGCATCTTCTCTATCTCTTGTAATGAATCAATAGTTTTATGCTATAAATTGATAGGTCTTAGTCCATTTCACCATTTTTCTAATACGGTGAAAGTCATAGTGATATCCATGTAATTTTGTGGCATGGAGGATAAGCCAGGGTGGGTATACTGATATGTATACTGATAAGGGTTTTTTTGAATGGAAGGGTATAACTGGATATGAAAAAAGCTAACAAACTAAATTGTACCTATTTCTCAATAATATAAGGGTGTTGCCCCAAATCCCATACTTAACATCAAATGGAGTTGTAGATTTAAAGAGAAGAAGTGGAGGAATCTAAGCACATAGATATGGAGGTCTAGAACTAAGGCTAATACTCAAATCCTGACATGGAAGATCCTACATTTTAAAAACTTGTTGGGGATAGATTAAAAAAAAATAAAAATTAGTCAATCAAGTGTCTTTTTTGTCAATGTGTGGAAAACATTAAATATATTTTGAGGAGTTGCCCTTGGACAAAAAATAAATGAAATGTAGTTTTTCATTTCCTACTATTTTTTATTATGCTTTGGACTGGAAAGAAATTGTTTTGGGTATTGGGTTTCAAAAAATGTGGTTGCTAGTTCTATGAGGCAAACTATTTTGTTGCATATTTGGAAAAGTGGATGTTTAGCTCTATGTTTTCTAATCATATTATGCATCGGGAAGTAGAAATGCTACAATTTTACTTTCACATTATGTTACAATTTGCCTCTTTGTGTTTTCAGTTGAAGAAGGATGCTACATAGAACAAGATTTTGGAAGAAATTAAGTATCGGTTTCTTCATTTGCAAGAGGGAGATATCAGAAGTTACAGTTAGCTCCAAAAGTTGTTCAAATTCCAAAATATTGTTTCAGATGGGTTGATAGTTGTGTTGCTTGCATATCAATGTAACTTTTATCAGCTATTGGCTTAATGTTGTAACTATTGTTTACTTCTTTTGATTTCTTATGTATTCTTTTTCTCATGTAATCAACTTTGATTAATAAAAAAACGTATATCTGAATATAAAACCCAAATTAAAAAGTCAATGTTTGAAGTAGATTAAAAATTCATATCCAAGGGAAAGAAATTATTATTTTTAAATGGAGACAATTATACTAAGGGAGTCTTATAGATTCCGAAGATAGAATTCAATTTGTTGACCTCTAACTAAGAAGCACTCAACGACTGCCAATAAGTCTACGGGAAACGTTGATTTTTAGTGCTTGAAAGTTAGGAGGGAAGTTTCATGAGAAACGAGCAATGCGACCGCGAATGCTCTGCGTGTGTGGTGGAGTATGTAAAATGTAAAAATCTCCGTTCCACAGCAATAATATCTTCAACTGCGACCAATGAAATCAAACCAATCCTGCCCCGAGGGACACGTTCAGGTCCGATCGAGACTGAAAATGAGGCGGCCTTGACTAGACCATCGACGACAACTGTTTACACGAAGACCGTCACAATCTGATAGACCCAAATTGAAGCCACATCTTCTCTGTGGATCAAAATAAAAGAGTATCATTTGATCATACCTAGGCAAATACTGAAACAAATGAGAAGGTTTCTGTTGTGACAATCACAGAAGCCATGGGCTCTCCATGGGTTTTACTGCTTGTTTTCATGGTGTTTATTTGGGTGGATGGCAGTCAAACACAAAAACAGAGTAGTACAGTGCTTAGTCTGTCCTCTGATCAGCTTAATTCTTCTGGACTCAAACCCAGCGATCACAAGTACCTTGTTTCTCCAAATGGTGTGTTTTGTGCCGGTTTTTACAACTTGACAACGAATGGTTATGCCTTTGCTGTGTGGTATGCAAATGATTCAGAGCGGACCCTGGCATGGATGGCAAATTCATCATCTTTGGTGGGCACAAATTCTTCTCTCATCTTAAAGGAAGGAAATCTGTCAATTATAGATGAGAAAGGGCTGAACGTCTGGAGTCAGACGGTTTCTGGTTCTGAACTTACGTTAGAGAATACTGGTAATTTAGTCTTCAGTCGTTGGGAGAGCTTCCGTTTTCCTACAGATACTCTTCTTCCAAAACAAAACTTTACCAAAGTCCAGAAGCTGATGTCGAGGCTTGCAAACGGTACTTATGGCAGTGGCAACAACTACTATTCTCTTTCTTTAGACGAGAAGTCCAACAAAATCAGCTTGTATTACATGAATGAACAGCAAGGCCTGATGCAGAAATATTACTGGCAGTCAGAAGGCGGCTTTCCGGCAATTAACCTGGACGACAATGGGTTTCTCAATACAAGCAGCGTGGATAAATCTAATTTGATCATGGCGTCTGACGCTGGGGAAGGTAAACGCTTGAGAAGGCTCGTTTTAGAGAGCAACGGGAACCTTCGGCTGTATAGTCGGAAAATGGATCCTTATTCTTCATGGAATCTAGTGTGGGAAGCTGTCTCAGAGCACTGCACAATCCATGGGTATTGTGGAGAGAATGCTGTTTGTAAGGTCAACGAATCGTGGGAACCAGAGTGCCGGTGCCCACCTGGTTTTGAGTACAACCCTAGTGATAATCGAAGCTGCAAGGCGATCACTGATATCGAGGACCCCTCCAATGTAAGATTTGTGCCCCTGGACTACGTCGATTATGCGGGATCGAATGTTACAGACCGGCCGGTCACAAGATTACAGGATTGCAAAGACTCCTGTAAGAATGAGAACAGCTGTAAGGGTTTTGCATACGATCTGGACAGTGGGCACTGCGTCTTTCAATACGGCAAATTGGTGAACGGGTATTGGTCTCCAGAAGCGCACAAGCGCATGTATTTGAAGGTCTCTGCAACTGATGAACAAGCTAATAAAAACCCCTTTATTGGACTCTTCTCAGTAGTCCAAAATGTTTGCCCAACTCTGATAAAGCTAGCGTTCCCCCGGAAGGATTCAGACCACACAACACGAGATCTGGTCATAATCTGTTCCCTGTTCGGCGCAGAGCTTTTGTGCGGAGTTCTTGCTTTCTGGGCATTTCTGAGAAAGTATTCGAGATTCAGAGACATAGCACGAATTTTCGCCCTGGATCTCATGCCCTCTGGAGGGCCCAAGAAGTTCACATACGCAGAGCTGAAAGCAGCCACAAATAGCTTCAGCGACAAACTGGGCGAAGGAGGATTTGGGCCTGTGTACAGGGGACTTCTGCCCGACCAGAGACAAATTGCAGTGAAAAAGCTAGAGGGGCTTCAACACGGGGAGCAGCAATTCTGGGCTGAGGTCACCATTATAGGGCGGATCCATCATCTCAATCTTGTTCGCATGTGGGGCTTTTGTGCAGAAGGGGAGCACAGACTGCTCGTATACGAGTTCATCCCCCATGGGTCTCTAGACAGGCATCTGTTCTACGGGGACGGAGCCAATGTAATGGACTGGGGCATCCGATACCGCATAGCTTTGGGGGTCGCGAGGGCCATAGCCTACCTGCACGAGGAGTGCCTGGAATGGGTTCTCCACTGCGACATCAAGCCGGAAAACATTTTGCTGGACGAGAGCTTTTGTCCCAAGGTTTCAGACTTCGGCCTGGCAAAATTGGTGGAAAAAGAGCGCAGTCTGAGCATGTCGACCATTAGAGGAACTCGAGGGTACTTAGCGCCGGAATGGTTTGAACTCAACCCAATAACTGCAAAAGCCGATGTGTACAGCTTTGGAATGGTGCTTCTGGAGATTGTTAGCGGAAGAAGGAATATGGTTACAACGAATCTTCCCAGTTCCAATATGGAGAACGATGACTGGTATTTTCCTGCTTGGGCTTTCGAGATGGTGGTGAATGAAAAGGTTGTGGGCGAGGTGGTGGATAAAAGGCTCGTTGGAGTAACAGAAAATCGCAGTCAGTTGGAGGCGGTGGAGAGAATGGTAAAGACTGCGTTCTGGTGCATTCAGACTCGGCCTGAGGAGAGGCCTTCTATGGGGAAGGTCGCCAAGATGTTGGAAGGCAGCGTGGAAGTCGACAACCCACCGAAGCCTCAACTCATGTCTGAAGTCGATGGAGATACATTTAGCGGTGTACAATCCATCAAAAAATCTGCAATCAGCCGCTATTGAGATACCCAAACCAGGTAATCCCATGCTTGTTTCTGTCAGTTAATCTTAATGTTAAACCCAAATGACTCAAGAGGGGAAGGACAAATGACCTTTGCGACGAGGCATGTAAGGTTAAAAAGACTTTCTTAGTTTGTCCTTTTAAGCATTAGTCTTATCATATTGTATTTTTGAGTTGTTCTGTTAAACATTAGTCTGTTATGTTATTATTCATATCGTTTTATTAGGGGAAAGGATCTAGTAGTTTTTTATCATATTGTGTTTCTAAGAACATTAGTCTGTTATGTTATTATACATATCATTCTATTAGGGGAAAGGATCCGGTAGTTTTTTATCATATCGTTTTCTTTGAGTCTCTGGACGATGTCGTTGTAGCTTTGGCATATGGTCACATGCTTTAAAAAAATAAGCTTTTGTATGGTGTTTTTCACTGTAATATATTTTATTCAATAAAGTAAAATAATGGAGATAGTTTTTAATGTAGAAGAAATCAGTTTGGTGAATGAATGAATGAAAGATTTTAATGATGTTCACGAGACTAAACAGTTTATGGAACCGAGACAAACATCCCTAATTTATCTTCAGATTCTTTTCCAGGGGATTCCTGTTGAAAGCCCCAAAGTACTTTGCATGTTGCACATTTTCTTTTTCAAGAAATGAAATATTTTGAATCAAGTATATTTGAATATTGAAAATATTGATTTTAGTGATTCAATAATATTAGAATGTGGGATATAATATAGTATTATCATTCATATGTGTCATAATTAGATGCTTCAAGCAAAAAAGTTGGATTGCTATTTTTCATTTCCTTTATAAAAAGTTGTTCATGTACCAAACTTACAATGACGTGGGAAAATAACAATTTCAAGGCAAAGAGAGATTGTATGAAATGTGTGGCAATAATGATGAGTAAATGACAAATGTATGGGAATTGGTATAAATAGGGGTGAAAGGAATATTTATAGGAATTGGATTATGTCTCAAGCTTAACATAAGAGCATGCCACTTGTTAATATGCAATTGCATTAAGACATTCTAATCAAGGTGGGCATAAAGCCAAATGAGAAATGGGTGGATACAAAAATATGAGGGTGAAATTCAAGGTAATTCTTGGGTGCTAATTTTTTTTGACAAAGTCAAATATTTGATTAACCTAGATAATTTTTTTGATTAGACTTGAGCCTTATTAGATAGCCAATAGTAATAACTAGTCACAATGAAGTGGTATTTGTGGACCAAATATCTAGTTGAAACACATTTATCAAATTTGATTTCCTCTCTTGTTTTCTTTGCTTTTAGGCTTGGACATATGATTACAGGTTCATGATGGAACCCACTTATAAACTTCGCTTTTGCAATATAGTTGATGACTTTATATTATAAGTTTTTTAACAAAATCATGGCTTGTAGAGAGGGTATGAATATTTCTAGTATCTAATTTTTTAAACTTAAAAACTATTTTAAAAATTAGTTAAACCCAAATGATTTCGAGTGAAGGATAAATGACCTTTTCCAACAAGGCATGTAAGGTTAAGAGACTTTCTGGGTTTGTCTTGTTAAACATTAGTCTGTCATGTTATTTTACCATATCATTCTATTAGTCTAGTGCCAAAGTTTTCTTTATGTTCCTATAGCTTTGGCATATGGCCACATGCTTTAAAAATATGCTTTTGTATGGTGATTTTTTTGTAATATATTTTATTCAATAAAATAAAATAATGGAGATAGGTTTTTAGGTAGAAGAAATCAATTTAAAGCTGCATGTTGCACGGTTCTCTTTGAAATAAAAAAATATTTTGAGTCAAGTAAAAATCAATCAAAAGCTTTATCATAAACATATATGAGATTTAATTTTCAAAAAAACAAAATTCATATATAGAAAATATAAAAAATTAGTTTACATTATTTTCAAATTTTGACAATTTATCAAGTATATTTGAATATTGAAAATATTCATTTTAGTGATTCAATAATACTAAAAAGTGGGACACAATATTATTTTATCATGTTTAGATGTTTTAAGTTAATAAGTTGGATTGCTATTTTCTATTTCCTTCATAAAAAGTTGTTGATCTACTAAAATTTCAACGACATTGTAAAATAATAATTTCAAGGCAAGGAGAGATTGCATTGAAGTTTGTTGCAATAGTGATGAGTAAATGACAAATATATGGAAAGTGGTACAAATTGGACTATGTCTCAAGCTTAACATAAGAACATACCACTTGTTAATATGCAATTGCATTAAGACATTCCAATCAAGGTGAGCATAAAGCGAAATGAGAAATACATGGATACAAAAGGATGAGGGTTGTTTTCCTCAATTTCAGCACGGCCAAAATCGTGAGGCAACCCTACGAAACTGGTTTATTTCGTACCTCACGCCCTCTGGGAGAGCTTGATCGACTCCGTCGATTAGCTCATTTAGCTTTTCACTTTTCGTTTTTATTGTTTTTAAGTTCTTTTAGATTTGCAGTTTTACCTGCAGGTTTCTCTCTTTTTGAAGGAATTGCACATCGAACTTTGCATAGTTGTGTTCTTTCTCTTGTAGATTGGATTTTAAAGTCCGACCTGCAAGGTCTTTGTCCTTGCACATCGGACTTTAAAGTCTAATGTGCAGGTTGATAGCAATGTCTTGTATGTCAGACTTTAAAGTCCGACTTGCAAGAAGTTTAATCCTGCATGTTGGACTTTAAAGTCCGACATGCATGGCACGATGAACAATTAATGAGGGCATTACTTGCTAATTTGAGGTTATTTATTTAAGTTTTATGTTTTGTTTATTCATTTCATTTGCTAATCTTGCGTGCCCTCCTCCTTTTTCCTTCGTTTTCGCTCACCTATCTTGCAGATTTATTGGATTTTCATCGATTGTGGCAGATTGAGGTAGGCATTTTGTTTTTCATTTCGGGTTTTTTCTCTTGCAATGTTCCCTCTTTTCTTCTTTTTTGTCGCCCCCTTTATTTTGGTTTCTCGTTTTAAAAATTAGAGCATGTCGGGTTTTTGAAATTCGACTGCTCCCAATCTTTTCTTTCCCGCTCTTTCTTCATCTGCATGCCGAGTTTCAAATCCCAATGTGCAAGTGAAGGAAGATCTCCCGCATATCAGACTTTAAAGTCTGATATGCGGGAGATACCCTCTTGCTAACAAGTCAGGTTTTAAAACCTAATGTGTTAGCAGGAGGGTTAAACCTCACATATCAGACTTTAAAGTCTGATATGTGAGAAGAGTTTTTCTAATTGACAAGTTGGGTTTTAAAACCCGACATGTCAATTGGTTGTCCTTCCCTTGCACATTAGACTTTAAAGTCCGATGTGCTGGTCTTTTGAATGATTTTTCACTTGCACATCGGACTTTAAAGTCCGATGTGCTAATGACTTTTTTCAACTTGCACGTCGGACTTTAAATTCCGATGTGCAAATTTTGACTCCTAAGGTGCAGGTCGAACTTTTTTCCCCGACCTGCCAGTTTTGATAGTTTTTCTCCCAAGCCTGTTCTGAGTTTGATTTTTCGATCCGGTTGATAAAATTTGGTTTTATTGATGATGATAACTATTGAAGAAGCTAATCCTCAGTGTTGAATGCAGTAATTTGCAAATGTCAAGACCCCCTCACGACAAATTAGAGCCTTCTTCAAGTCAGTTGGAATCTTCACCGGGTAAATCATCAGCAAAGAAGATGAAGTACAAGTATGATAAATATTTGAATTTATACCCGGAGAGCTCAGTAGATTCAAACATCAAGGAGATAAAAGATACAGAAATTGGTCATGTTAGTATGCAGGAGTTTATTGATCGAGTTGATAAAGCTCCTTCCCGCCTAACAAACTTGATCAGATCCGAGTTGCATAAATATGCTTCCTTCCCAGTTGCAGCTCATGGTCCAGATTTTGTACTTGCAGTGGCGGATCACTTCAATCCAAATACAAGACAGGTTAAGGATGCTGATCAAAATGTGGTCATGACTTTGGACAATGTTTTCTTCAACAGTGTTATCAAAGGTTCTTCAATCGAGGAAGTGGCTGACATTTCTCAAGAAAGTGCTCAAGAGTACTATGAGAAAAATGAGGTAAAATGCAAGAAACTAATTAATACAGTGTACCTCTTTGCTACTAGAAACTCTACTACTTCCAGATGGCCTAAATATTTTCATAGAAGTGACTTCAACGAGGAATACAATGATATGGTCACCATGTTGGCACGAGTGAAAGGTTTGAAAGACTCTCATTATTTCCAAAACTGGATGTGCTATTACATGAATATAATCAGGAAAGGGGCTGCTAGGATTGATTGGGGTGAACATATAAGTGATGCACTCCATGCGCAGTTGAAAGAGGTCAAAGTGACATTGAAATTCTATATGACCTCTTACTTGGTATATGTAGCTGCTTCTATGAAGCAATATCCAGGTTTATCTACCAAAGGTGACAGGAGGTTAGTACTTGTCTGGGAATACTATGATCAAATCACAATAAAAAATCAAGGTAGCCATTTTAGAAGAGTCAACGATGCTTTCTTTACTGTGTGGAAGTACATGTTTGATAAAAGCCTGTAGAAGAAAATATTATCAGAGGTTGCATATAATAGGGTGTCTAATTTTGGATGCGTTTTTCTTCAATTCCCAACATTCACTTACATCCGGATAGGATGTTTCTCAGGTGAACCTTTCATTTTACCAAGGTATCCTTCTGACAAGATCATCCTCATGGAGTTGTGTCGGCAACTGATCTATGTGCACGAAAAGAAATTGCAAGCACATAAGACCATATTGAAGTTCCTAGAATCTATTGGCAGGTACTCAGTTTTAACTAACTCCAAGGCCAAGAACATGGAGGAAGAGATGCAATGGAACACTATGAGAAGGTTCAAAGCACGAACTAATTTTGATTTTCATGGCATGAAGAATAAACTGAAAAGACACTAAACCCATGTTTTTTAGGTTCGAAGATGTATGGGCGGATTGCCAAGATGAAGAAGACATAAGAAGAATGGATTTCAGTCGTCTTACCCTAGAGCAGATTGAAATTCTGGATTTGGCAAAAATCCCAATGACCATGGAGGACACTAATGACATAATCGACCTAGTCTATTATGAAAAGAAGATTGCTGACTCTCCACTCCCACCGGTGCAATGGTCGAAAAAGGAGAGTAAGTCTATCACTCAAAGAATCTCCCCCATTTTGGCAAATACCAATTCATGGTTGTTGAAAAAGAATCTTAGAATGAAACATCTTCCTGCTAGTTCTGGAGATGATGATAATAGTGATGGCCCAGTTGGTAAGACAACTACCGCTGAAACAAGAACCAAGAGCAGAGCAGATCCACAAGTACCATCCTCGACCCCTATAACACAATCTAAGGGGAAAGGACCCAAAATCAACTTCACAATTAAAGGGTCCAAAAAAGGTGAATCGTCTCCAGTAGCGCTGGAGACAGTCACAAAGGAATTCGAACAACAACCTGCTAGAGAGACTGAGAAAGAAAATGAGCTGGAAGAAGGTGAAATTCCTCATCAAGAGGAAGCATAAGATGAAGAGACAACACATCATGGCGAAATTAATGTCCCTACCACGTCATAGGCACCAACCCATCCAGAGGTTGTCATTCATTCTATTGAAATTGACTCAGATCAAGAGGATGAGGGATTTGATGATGAGGAGTTAGATTTGGACATGTCACAGTTAAAAGCTGCTCAACAATTTTTCACATTATCCAATTTTTCTAGTTTGGATGATATTCCTTCAACCACCATTGAATCTTCAATGTTGGATTTTCCTGAAGCTATGTAGTAAGCATTTGCGGAACAACAGATGATGACTTTACCTTCTATGATGATCATAACAAAAATTCCACCTCTGGTGAGTATTGAAATTATTTCCACTGCACCTTCCACTCTCCCCTTTGTGGCTGTAACTGAAGAAGTGTCAGCATCAACAACTGTTACTACATCAGCATGCATATCACTGGATACTTCAACATTGATACCGATAACAACATCTACAACCGTTGCAAGTTCAAGCCAGTTTTCTCCTGAAATACCAAGTGATATTCAACAAGAAGCTACTACTCCACCCGCCAATCTAGAATTACCACCTTGGATGGAGGTAGTAGCACCCAAGAGGAAGAAACAGGTAATTTCACCTGATGAGTTTTATTTTGAGTAGTTGGTTCCTCCAAAGCCCAAAGGAACAAATAAGTCAAAGACTATCTCTCGAGTGTTAGTAGATCCGACTACTAAAAGGAAATATGCTGAGGTCATGGTACTATCGTCAGATAAGAGTAAAGATAATATACAACCTGAAGACTATACCATGCAAACTGTAGAGCTAGGAGTAGAGATGCATGAGAGTGTGAAGTTGGATTCTCAAATGGCTTTTAACTCTTTGTTATAGAGGTTTGATCAAGAGAAGGATGAGAAGAATGAATTAAAACAAAAGTGTGAGCAATTGACCAATGTTCTTCTTAAAGTTACACAATCTTCCCAGGAGATTGAGCCCATAGGTTCCTCAATAGACACTGAAGCTCTTAAGAAAGTTGAACATGTGGGAACCAAGGGTCGAGAGGTGGATGAATGGATTGCACAGTTGAAATCAGAAGGGTCTCATCTTCTAAATTCAACAATTGGGTTATTGGCCGATTTTGAAGTAATCCAAAGTCACATGCAAAGTATCAAGACTTCATTATCTCAATAAATTGAAAATATTGAGAAGAGTATAACCCTTTGGAGCAAAATGGAGGACTTCAAAATAGACGTCCTCATTGAAAATAAAGTGATTCCCACAAGAGAAAAATATATCCAAATCTTGTCACTATTGTCTCACAAGAAAGAGACAATAAGATTTATGATTGTAGAGCTGGATCGAGAAATGAAGGAAGGTGATGATGAGATTGATCTCATTTCTACTAGAATTGCTGACCTTCCTTGTTATCTATATGATGACAATCAGAATCTCATTACCAGTGATGTCATCACACAGGAGTTTCTTTCCTTAATGGATCACTGCATGGGACAAAATTTCTCACTAAGTGCATTCGACAAGTTACTGGAGATCCAAGTCAGTTTTGAAGTCCTTGCATCCATGCTGAAAGATGGAAAAAAGAAATATGTGAAGGCTAAAGATGCAATTTCTCGTGTTTGTGTGATCATAGATTCTACCCCAATGCCGGACAAACTAAAGATGGAGGCCATCCTAACTAAGTTCGAAGAATTCTACAAATCAAATGAGGAGGAGAAAGATGAATAAAGTGTCCCCTTTTGACTTTTTCTTTTCATGTAGTTGCATTGTTAAATGCTGCAAGTTTTCTTGCAGCTGTATAATTTCTTTCTGTTGTAGTTGTATTCAAGTGGAACTGTGCAGTTGAATTAGTCAACTTTGCCACATTTTTCTCCACTCTTTTCATATATAAGGAGGACCCTCATTTGTATATTTGGATCTTGAATTATGCTAAGTAAAACTCTGCCGAATTTTTGCCTCAACTAAGACTTTGAGCTTTTGTTGTGAATATTTGATCAAGCAAATAAAGAAAGCAATTTTATTTGATCTCAAACTTTGTGTTGTGTCAAAAGTTGTTCATATAAGCTGATGTTCTTATGTTCATTACTTATATATGTTCTTGAATTTCTTGATATTAGAGATATTGTTAAGTGGGTAAAAGAGCTCTTGAATTGTGAAAGTAGACTTTGTGCTCCTTGAATATTTGGGAAATTTTCTATTGTTAAGTGATTAGTAGTAGGCTTTGTATTGCTACTATTGCTTGTAGTTTTAAGGATTGAGGAATTACACTTGAAGACTTTGAGCTGCAAGTTGATGTGATAATTAGTTTAAGTTAGTGTTATATTCAAGAAAGACTTTGTGCTTCTTGCTTGTAAAATTTTGGTATAGTTTGTTGGATTAATTTGTTCATTTCCTTAAGTATCAAAGTGATAGGGAAATTGTGACAAAGTGGAGGGAGAATACATAGACTCTAAAAAAGGAGAGTTATATGCTCGAAACTAACCCACAAATTTTTATTTCTTGTTAATTAGAGAAGAAATTTCAAAGGGAACCTCCCCTTGATGAGAGGAGAGATTAATTTCTCAACATAGCTGTGTGTGAATCATATATTTTGTCATTGATACACTAGTGACAAAATATTCACCCAACAAGGGTAAAACTCAAGCCAATTCTTGAGTGTTGTTTTTCTTTTTATGAGACCAAATATTTGATTAACCTTGATAATTTTTTTTGTTTAGACTTGAATACTTGATCTTTACTAGATAGTCAATAGTACTAGATAACTAATCATAATGGAGTGGTATTGTGGACCAAATATCTAGTTAAAACACATTTATCAAATTTGATTTCCTCTCTTATTTTCTTTGCTTTTACGCTTGGACATACAATTGCAAGTTCATTATGGAAACCACTAACAAACTTCAGTTGTGCAATCTAGAACTGAATAGTTTTGCAATATAGTTGTTGACTTTATGCTAATTTTTTTAACAGAAATATGACTTGTAGAAAGGATGTCTATTTTTCAGACATCTAATTTTTAAAAAATTTAAACCTATTTTAAACGTTATTTAACCTTTTTCAAACACAATATCTCAGAAATTTGAAATGTTAATTTTTTAAATACATTTTGATTGATATTTTCTTAGGATTACCATGTTATTCACTAAATATGAATCCCAAGTCTAGCAAATTGTGTATAATTATGCGATGATATATAATATCTAGTCTATAAACATCATGGAATGAGTTAAGATGGATGTTGATTGAGAGGGAACTTTATTTATAATGTATTATCTAGGATATTTTGGTTATTATGTAGAAAGACATTAAATAAATAGGTTACATAAAGTTGGTCAATATTAAGAGTTGTAATATCTTCCATATTTGGTGATATAACAAGACAATCAATACCCTCATGGAGCACTTAGCATTGCGATCTTAGTTAGTTTAATGGTTATGATAGAACCTATGACATCTATGATGTGTAAGATGGTTGTAAGATGTGTAAGGGGATATGCTAACTTGAGAGGCTTGAACATGACTATAAGGGTATTGGATTTTTGATATGGCTTACAATTTTTGCTATTTTCATAAGTGAATTATAGCTTCTTATTTTTCATTTTCATATATATTGCAAGCATGTGATAGTGAATTCATATGCTAATTTTCAAGTACACCCATGATGCCATATTACTATCAAACTAGATGGATACTTATGACATCTATGATGTGTAAGATAGGTGTAAGATGTATAAGAGGTGTGAGAGGACTTTCCATTTTGAGAGGCTCGAGTATGATTACAATGGTGTTGGATTTTTGTTATGGCTTACATTTTGGGTTCTAGCTATTTTGAGAAACTACTTTTAGTTTCCCCTTTTCCAATTTTTCTTATATATTGCAAGCACATGATAATGAATTCATATGGTATTTTTCCAAGCACACTTATGATGTTGGATTACTAACAAACTAGATGAATAGGTAGATTGCATTAATGTACATTCTTTGAGGATTAATACAAGCTTAGATGTCTTTGGTGGTAGATTATTTTTTGTAACCTGGATGTCTCCATTTACATATGAGGTTATATGTATAGTTTTATAGTTTGTTGGTTTATATTTGTTTCTTCATTATTTTAATATTTAAATTATTAGTCTAATCACATTCTAATTAGATTTAAGCTCTATTGTTAATATTTTTATTGTGTTGCTTATCCTATCTTTCAACAATTGGTATTATAGCTATGACTTGATTTAAAAAACAACACTGTTTTTTTAATGTTGTTGATATTTTATGGTTGCAATGATGTGGGAGTAAAATTTTAATGGTTTTGCAGATTCAAGTGTAGATAGAGAAGCTATGGAAAACACATTATTATCAAAGATTAAGAAGTCCAATCCAAGTATGAGCAATGGAAAGTAAAAATAGAGGATCTCTTATAAGAAATATCAATGGAGAGTTGTGTTTTGAAAACCAAAGATTGCAACCAGGTATGAGCAAGATCATGGTGGGCCGAACTAGGCCCTTAAGTGGCGATGAAAATTTAAAAAAAAACTAGACTTAGGCAACTTGACATAAAAATTTGAATACGTTATCAACATTATTTTAAAAATATGTAAGAATAGAATCTATAGAAAATTGAATTTAGTTTCTAAGCTACTAGTTGTTTTCTGAAAAACAAAAAAATCTATTTGGTGAAAATTTGAAATTTCAATGCAATAGTACTAAAATTTCAGAAAAAAGATAAGAAGCAGGTGTTTGTCTAATCACCCTAACCACAATCAGATCATAATATTTTTTATAAGATTTTAGATATGTATAATACTCATGTCCCAATGTGATGCATATTTTTTTTGTAATTTATTTTGAAGTAAATAATTAGTTATCAATTTGGTACAACTTTTGAAAAATATAAAAACTCGTATGTCTGATCACCATAACTTGGTCAAAACTTTATGAAATTCATTTTTTTAATCCTATAGTATGTAAAGCATAGAATGTGATGCATGTTTCAGATTCAAAAAATGTGATACCATAAAAAACCCTTTTCATTTCATCAATTTTGGCTAAAAAAAGTTGGACCAGCCACATGGGTGAAGTCTGGAAAATCAAGGAAAACTCCTAAACACGTTTTTTGTGTTGAATTTTTGGGTTTGGCATGTCCTAGCCAAATACCAAAGCAATCCCAAGGAAAATCTTCAGGCTACAAATTTTTATTAGAGGTAACATATATCATATATATATTCCCAGGTAATAGATATCTGATATTATTGGATATCTGATTCCTGTTAGTTTATTTCTATAAATATAATATATTATATTATTATATTACTATCATGTATAGTATTAGAAATATTATTTTATATATTTTATCTAATAATTAAATATTTATATATATTACTGATACATATAATATAATATGTAATATTAATATATATATTAAAAAACTTATATATATCTCGATATAACATTTTATATTAAATAAATTATGTTTCCTTGAATCCCTCATATAATCTCCCATTTGGACAATCTTTTCCTCTAACTAAAGGTCTATCTCTCCTGCAATTCATAACACCTTGTACACTTTTTTGTACCCAACTCTCTCTCTCTCTCTCTCTCTCTCTCTCTCTCTCTCTCTCTCTCTCTCTCTCTCTCTCCCTCTCTCATCCCTCTCCCTTTATCCTTCTCTCCCTTTCCCCCCTTCTCCCTTTCCCACATCCTCTCCCTTTCTCCTTCTCTCCATCTCCCTTTGTTGATACTTACATCTCTCCCCTCTTCCCCTCATTCTAATTACTCTCTCTCTAGATCCCTTTCCCCTTCTCTCCATATCTCTCCCTCTCCATTTCCCCTTCTCTACCTACCTATCCATCTCCCCCTATCCTTTGCCAACCCTCGCTCCCTTTCCCCTTCTCTCCCCTCTTCCCCTCCCCCTAATTACCCCCCCTCTCTCTCTCTCTCTTCCCCCTTAGATCCCTTTCCCCTTCTCTCCCCTTCCCCTTCTAGAGTCCTCTCTCCCCTCTCCCTTACCCAACCCCTCTCCCTCTCCCCTTCTCTCTCTCTCCCTCTCTCTCCCTATCCCCTTCTCTCCCTTACCCACCCCCTCGAGCCCTTTCCCCTTCTAGACTCCTTTCTCCCTCGTCCCTTGCCCAACCCCTCTCCCTTCCCCCTTTTCTCCCTATCTCTTTTTTGATACTGCCATCTCCTCCCCTCTCCCCCTCCCCCTAATTTCTCTCTCTCTCTCTCTCTCTCTCTCTCTCTCTCTCTCTCTCTCTCTCTCTCTCTCTCTCTCTCTCTCTCTCTCTCTCTCTCTCTCCTTTCCCCTTTGGGATTCCTCTCTCCTCCCTCCCTTTCCAACCCCCCCCACTGTGTGTGTGTGTGTGTTCCCTCTCTCCCTTCCCTTGCCAACCCCCCCCCTCTCTCTCTCTCTCCTTATCCCCTTCTCCCTCTCCCCCCCTCTCTCTCTCCCTATTGTAAAAGAGGTATCAAATATCGGATATTATCTAATATCTAATACCTCTGAGGAAAGGCACTGACAAAATTGTTGGTGCTCCTATGAAAAGATATTTGATATCGGATAATATTCAATATTTGATGCTTGGGCCATACAAAAGAGGACAATGACTCATTTTGAGCATTCCAACAGTCTCTACATTCTTTTTGTAGGCAACAAACATAGGCTTTCAAATAGTAAGAGACAATTTTTTTTGTTTTTTAGCATCTTTGACATAAATTTGTCATTAGCAATCATTTTTTAGTGTCTTTGTGGAGGTATAATGGGGATTAATAGTCACTGAAAGCAAAAACATAAAAGAAAACTTTAAAAAGACCAAATTGAAGCATATAGACAAACAAATAGAGAAATTCATAGGAAGAGAAGACAAGGCATGCCAAATATTGGTGAAGGTGAGGCTTCTGCTCTACCCATAAGTGTTATTTTAAGTTTAGAGGAAATTGAATATGCAAATGTTGAGCATGACATGGATAATGAAAATGAAAATTTAGAGATTGATATTGAAAATGTTGAACATGATATTCAAATTGGGAATGAAAATGTTGAAATTGATATTCAAAATGTTCAACATTATATTGAATTTGGAAATAAAAATGTGGGAATTGATACTTAAAAAAATGTTCAACATCAACTTGAATGTGAAAATGTTGACATTGAAAGTGAAAATGTTGGAATTGACATCAAAGGTAAAAATATTGAACCAAGTGAATGTTATGTATCACCAAATTACATGAATAATGAAGACCCATGTGTGGAAGAAAGATAAATTTTAAATTCAAGACCTTCAAGAAACCCAAAATGGTTACTTGAAATTGATGAGATCATTATAGAGAATCTTGAAGGCAAGAGGTCAACACGAACCATTTGATTGTGGGCTACACAAATTTTCAATGAATACTTTAGCAATAATAAATTGACCAAGCAATGCCAATCTTTTGTACAATTGCTAAAGATGAAAAAGCTGAGACCTTTGCTAGCCAAATTGAAGATTCGTGTGAGCAAGAAGACGAAGAAAAATTCTATTTTTGTCAAAAATATTTTTAATGATCTCAATTCTATTGGAAAGAATAGTAAAATATAAGAGAGCTTCCCGGAGAGTGATTACAACCTCCTTAGTAAGCCATCATTTGAGAAAGTCCCACTTTTACAAGATAAAATTGTGTTGATTTCAACATAAATCATAAAAATTTGGATAGAGCACTTGAAAGAAGAGAAAGACTCGACGATCCTCTTCAAAATGATGCATGGGATTTTGGTTGGAGGCTTCCATGTGTTGATAAGAACCTAATCGATAATGTAAAGTAGGAAATTCAACAATTTTGACACTCTAACTCTAGAGTATCACCCAATGTAAAGGATGTTTTAAAGTTAAGAATTGGCAATCGAGATCACACACCGCATCCTAAACATTTCTTGGAATCAAGTCAAACAATGTTGTTCAATTTTTTTTGTGAAATACATCTAACTTTGCAAATCTCACAAAGGATTTTGAATCTTTGAAGCCATTTTATTGTGTACCCCTTAAGATTTATAATACTTGTTGCAAATACTATGTGGAGTTTTCAATGTAACATGAATTATTATGCTATATTAATTCTACTTTGCATACTAATGAAATGTTTCAGGAGTGTGGTGGAATGCAACTTCTGAAATCATCGAGGGACTTGCTAGATATATTTTTATGACCTAGAGATGATGGTTGATTTTTCTATAAAAATAATAATTTAAATGAGTAGTGCTCACAATGTGGTGGCTTGTCAAAGTTTGTTTCATGTTTTCATGAGTGCAGTGAACACAAATTTGGAAAGAATATTGTTGCAAAAAAGACATATCAGATGGTCAAATATACAAGTTGAAGAGTGGAGGTGAAGGTTCTAGATGCGAGTTGGTTATAAAAGAATACAGTGTTGCTGATTTTATTTTAGATTTTAAGTAAAATGTTTTCTACAAGTATGCAAGGCATAACCATAGGTCTCAATGGTTAGATCAACAATTCAGTATGTGTAAGAACTCTTTCCCAATTGGTACTATTATATCAGTGGTTGATTTTGCAAAAAAACTACACATTGCAACCATAAAATGCAATACAAGCTCAGTATTACAATTCCATTCATATTGCTATTTTTGTCCACATAACATATAAATATTGCTCTAATAGTATAGATGAAGACAAGAAGATAATCAGGGAGTATCATTTTTATACGAGTGATGATAGATCTCACTCCTTTGAGCATGTACAACATTGTTTTGAGATTTTTTTTGGGTTCTTGTAGGAAAAAGATATTGTAGTGGGTCGACATCTCATTTGGTCAGATAATTGCATGGGTCAATTCAAGAATGTCCGTATGCTTTATTGGTTGAGTATAATTCATGTAGAGAGGGGTGTACATCATATTTGGTGTTTTTTTTAAGCTGGGCATGGGAAAGGGGAGCATGATGGAGTAGGTGCATGTTTGAAGATAGCTCTAGTTAAGAAGCAATAAAGGATTTCACGTGCTAAATTCTATGATGCATGCTCTATTGTTGATTGGTGTAGTTCAACAATGTCATAGGGAGGGACACTTGATTCAATAGTGCACAAATTATTTTGGTTGGTTGAGGAGGGCACAATAGGACATAGATTGTATTGTCAGAACATTTTTAAAAGATGCATTCATTTGAAGCTTAGATGCAAGTACATGGACCATTTAGACATGAGAGTTGTCTTGTTTTTGTCAGAGTTGTATTCTATGTGACTAGAATCAATGCAAGTCAAGTGAGTGGGTGGATACATGGGTTCCACAATATCTAACTATTTTATCTTAAACAATATCCATGCCAAATGATGACATGGAAAGTTTAGTTGAGTAGGATCGTCTTTCAAATCTTCTATAGCCAAGACACGTTTTTGCAGTTGTTGCATTGTAGAGGAATGAACAGAGATCAAACTATTGGTTGGAATGATGTGTACAAGGAAAGCATAAGCTAACACAACCAATGACAAATGATGATGGGTTCATGTATCCTATAGGTTCAATTGTTGTTGCAGGAACTTGGTTGCGAACATAGATGATTCGAAAGAATGACATACTTACATTTGAAGACTACGAGAAACACAAAACCATTCTCATGCATTCACACCTTTTTATAGAAACAAAGGTTAAGTTGTTGAAGCATCATGCCAAACCAAAGACAAAATAACTATGGATTGTTAGTAGTGTTGATCATGAAGCAATACTAGATACTCTTAAGCAAAGAGATGACCCTTCAGACACACTTGACTAGCATATCTAGCTCACACCAATTGATTATAAGGAATGGAAGGTAAAAATTGTTAATACTAACATCCCTATGGTTCATTAGGTTCATTAATTTGTTTGGTTAATAAAATTACTCTTCTCATGGCTTGGGAATGTAGGGATTATGGAAAATGGACATACATGATTCAATTACGAAATCGAAGAAGTGAATTTGTTACAATGACAATGCATCCAACACTGGAGTTTATGTTACTTTCATTGTTAAATTACTTTTAGTTAGTATTCTTTCTTTAATAATGATATTTTGTATAATATTGCAATGTAGGTGTCTTTGAGAGTACTAGTGGTTGGAGCTATGCATTAGGGAACATAGATATCAGGATCAAATGTATTAGTTGTGTATCTAGGATTGCTTGATAGTATTGATGTATTTGTACACGATGAAATTGATGTGGTTGGATTGTTGATAGCATTTATGGGTGAACCCACAATAGTGGGTTACACTTTTTTGCCAACTTTGACACTGCAATATTCATTTTCACAAAAACTTCACATTCAGACACCTATTACTGCTAAACTGTAAGGAATTTGTAGATGATGTGAACTAGTGATTTGTGGCATTTTGTATGTAAATTATAAATATATTTTTAAAAAAAATTTTGGAATCAATTTGTTTCCATTTTTCTATCTCCCTCGAAAACTAGTTTTTTTTACAAAATACAACATTTTTAAAGAGTGATACTCATTTGGTATGGCTTAACTTTTTTTTGAAAATAGATATGAATGTGATTCTTTTGAATTTAGTTTTGTAACATCCATATCTAATGTTTGTAATTGGTTTCATGACATTATATTCAATATTTCATATTTTATGAAGTTTTGAAGTCGAGTTAACTGTAATTTTGACATATGTTCATTTGGTCACTCGTAACTTGTTGTGCATGTATTGATTTTTTTTTCTTGAAAAGAGGACTTCAATACCTATTGCATAGATATTTTTTAATTTTTTTTTTACTTGTTTACTATTTTTCCATAAGCATTGAACTCAGAAGTTGATGTTTGGTGTAAAACCTATGTTTAGTTAATCTAAAAAAAAATTATAATAAACTCAATATATATTAAATTAATAATCATTGGAAAGATTGCTTCGAGTACTACTATCATGCATTTGGGTTTGTCAAAATTCATCCATTTGAGCTCCCAATTTGATCTTCAAATGCCAAAAATTTGCAGAAACCAAGAGATTTTTTTGGGGGGGAGATCTCTAGCATGGATGTTCGATAGAACATATGTTCTATCGAAAGGGGTTTGATCGAACCCCCTTTCTATCAAACCCCCTTCATACAAATTTTGTATTGAACTTTTTTTTGGATTCGATTGAAAGGGGGTTTTGATCAAACACATTTTTTTCCATTCGATCGAAAGGGGGTTTTGATAGAACATGGCTAAAATTGAGTTTTGGACAAAAGAGTCAATTTCTTTCATCCTAAAAAGTGTAACCCACTATTGTGGGTTCACCCTGCTATATTTTTACATGATGACATTGATGTAGTTGTATTTATTCGTACATGAGGAATTGGGTAAGCATAATGACATGAGCTGATTTGTGCCTATTTAGAGGCCAAATTTTGTACATGAATAAAATTTTGTGAAAAAAATGTATGATTATGCTTGTTCACAAAGGTCACCTCTATGTGTAATGATAATTATGATTATGTTAGACATAATATAGTTGTAGTTATAGATATATAAACATGTTAGACTACAAATTTTATGTTTGTTCACAAATGTGACCTCTACATGTGTAATGATGATTATGATTGTGTACCTTCATGAATTATTATGGCTAAGGATGTCCTAGGTTCATTATGATTGTCCTAGGATTGTATGCAAGTGCTACAGATTCTGAGAAATAACCTATCAAAATTTGACCTTTTTTTGCACTTAGGGCACAAAAGGGATAGCGCTACTAGGATATGGCGCTAAGTGTTTGGGTGAGTTGGGAGGCAAAAAAAGATCATGCCTAGGGTAAACCTTCCTAACTAGATGCGTTGGCATTGATGGTTCACACTCATGACAAACAAAATGAGAATTAGGCCTCGTTGCAACTTTTTATTGAATGCCTTTGACGATTTTGAAAACTACTCCGAATTTTAAAAATTTGTGATAGGTTATTGTAGAGGGGCCTCACATGACCTTGTAGGTTTAGACAGATCATTTTCAAGTGCCATAAATTCTAAGAAACAACCTATCAAAGTTTGACAATTTTGCACTTGAGGCACTTAAGGGACAACACTACTAGGGTATGGCACTGAGCGTTCGGGTGAGTTGGGAGGCAAAACAAGAGTATCCCTAGAGTAAATCTGCCTAATCAGACATGTCGTCTCTAACAGTTCATGTCCATAACAAAAATAATGAGAATTAGGTTTGATTGCAACTTTTTATTGAATGCCTCTGATGATTTTTATGTCTACAGAAAAATTGTTGCTATAAGAAAACTGCTCTGAATCTTGAAAATACAAGACATTTCATTGTAGAGGGGCCTCACATGACCTTGTAGATTTAGATGAATCATTTACAAGTGCCACGGATTCCAAGAAATAACTTGCCAAAGTTTGACAATTTTTTGCACTTAGGGCACTTAAGGGACAACACTGCTAGGGTATGGCACTTAGCGTTCAGGTGAGTTGGGAGGCAAAACATGAGTATCTCTAGGGTTAAAATGTTGAACCATACATGTTGTCTTAGATGGTTCATGCCCATGATGAACAAAATGAGAATTAGGCTCTGTTGCAACTTTTCATTGAATGCCTTTAATGATTTTTGTGTCAACAATTTTTTTTTTCCCTAGGAAAAGTGCTTTGAATCTTGAAAATCTGAGACAAGCTATTATAGAGGAGCCTTACATGATCTTGTCGGTTAAGAAAAATCATTTGCAAGTGCGAAATTTTTTGAGAAACAACCTGTCAAAGTTTGACATTTTTTTTCACTTAGGGCACTTAAGGGACAACATTGCTAGGGTATGGCACTAAGCATTCAAGTGAGTTGGGAGTCAAAACATGAGTATCCCTAGGGTAAAACAACCTAAAAATACATTTTGGCTCTAATGGTTTATGACCATGACAAACAAAATGAGAATTAGGTTGATGTAGGAGCATCCTTGGTTCATTGGCAATCTTGCATCAACTAAAAATATTTTCTTTCTGTTTTTGTTTCTTGTTCAGTTCAATTTCTGTGATTCATTCCGAACCCCTCAGAGTTTCTCATTTTTAGTGTGGAGATGGATTTAGGGTGTAGACATGTTCTTATAATTGGATCCTGGATCTTAGCTCATTTGGATATTTTTTCGGTAGGATTTCACTTGTGGAATGTTTGGTAGTTCTTAGTTTTTGGATCAATTTGAACCTTAAGGATAGATGGTGTTTCCTTACCTTGTGGAGCATCTCCTTGACGTGTAGAGCCATTTGGAAGCTCATACGATGTTCCCATACATTTGTCTGACCTTCCTTTTGGTCTGCAAATTCATAATTGATAGTGGTAGTGTTGGCAACCAACAACAAACTGAGAGGGGAGGGGTGAATCAATTTGCAAAAAAAAATTCTACAACTTATACCACAAATCAGATCTGATAATTAACAATTAAAACATGAAACAACACCACATCAATATCACACATAACACTAATATTTTTGACATGGAAAACCCGATTAAGGGAAAAACCATGTTGGGAACCTACCCATAATGAGATAATTCCCTATTAGGAGTAAATGAAATATTACAATGGGGAATGCACATGCATTCAGACAAACTGCCTAGAGCTCACTGCTCAAACAAGAAGCCCATAAAGGATAAAACCTTAAGGGAAGGCTCACTGACTTACAAGAAGTCTCACTAACTTACAAAAGCATTCAGACAACAATCTAGATTACATGAACTATGAAAATAACATCTCCATATGCCTGGATACAGTTCCAATTATGCACATAGTCTTCTCTGCAACACTTCTCTTCTTCACACTTCTGAAAGATGAAATCACTTGTTTGCACATACAATTCGATAATAACCTCACCCAAGGATCGCATACTCCCGACCTTACATGATTATTACATTTATTTATACAAGACATCAACCTATATTTCAAGGTCAGTTAAATCCTCAATACAAATTATAAAATAATAAAATCACACGCTACAACAACATGTGTAGACCAAAACAATGTCAGCTAAGACATAGTCTAAACCTAAATCAACACTGTAAACACACAACACCTCCAACAATTATGCCTCAATCATCCATAACATGCTACAATCATCAAGAATGTCACAAACATGAAGAACGCCATCAGACCAAGAAGATCTTCAATAATGTGCACAACAAGCAATGTGGACCACCAATACATAGAACATGATCTATAAATATTCACAAGCAATGTGAATTTCACCACAACAATCGTAACAACTCAGATAACTAGAATCATCACCATCTCACCACCAGAGCTCAAGAACATCATCAAAATTGACTGTCAACATGAAAGATTCACTTGTGGACATCCAAATGATGAACAAATCGAATTGAGGATACGCATCAACATCCATAGCACATCCCATACATCCGTAACTAAAGATATAGCAATTCCAGAGGAATTCGAAGCACAAACCAGAATACCGAATAAAATGAACAACTGAATATCAATCTTAATACTGGATCTCATAACTCAATCAGAACATCACGCACACCACTGAAAAATTATGCTAAGTCAACTATAGATACTTATCTCAAAATCCATGAAACCGCATCAGCTCAACTGCAACACACTGACCAAACCAACTCATTTAACCTGACTGTAACACTATAATACACATAAGAATATGTTGACATCAATGACAACACATCATTCCAGCAAACTCTCGGCAACATCCAACAATCTCCCCCTTTTGCATTAGTGGCAACATATGAATGTGAAAAACAATCAATGTAAAGAAATAAATCAACAACCAACAATCTCCCCATAATTCTCAACAAAATATGATAGTTTTTCACATGCTTCTCTCCCCCTTTGACATCAATGACAAAGGTTCAAGAATCAGGATTACCTCACCACAAATATGAATACCAACATTGACTACTCCCCCTTAGTAGTAGCCTCACTCATCAATCTAGATCTATGAAGTTCACTGAACTAATGCAAATCCATGCATCTTAGTTCTTATCAGGATGGGAAATTACCCCTAACTTCTCTCTAAGATACTCAAAAGTATCTTTAGGCAAAAGCTTCATAAAGATATCTGCAATATGTTCCTTTGTAGATACATACTCCAATCTGACTTCTTTCTCATTTATATTCTCTCTCAAGAAATGAAACTTGATTGATATATTCTTTGTTTTGGAATGCAACATCAAATTCTTTGAAATATTGATAGCACTTGAATTGTTAGTATATAGCAATAGGCACATCATAAATAAATCCTATATCCTTTAGCATCTTCTTCATTCAAATAAATTGAGTATAGTTTCTAGTAGCAACAATGTATTTAGCTTCTGTAGTAGATAGACCAATAGCATTCTATTTCTTACTTGCCAAAGAGACCAAATTCTTACCCAAAAAGAATGCACCACATGTAGTACTCTTTCGGTCATCGACATCACTTGCCCAATCAACATCTGTAAAAGCACTTAAAGTGAAATCATCATTCTTAGAATACCATAAACCAAAATCAACTGTCCCTTTCAAATATCTAAATATCCTTTTTACAACAGTAACATAAGATTCTTAAGGATCAACTTGAAATCTAGCAACATGACACACAACATTCATTATATTAGGTCTAGTCCGAGTCAAATATAACAAACCACCAATCATAGATCTATATCTAGTCTGATTAGCTTTCTGAGAATCATCATCCTTTGTCAACCTATCCGGTCACCATAGGTGTACCAACAGGCTTAGAGTCCTCAAAACCAAATTTGTTCAACAGTTCCTTCACATACTTAGACTGAGATATGAAAATACCTTTATCCAATCAAGTAATTTGAAATCATAGAAATAATTTCATTTCACCAATCATAGACATCTCAAATTCATTCTACATTTCTTCAACAATTTTCTACATAGGCAGCCATTTTCTCCAAAGATAATGCCATCAACAAAAAAATCAACAATCAAAATATTACTCTAATTAATCTTGAAATAAATATTACTATCAATAGTACCTTTATCGAATCCAAGCTTCATCAAATACTTGTCTAATCTGACATACTAGGCTCCAGGGTCTTGCTTCAATCCATACAATGCTTTCTTCAACCAGCAAACCATGTTCTTTTCTTCTGTCAACAGAAACCCATCCAGTTTCTCAAAGTAAACTTTTTCTTCCTACTCACCATTAAGAAAGGCTAATTTGACATCCATCTGATAAACCTTGAAATCTTTATGAGCAGTATAGGAAAGAAACAATCTAATAGCTTCCATTCTAGCTACCAGAGCAAGGGTCTCCTCATAGTCAATTCCTTCCATTTGTGAATAACCTTTACAAACAAGTCTGGCTTTATTTCAAACAACTTCAGCCTGTTCATTCAACTTATTCCAAAATGCCCATTTAGTACTAATTACATTTTTATCCTTAGATCTAGGAACAAGAACCCATGTATCATTTTTCTCAATTTGATTCAATTCCTCTTCCATAGCTTTAATCCAATTTTCATCTTTACAAGATTCATCAACATTTTTGGTCTCAATCTTAGAACTCAAACAAATTTATTCAACAAGTCTTCTCCTAGTCATCACACCTTTATTATTATCACCAATAATCTGATTTTTTTAATGATTCAACCTTACATACCTGGGAGTTTTAGGATTTTCTATAATTTTAGGCTCTTGAACTCTTTCTTCTGCATTAGCATCTGCACCTTCATTCTCAAGCTTTTTCGGAGTAGTTTGAACTTGACTTTAGGTATGCACTTGTCTTCCTTTATCTGAAATAGCATCCTAATCATCAGAATCATATCCACATGATCTAATCTAATACATATTACCTTCATCAACCTTCACATTAGCACTTTCAACAATCTTTCTCAATCTTTTATTATAACACTGGTAGGCCTTAATTTTAGTAGAATAACCAAGAAAGACTCCTTCATCACATCTAGCATCAAACTTTCCAAGATCTTCATCTCTTTTGATATAGCATTTACTACCAATTTTTTTGAAATATCTAATAGTAAGAGCATGACCAAATTATACTACAAATCCGATCTGATAATTATCAATTAAAACATGAAACAACACCACATCAATATCACACATAACACCAAGATTTTTTATGTGAAAAACCCGGTTAAGGCAAAAACCACAGTGGGAACCTACCCACAATGAGATAATACCCTATTAGGAGTAAATGAAATATTACAATGGGGAATGCACATGCATTCAAGCATACTACCTAGAGATCACTGCACAAACAAGAAACCTAGAAAGGCTACAACCTTAAGGGAAGGCTCATTGCCTTACAAGAAGTCTCACTGACTTACAAAAGCATTCAGACAAAAATTTGGATTACATGAACTATGAAAATAACATCTCCATTTACCTGGATACAGTTTCGGTTAAGCACACAGTTTGATTTGCAACACTTCTCTTCTTCACACTTCTGAAAGATGAAATCACTTGTTCACACATACAATTCGATCATACACTCACCCAAGGATCACAGACTCCTGATCTTACATGATTATTACATTTATTTATACAAGACATCAACCTATATTTCAAGGTCGGCTAAACCCTCAATACAAATTACAAAATAATAACCTCACACGCTACAACAACATATGCAGACCAATACAATGTTGGCTAAGACATAGTCTGAACCTAAATCAACACTGCAAACATGCAACACCTCCAACAATTATGCCTCAATCATCCACAACATGCTACAATCATCAAGAATGTCACATGACATGAAGAACATCATCGGACCAAGAATATCTTCAAAATGCACACAATTATCAATGTAGACCACCAATATGCATAAACCATGATCTAGATATATTCACAAGCAATGTGAATTGCACCACAACAACCGCAACAACTCGAATAACTAGAATCATCACCATCTCACCACCAGAGCTTAAGAACACCATCAAAACTAGTTGTCAATATGAAATATTTGCTTGTGGATATCCAAATCATGAATCAATCGAATTGAGGATACACATTAACGTACATAACACATCCCATACTTCCACAACTAAAGATATAGCAATTTTGGAGCAATTCAAAGCACAAACCAGAATACCAAATAACATGAACAACTAAATATCAATCTCAATAACGGATCTCATAACTCAATCAAAACATCACACAAACCACTAAAAATTATGTTGAATCAACTAGAGATACTTATCTCAAAATCCATTAAACCACACCAGCTAAACAACAACACATTGACCAAACCAACTCATTTAACCTGACTACAACACTGGAATACATAGAAGAATATGTTGACATCAATGACAACACATCATTCCAACAAACTCTCAACAACATCCAACATGTAGTTTGGATAATCTATCCCGAGAGGAGTTGGTGAACAAGTTGAAGTTGTAGAGGATGAAACACCCTAAACCCTAGCAGACAACATGGATTTGGGACGATCATACGGTACTAGGGAGTGAACAATGTTTGGTAAAATTTAAGACTGGATCCTACCATTATGAAGTTTTGATTGATATTATGCCTATGGATGTGTTGCAAGGTGTGCGTCCTTTGTGTTGTGTAGTGTAGTGCTCAGGTTTGTGACATGGATTAACCACCTCTTATGGATTCTATAAGTCTAGTGGTTGTATCAAGCATTAATAGGTCAGTCTTTTGGTGCAACAGAAACCACACTTGTAACAAGTGGTATTAGAGCTCAGTGATAGGATCAAACCCTTTGCTTGTGCTAGGGGGATTGTTTCAAGGTGTGCACCCTTGGTCTCTTTGTGTTGTGTAGCGTAACGCTTAGGTTTGTGACATGGTTTAACCATCTCCTATGGATTCAATAAGTCTAGTGGTTGTATCAGGCATTAACAAGTCGATCTATTGGTGCAATGACAACCACACTTGTAACAAGACGTATGTCATATCCTATTAGGGAGACATTGGTAGTATGATAGACAAGCCTTGCATGATGGAAGGAAGAACATATATACTATTGTTGCAAATGGGACGAAATAGACTTTGCTACCTTTGGAGGAGATAGTTAAGAGTGAGATTTGTACTAATGTGATAATTTGTTTGGTTTATGGATGAAAATTCCTGGATGGTCTGAGGAGTGAGAATGTGTGCTATGCCTTAATCCCTAAGAAGTCTGATACAAAACTGGAAGAGGGACAATTGGAGGAGATAAATAAGTTGTTGATAGAATATGGAGACATAATTTTTTGATAACATGCTTGATGGATTTCCACCTGAGGAGTATTAGTCATTGTATAGATTTGATCCCTAGAGCTAGTTTGCCTAATAAAGATGCACACCAGATGACACCGAGAGAGAATGAAGAAATAAATAGAAAAGTACATGAATTATTGAGGAATGGTTTTATCAGGGAAAGGTTGAGCTCTTGTGCAGTCCTTGTTGTGTTAGCACCTAAGAAGGATGGAGAGTGGAGAATATGTATTGACTGTAGAGCCATAAATTGAATCATGGTGAAGTACAAGTTTCCTTTGCCTAGGATGGATGAGATAATGGACTATTTGAGTGGAGGATTAGGAGGACATTTTGGTATTGTCAAGACAGTGGATTTGATAAGTGAGAATTACTTTTAGCCTCAAATTCATAAGGATGTAAGAAAATTCATTCAATGGTGTAGAATTTTTCAAGTTGCAAAAGGTGGAAGTCAGAACGTAGGATTGTATAAACCTTTGATAGTACCAGAGAGACCTTGGGAGGACATAAGAATGGATTTCATACTTGGATTGCCTAATACCCAGAGAGGGAATGATTCTATATTTGTTGTAGTAGATAGATTCTCAAAGATGACACATTTCACACCCTATAAGAAGACAACAGATGAAATGCATGTAGCAGACCTATTTTTCAAGGAAGTTGTGAGATTGCATAGGTTACCTAGAAACATTGTTTTAGATTGGGATACTAAGTTTGTTAGTTAATTTTGGAACACTTTGGAAAAAGGTGAAGATCGAATTGAAGTTCAACTCTACATTTCACCCACAGACAGATGGACAGACATAGGTAGTAAACAAGATTTTAGGAAATTTGTTGAGATGTTTGGTTGGAGATAAACCCGAATGTTGGGACTTGATTCTTGGACAAGCATAATTTTCATACAAAAATTTAGTGAACTGGAGTACTAGGAAAACACTATTTGAGATTGTTACTGGAATTAACCCTAAAGGTATATCAGAACTGAGAGATATTAACCATGAGTATAAGAGGAGTGTTGAAGCAAAGATGTTTGCAGATCATATGAAGTCATTACATAATCATGTAAAATAGCATTTGGAAGATATGAATCAAAAGTATAAGGAGAAGGCAAATGAGAAAAGGAGAGATAAGGAATTTGAAGTTGGGGATGAGGTGATGGTGTATCTAAGAAAGGGAAGATTTCTAGCTAGAACATACAATAAGTTGAAGATGAGGAAGTTTGGACCTTGTAAGATTTTGAAGAAGTTTGTTTCAAGAAATGCATATGAAGTTGAGTTATCGGATACCTTGGTTATATCACCTATATTCAACAAAGCAAATCTCTATCAATATCATGAGGAAGAATTCAATGCTAACAGTGGACTAGATTTAGAAAGGCAATTTCTTGTCAAGAAACTGGATGAGAATGACGAGATTTTGGACAACAAAGTTGGTAAGAGCATGAGAAGAAGACAGTACAAAGAATATCTTGTGAAGTGGAAAGACATACCAATGGAATATTCTTCTTGGATATCTCAAGTTGAGGTAGACCACCTTAGTTTCTCTCTAGCCCCACCAAAGTGAAGGACTCACTTTTCAAAAAACCCCAGATGTCCGATGCATGAGAATATTTGGTTCATTAGCAATCTTGCATCAACCAAAAATATTTCCTTTCTATTTTTGTTTCTTGTTCAATCCAATTTATATGATTCACTCCAGACCCCTTCAAGTTGCTCATTTTTAGTGCAGAGCTGGATTTAGTGTGTAGACATGTGCTTGTACTTGGATCTTGGATCTCTGCTCGTTTGGATCTTTTTCTGACAGGATATCACTTTTGGAATGTCTAGCGATTTTCAATTTCTGGACCAGTTTGAACCTTAATGACTAGATGGTATTTCCTTACCTTGTGGAGCTGTTTGGTACCTCATACGATGTTCCCATATGCTTGGTCGACCTTCCTTTTGGTCTACATCTCATTTCAGTTCTTTTTAGGAGGATTTTCTTCATGTTTGGGGATGACCTATTTGCATGTTACATTTTCTCACCTTGGGGATTGTATTCTTTCTTGGGCCAACCCGAATGTGTTCTGGATTCTATATATTTATCTATTAGATCCTAGATAGTCAGATAGAGATAGTAGATGATGGTTATATAGATATAGATTGAATTTGAACATCTCTTGGGTTCCAAATTGTATGTTTTGTAACCAGGCATGTTAGCCTATTTGTAGCTTGGATGTTGCTGGCTAGTTGTACTTGAATTCACAATATAATCAAGGCCCGATCTGACATTCTCTCTATTCTATGTTGTTGTTATTGTCATGTTGATCTTGCTACATGGTCTGAACAATTCTCTCTTTTCGGACCCTCCTATCGTGGCTGCATCATAGGCTCTATTGCAACTTTTCAATGAATGCCTTTGATGATTGTTGTGTCAATAGAAAAATTGTTGGCCTAGGAAAACCACTCAAAATCTTGAAAATATAAGACAGGTTATTGTAGAGGGGCCTCATGTGACCCTGTAGGTTAAGACAAATCATTCAAAAGTGCTATGAATTTTGAGAAACAACCTATCAAAGTTTAAATTTTTTTTGCACTTAGGATGCTTAAGGGACAATGCTCCTAGGGTATGACACTGAGCATTTGGGTGAGTTGGGAGGAAAATAGGAGTGTCCCTATCCTAGGGTAAAATTGCATCACTAGATGTGTTGGCTCTAACAGTTCACGCCCATGATGACTTTTGAAATTTTACATTGACTTGTCCTCCATCATTACTAAGTGTAATTAACCATACTTATAACATCCACATACACAATGCATTTTTTTTGGCTCAAATATGTCAAAGTGTATAGATGTTAGAACATGAAATCAAATTCAATTTCGTTTACTTACATCATTTTTTATTACTAAGCATCCTTGTTATGATTAATAACAATGCCAATTGGTCATTAAATTTGGTGAAGTTTACCAAGGTATCAAAACTTTAACACTTAGGATTTAGATGGAACAAATTATATCAAATCTCAAGATTATATAATATATAACATGCTATTGTTCATTATTTAACCATTGCTCATTATTAAATTCAGGATTAAAGTTTTAAATAATGAAGACTTGCACATGGGGGACACATTATATCGAATCTCAACTTCTATATATCAAATTGTCAAATAATTGTGTATGTCCATATACAAAAAATGGCATAAACGCCAACTCAAACAAATTTTTACAAAATATGGCATATGACATATCGAAATATATACAAAATATACATGCCAAATAGCCATGTATGGATCCCAAAATGTTTCTATCACATCCTAAACTACTGATGGATCATCAAAATTGATCCTCTTGAAAGCACTCTTTGGCTTTGAAGGTTCCTGCACAAGAAAAACTCAAACCACAATTGAGATTAATTATATTATATACTTTATAATAAAAAAATTAGCATCAAAATCAATATACATTGAACTATAATTGAACTCTAAAATTGAATTCTTGATTACCTCAAGTCTATATCTTCTCCTAGGATGACTGAGAGTCCTAGTATATATTTGTGGTAGAGAAGGGATGTCCTAACATTTTCAAAGACAACCTATAAATGTTCACAAACATAAAATTGATACAAGTTAGCATATAATTATCGGTGATAGGAACATGTATTTACTAAACACAAAATAAAATAAACACATACTTGTTCAGGCATCTCTTAAGTTGCTTCTTGAGGTATTATGGAAGTAGTCAACAAGGATGTGAAACCAACAATTCCCTATACATAAAAACAATAAGTATGTGAAACTATCAATCTATGTAGACATGTATAATCATTATAAGTTCTTTAAAATCTTAATAAAATCAAATTTGTGTTCAATTACTTTTCCCTTGTCTATCATTGCGCTTCTAGAGTCTGGATAGCATTACACCTCACTCGCACTAGTTGTGTCCTACAAGAGTAAAATAAGATAAACATGTAATTTAATATATAATAAATAATTAATGAAAATTTAAATGACAAGTATGTATACAATAAAAAATGTAAACGAATAAGTGCAAAAATATATGCCATGTGGTTGTGAAGGCCAAATGAAATGGACGAGAAGGTGGCATCCTGGAACTATGTCACGTCTCCTTAGACATCAATTGTTAAATAGATGATGTATATAAACATTAATGCTTAATAATATATCTTATAAATATTCATTTGAAATAAAATGCACTACGAAATTACAAGTTGTCTTGCCACTATATTGTTAGTGTATGGTCCATGAACCTCCTCATCTCTAGCATGTAAGGACTCCCCAAGGTGTGCTCTAGTCCCTATCATCTCATTTGGTATACTAGCCATATCATGGACCTCATAATAAAATGTCTCAATGGGATGATTCCAAGAGGACCTAAGAATATGTGCTTGCACATAGTGCAAGTATGCGACACACAAATATGTGGACCTAAGGAGGATGTGTCAACACCACCCAATCCACTACCAACATCAAGGTCATGTGGCTAAGATAGTGCCACTATCTGCAAAACCAAAAGGCCACTCAAAGAGTGAATAGCCAACATAGTCTGTGATTCTACCTCTGCAATAATATATGGAGGTTGTACTGGAGGTGGGTGAGCAATGTGAGGAGGATAAACATATATGCCCTATACTACTCAAACTGCCCTAGGTCTATCCTAAGACATACCTCCGCCCATGCCTTGGAAATTCTTCATGTCAAAGTAGTTGACATGCTTACCTAACACAAGCTCGACATATAATTTCTTAATGAAATAAAAAGGCACATCGAGATTGTTGCTGGGTGATCTATCAAAAACCATCCACCAACGACCCCAAAATTTATTTTGGATATCCTCATTCACACACCATTGTATGTAATTTTTTGGTTTCTTAACATCAATGGGTTGTCCAGTGTGGGGATTAACAAATAGGGCGACTATTTTGGCTTTTAATATTTTGAGGTTCTTCACCTCATCTTAGGATAACCCATCCACATATTGTTCTCTCATGGCATCTCACCACAAAAGAATGACATTGTGCTCAATGGTGAGGGTTTCTAAATTAAAGATTATTGAATTTAATATGGCTATCATTGAGGATAAATGAGGGATCATACTATACATTTTGACCAATTAAATCATGAATTGAGGGGGTGTTTGGTAGTGGAGATTTTGGCAGTCATGAGTTTTCATTGTTGTCAGTCATATTACCTTGATTGAAGTTGAAAATTTATATAATTAATAGATTTTAAACAAAAGAGTTTATTTCAAATAAAAAACCTAATTTATAACTAAAAAATGGAAAAAAAAATAAAAAATGCAAATGAATGATTAAAAAGGAAGGAATACAAAACAAATTCATACTTGAGGGTGGTTGCAACAATCAGATATATGATAATTTTGAATATCAGATAGCTAAAAACCTTCAAACTCGTGCTCGTCGTGGTTGAAAATGACCCACACTAGGCACTGTTCGAGTTTATAATACCCGCATGTATCATATATTTGATACCTTATTTTACATTTTCGTAATATTAATGTATATATTGTTATATATTAATAATATATCTTTAATGTATAACAATATATTGTTAATATTAATTAATAATATATTATATATTAATATTATAATATATTATATATTGATATTATAATATGTTATATATTAAATATTATATAATATATAATATATTATATGATATATATTGTATATTGTATAGTATAGATTAATAATATTGGATATACGATATTAGATATTGAATATTTTCTAATATCCATTATGCTTTGGCTTTTGTTGTGGCTACATGTACTGACATCCAAGGCAACCAAAAAGTCAACACAATTTTTTTGTGTTTTGGGGCAAATGGAAAAGGCATATTTTTCATATCGCCACTATTTGGCCCCTCATGACCTTGCACATACCCAACCATTTTAGATGAATATTGGAGACATAAAATAAAATAAAATGACAATGATCCATATTAAGCTTGTTCATTGGGGTAAGTGAACTAAGATGAAGGACCAAAAAAATGTCACTTTACTTTTTGGCCCCCATCAGAGTGTTTGGCGCTCTCCAAATTTGGACTTGCCAAATGGCTCAGAATGAACAAGCCTAGAAAACTTGGTCAATTTAAAAATTTTGGCGATAATGCTATTGCCAAATAACACTAGCACCAAATGAAAAAGCAATTTCAAATTGCTAGTGCCAAATAATGTTGGCACCAAATATAAATGCATTTTTTTAGAATGCTATTGCCAAATTGTCTACATTAGACCAAATCTCTTTATCTCTCTCTTTCTCCCACTTTGATTGAGGCTTAGAGTTTGTGATTTAAAATTGATGATGGATAGTTGAGGTTTTACTTTTCATGACCTTTTTGCCTCATTCCTTCTCTACCAATACTTACCTTTCCCTCTCTCTCTCACCTCTCTCTCTCTCTCTCTTGTCTAGGTCTCTCTCTCCCTCTCTACCTCGCCTTCCCTCCTTACCCCATCTCTATCCTTCCCCCCCCGCTCTCTCTCTCCATCCCTAGGTCTCTCCCTTCATCTTTACTTCTCTACCTCTCCCTCCCCGTCTCATTACCCACCTCTCTCCCCCTCTATTTCTCCCTCTAGGTATCTCACCCTGAGCTCCCCAAGCTCTATGTCTCTCACCTCTATATCTCCACCCTCTCTAGTTCTTTCCTACCCCCTCTACCTCTCTCCTTACCTTCTTGACCCTCTTTCTATCTTTGTGAACTTATCGCTCTTCATATTATTCTCTTTTTCCCTCACCTCTCTAGTAGCAATATGCGCAACATATTATTGTCATTGATGTCAACTTGAGGTCAACTTGATGTCAACTTGATGAACTATTTGACTTGTATAGAGGTTGATGGATATAGTTGAACATGATGGAAAATGATGTGTGATGAGACATTTGAGAGATATGGTTTGACTCAAATTGTGACATGAAATTAGCATGGTTGAAGATAGTCTAAAAGACCATCAGATGTATCCATGATATAATATTGGTCTGGATGTATGGAATGCATATGGTAACACATTGCTACATATTCTATATACTTTGGTTATGGGATGTAGCTAAATTAGTTGATGACTACATGCTCAAGGAGTTAGTTGGTTGATATCTGAGTTTGGATTCACACTTATGCTAATGAGGAAATTTTTTTAAGGGATAAATAGTGGGTAAAAGTACAAAGCTAAGTCACACTTTTATAAAAGAAATGGCCAATGCTGATTCAACTTCTTAAATTGAATCAATAGAAAGTGAAATATATGTTAAATTGAATTTTGATTGATGTAAACTAATAAAATGTATATTCTTTTGTGTATTTTATGTTTGTATTTTTATAAAAAATTAAAAAAATTATTTGAATATAATTTTGTATAAAGTAAACACTATAATTTAGTTGCTGATAAAATGCTGAAATTGAAGTTACACACTTTGTCACACTTTATTTAATAAATTTTACCTGTTTTTCTTCAATTTTTTTGTGTATATTGATAACTTGAAACTTTAGTGCATGGATATATTTTTTACTATTTTTTATAAATATATAATTTTAAAAAGTTGTGTGTACTAAAATATAACTATTTCCATTTGCCACCACCTTTTTTATTCGTTATTTATAAAAAATAGAAAAGAGTTATATCATCTTGACTATAGATTCTTTTCTCTAGTGTGTCATATTTTTTTCAAAAAATTTAAATAAGTTTTAGTATTTTTTCTTATCAAGATAATCAATCTTATATTTAAGTGTTGATGACCTACTTTCAATAAAAATAAAATTAATTAAAATATTAAAAGAGATATATTTTGGAATATTCACTTGTAGATCTATAAAAGGGTATTTTTACATTTTCAAAAAAAAATTTATTTATAAGCATAGGAGTTGTTGAAACATTAATTTTTTTTTAAAAAATATATTTTTGGTAATTAGACCTAAAGTGATATAAAATATACATTTCGTAGACACTTCCAATTGGAAAAGTTGTGGTCCATATATTTTTGTTGATCTGGTGCTCCACAATGCTACATCTTATGTGTTTTAGTATCAATGGTTTTCTCCACTTGTGCTAGCATTTGATGATCACTTACTTCAAGAGATGGTTGTAGAGATGTTTTAGATGGTTGGTAGTGCCTTCATTTTGTTCCGCGTGATGATTTTAGTTTCTCCCCAGTGGTGTAGAGGTAAACAGTTAACACTTTTGACAATGTTCTTAATGTTTGGATGATAGATTGAGTTCCTTCATTTGTGGTTGATTCTGACCTATCTTATTGGATTTGAAGGATGTGTTGAGATATGTTTGGGGTTGATGTGCAATCTAATTTTGGCTATATTACATATGTTTTAGAGCCAACATAAGTGATGATACATGTTCCTTCTATAGATCCTAGTGGAGCTAACCTAATTGATGTTTTAGAGTGATGTAGAGGATATACAACAAAAGATAGATCATTTGTGATGGGCATGAGATAAATTGTATGAGCTAGTGATGTATCAATTGAATGAAGTGTGTGAAGTTAGTTTGATGGAGTAAGTATGCTACAAAGGGACTACAAGACCAACATATGTTATATGCTTCTTCTATAGCAGTTTATATTCATGTTTTTATTGTAAACTTCATGTATCCTACTACCAGACAATGAGTCTCTTCAATACATCCCTTTTACATTGTATCTTTCTCTACAAGTCCTTTATGAGAGTAGTGAGATTCCTTGGGTAGTGAGCCCTAAAAAAATATTATAATATCTATTTCATATAGTGTGACTTAACTCTCATTGTGGTTTTCCATCATTGGGTTTTCCACATAAAAATCTTAGTGTTCTTGTGTTGTGCATACTTTATTTTTGTTCTTTCCTTCAACAGATCTGATTTAATGCTTAAATAGTTAATAGATGTCTAAGTTTTAGTTTAGGATGATTCATCCCCCTCTTAGTATCTAGGTGTGTTCAATAATTGGTATCAGAGAAAGGTACCTAAAATATCAATCAAACAAGGTAGATCCTATTTTTGAACACATGGAATCTAAAGTAATGGAAAATGATATAATCTATCCTGAATTAGATCTAGAGGCAATAGAACCTAGAGGTTTGGATATTGAAGGATAAATTTGGTTTTCTCTTGAGGACTTAGATGTTGCAAGGGATGAGTGTGAAAGATACAAGACCAAATTAAATAAAGCACAAAAGATTATTATCAAGTTGAAAACTAAGAATGAAGGAAGCAAAGAATGCGAAGATAAAATCAAGAAGACAAAATATGACATATTTAACCTAAAGATTCACTTGTTGAAGAAGGAAAGAATAAATCTCATTGTTTGGAGACCAAGCTTCACAAAAAATCTGCTAAATGCACCTAGCTTGAGGAAGAGATTGTTGCTTTGAGAAAAGAATTGGAGGATGCAAAAGAACATATAGAAAAAGGATTAAATATCAAAGGTGGTAGTAACCTCTTTGATGAGGTAGTTATAAAAACAACAAAAAAAAGGGTGGCCTTGGTTTTGAGAAGGGATAAGGTTATAAGGCTGAAGACAAGAATGAGAAATGAAAATAAAACACACGGTGAATCTAAGAATACCGAAGGGAATAGAGAAAATTTCACACAAGTTTGGAACAAGAAGAAGAACTTCATAAGGTTATCTCCTAATCAAAATGCTCAAACTAGGTACTCTCCATCTTTAAATGGTAATTGTTACTCTTGTAATAAGGTTGGACATAAGCCTGCTAAATATAGGAGTAGAATGATCATGAATTCATTTAGGCCTCCAAGGTAAAATGCTATGAAATCTCAACCATTTAATGGCCAGTTCTATTCTTGTAATAAATTTAGTCATTAGGCTAATGAATGTAGAAGTAAAGTGATCAGGAACGGTTTCATGAATAAGAACAATATTATGACTACTCAGTCCTTCTATAGTTACTGTTACACATGCAACAAGTTTGGTTAGAACTCTATTGACTATAGATTTAATATGAGAAGAAGTGGAAATGGTTCACAACATGACACCATATGCTATAATTGAAATAAAATAGGACATATTGCTAGGTTTTTCAAAGGGGAGAATGTTAGACTTTCTATTCCACAAAAGGAAGGATGATCTAATTCAAATGAAGAAGGATATGGAGAAAATTTGGAAGGATAAGGAAGGAAGAGAGGTGAAGGATAGATCTATAATTTAGGATGGTGCAAATAGTTCTTCCAAAAACTAAAAGAAAAGGTATTGGTTCAGGGGGAGTTATAGCTGTAGACTTTTCAAACCCTGAGAAGTACCAAATGTTGAAATCTTCAACATACTAATTAAAAGTGACATGGACATGATTGGCTAGAAAGATTATGATGTTTGATCAATTTTTTGGAGTAGATTTTCCTTTTGCATAGGTTTGCTGAGTATTTTATTGAGTCTTGATATCACAAAATGGATAAAAGATGCTAAAACTTAAGTGCATTGAATGCAGATTTGCTAGGGTAGATGGGAAGGGTATCTATGTGACACTTCATCAATCTTTTATCTTATTCTAAGAATTCAAAGGAGTTCAAGTGTTGAAGATAAGGAGACAAAATTAAAAGTTAATGTATGAAAATTCTAACAACTATATTTCCAATCATTTAACAATTTTCATGCAAAACCTATTAGACACAATGCACCACTGAGAGGGGGGTGAATCAGTGGTACTTAAACTTTTCCCTTTAATGACCCTATGTGAGTATACCGATTAATAGATCTAACTAAATGCAGACTTATCAGTTAGTGAGGAGACTAAACACAAATGCATTCACACAAAGGGACATCACATAAAACCAGTATGTACGAGGAAAACCAAGATGGGGAAAAACTTGGTGAGTAATGCTATTGGAGTTTACTACTCCAATCTAGCCTCATAATGAATCTCTATTATAATATTTAGGGCACCAACCCAAGGAGCACCAACCCCTAATTAATTTATGGGCTACAACCCAAAGGAGCTACAACCCCTCCTAGTTTATGGGAACCAACCCAAAGGAGCTACAACCCCTGTGCCAAGCTACAACTTAGTGATCACAATGATAGCTTCAAATACAATATTAGTCATACTGTTACAAGTGAATCTTGTAACCATTTCATATACCTCACTTTTTTGGTGAGACACCTTCTCTGCTACACTGGTTCACTCTTCTGTTGCTCTCATATGTTGCTACATTGCCAGTAAACTCTACCAGTTCACCTATACTCTTCTTCTTGCTCTACTGGTTCTCTTCCTCATTTTTTTGCTCTTTAGTACCCTCTGTTGTCTTCCTTCTAGTGCAAGCACCTACAGGTTATCTCCTCTGATGAAATATAGCTGCTATATTGGCTGCTTAAACCATATTGGTTAACCCTCTGTTAAACCCTATCACCGGTTTAAGCTTCACTCCCTTAGTCACTGTCCCTTAGTCACTATTATCTTTAGCTATTTTCCCTCTGACTTGTCTAACTCTCTCATGCATCACTCACTCACTTTGTAGCAGTTCTATCTTCTCCCATCCAACATTCCTTAACAATATCTTTGGCTTGCATATATATAGCCCAGTCTTCTTGCCAAAAGCCACATTCAAACTTGGTGTCGTAGGGTTTTCTCCATTGATCATGAGGCACATCGAATCAAATCAAATCTAATCAGATCACAACTCAGAGATGTCTGCCTGCACATATCAGCCATTTTTGTGCCTTCCAGAACATGCTTTCTATGATTGGCATTCTATATTCAATCTATTGGCTCACCTCTTGGTCAATCACCATTAATGGCTTAGTTGTTTCCTTCGCCAACCTGACCTGCACAATCAATTTGTCCTAGATCTTGAGTCACAAACCCCTGTCATGAATCCTCAAGCTTTGCAGTCACCATTAATGTCGAACGAACCGCCAACTACCTTACCAACCTCACTTCATCGACCCGTGCATGTTCGCCACTTCACCTCCATGTGGCATCACTATCGATATCCACCTCATCACACTGCTATATTGGTTTAGCTTAGTTATTGACCACCCACATAATAGGTACACACATACCGGTTCACTAACCATACCAACACAAATCACCTTGTCGGTTAACCTTCCTACCAATTTCTTCTGGGTCCTACTGGTATATCATGTTTGCTTGGTCATCAAACATGTCAGACCTCAGCAGCTATCAAGAGTAACTCAACATGTGTAACTTCATCTGATGAAGTTCTTTCACTTCTTCACATTCAACTTACCGAGTTGCATACCAGTATCCTTGTTTACCGGTAACTACCTAGATGACAATATCATCATCCTCCATTAGATCTGCACCAGTGGCAACACAACACACCTTCTTCATTGCGGTAACACTATTGTGTGCAACTATAGACACAACATCATTTGTCCATTTCATCTCACAACCGGTTTTCCATAGTGGAAAAAACCCTTCACTTCAAATCTTCCTTCACCATCCTAGTAACACATCTTGTCTTTGCATGCTTATCCGGTCCGTTCATTCACTCACTTGCCTTTTGCTTCCAGCATTGCACTAACATAACATAGCTATCATTATGTAGATGTATCTTCAGCTTGACATATGTCCTGATGGTTTTCCATATGTCATCCTGCTGATAGAGGTAGTACACTCTGTCAACCTATCACCTAGCCTGTGATAGCTTCTTCATCCGGTGGGAGTCCTACTACTTAACCTTACACTAGCAATCTGATGGTCTGCACAAATCATCTCCTACACAGAACCCATTAGACATCCCCTTTGTCTACCTCACTATCTTGTAGTAGTCCAAACTCCAACTAGTGATATCATCTTCTTCCTGTGGGAGTCCTGTTGGATGACTTCACCCTTTATGCCGGTAAACCCTTCTTCAATGGCTAGCCTTTTTCTAACATGCTAGGCACATGCTTGCCGATTGGCAAGTGCTCATTGTCAACACAACTCTTACAAGTTGACATCCTTTCCTTACTGGTGTTAGACTATACCGGTAACCTACCCATTTCATCCACACACAAGTCAAACACTATCTTGTGTACTCATGACTCCAGTGGTCATTCCTCTAAATGACATACTCTTCTTTACCGGTGATCTACAACACTAGTTGACATCAATGGCTCTATGTCAACAATACTCCCATACCGGTTGTCCTTTTATACCAGTTGACATCAACAACAACACAATGCCAACAAAACCCTAGTTTCAAAGAAGTAATCATGGCTACACCAAGAGTTGTTGATGTTGTTGTGAAGCCTAGGCATGAATAAAAGAAGAAATCATTAGAACTTATCAAAATTGACAAAGATGGAGCATTCTCTCACATTCCTAATAATGTATTGCATATAGATGATGTCCATATTAATATTCATTCACCTCTAAATGAGTATAGTCATCTAAAGATGTAGGATTTTAGGAGCAATCATTTGTTCGATGATGAATTTATGCTCAAACTAGAATACAATCATTTAGAGGTAAATAAATTAGATATGAGGAAGAGTTTATTCAACTTCATCCTTGAAGATGAATGGATAAGAGTTGTGTTGAAATGGATTCACTAGGATTTCATCTACCTATATCAACCTTACTTGATGAATAAGGAAGCCATCATGGCTGTGACAAAGTTGTGTTCCATTAGACTTGTACCAACATTAAAGTATATAAAGAATGACAAGGTTACAAGGTTTACTAGAGAAAAAAATGATAAGAGGAGACTTATAGTGGATGACATATGACCTAGGGGTCAAGTATGAAACTATGGGCATTGCATACCCATATACTACATAAACAAAGAAGGCTCTACTATCGCCACTACAATTTGTACTTCACATTAGATGGTGAAGGAAGGAAAAGACTATGATATTTGTGAGCTCTTACAACAACAATTGTTGGAAACTTTGTCGAGAAAAAAGGAGACACAATACAATTTTTGTTATGGTACTTTAATCACCTATCTTATGTTTTACTTTTTGAGAGACTTACTTGGGTTGAAGGATGCAGTCTAGAGAATAGATATACCAATTGCTTTTCATATTGGGAATCACATGAATAGGTTTCTAGATAGTAGAGTGTGTGACATTATGTATAATGGCTTCTTCAAAATATTTCAAAATAAAATGAAAATGATGTACAAGATACCTAGTCAAGTTGTGGAGAGGTATAAGAAATTTATTACCTTTATGGTTGATAAAGACAACTGTTATATGGAGGTTTTTTATCCTAGAACTATATGGATACCTAAGCAACCTTATGAGGTCTCTGGACTTGAATGGATTGCCTATGTTGAAATTTTTGGTAAAAAAACCTTAGGATCCCACTACTTAAATGTTTGGAACATATGATGAGTTAACTCATAAGAGAAGCATGAAGAAGGTAGAGGAGATTATAGACTAGAAGATGAAGGCAAGATTCGAAAAGGACTTGGTACATCTAAAGGCCCTACATAAATATCCCATGCTCCTACTACCACTTTGTAATCGCCATAAGGAACAAGAAGATATGAAGCTTTGCGTTTATTACTACTACACCAATTAAGATTTTTGGACATGTTCAAACTCCACCTAGCAAAAGAAAGGTTGATATTAAGGTACCAGTACAAACAAAGAGTCCAACATAGAAGAAGGGGAGAACAAAGAAACATGGCAAAAGAGGAAAATATAAATATGATAAATGTTGATGATGACAATGAAGACGAAGAAGAAATTGAATCCTTCAGATTGAAGAAAAGAGAAAAGAGAACAAGGCAATGAGAAGAAGAAGGAAGCTCTAAAGGAAAAGAAAAGGGATAAAGAAAAGGAGAAGGGGAAGGCAAAGAAGATCAAGGAAACTCCTTTGGAGACATATGAACAATATCCCTTCAATATAGATGCAATTCTCAATGCAGTTGAGTGTCAAGGGGCCTTACAAGAAACTACTATTATTTATTCAGAGGTGCCCCTATATAATTAGGAAGTAATTGAGCAAGCTATAATCATGTATATGATGAAGTGTAATTTGACTTTGAGTGATATTTTGGATTGATTTCTGGAGAGACTTGTTGATGCCTTGATGGAGAAAAGAAATGAAACTATAAATTTAGAAGTAGAATTAAGAGAACAAGCTCTTAGATAGGTCGAATCCACATTATCCAAGGATGGGAAAATCAAGATAATTCAGAGACAAGCTCAAGAATTGAGAACAAAGAAAAGGGTAAACACCCTCATGAACAAGAGAAAGTATGACTATGAAGTATTGATGGAAACAAAGGAGATCACAACAAATATCCTAAAGGAAATGAAGGAGGTGAAGTGATGATTATAGAACAAACCCCTTTGGATGACTAAAATTTACAAGAGATACCTAATGCATCCACTATAGATGTGTTCACCTTTGAGGTTCATGTGCTAAAAGGTGGTGATGAAAATAATTATGGAGATTAGAAGGATAAGGAGAATACTCCTTTGGAGAAGTCTAATATAGGTGAACAAGGTGAAGTTGGTGTCCCTTCGAGAAATACAAGTTAGAACGAAGAGAAAAATATTCCAAACAATACAAGGAATGTTACAATAGGGAAGAGTATAGTAATTGGTGAAGATGAGCAAAAGGAAGAATACAATCTTGAGAAGGTTTTAGATGCAATAGATAAGCGAGATGGGGTCTAAAAGTGGTGATGTGGAAAGAAATGCATTTTTCCTTCGCCCCAAAATATGAATATCCACTTTGACTTTTTACTTAGGTTGGGAAAAAGTACATGCTGCCATGGTAAAACCCAAGGCTAAAAGGATGTCCATTAATAATGGAATAATGGATATCCGTTAATAATGAATAATGCATATCTTTTTTGTAGGCCATTTAAACAAAAAATTAAAAATACTATATGAAGATTATTATTATAATATTTAAAATATAACATATTATATATAATATTATAATATATAATATACATTATATTATATATATTATAGTATATTATAATATACAATATATAATATTTATAATATATTATATATTATAATCTATATTATATAATATATCATAACGAGTGTATGAGAGTGCAAATAATCTCAGATATCTGTTGTAATTTAATATCCATTCCTAAAAACCAAATTTCATTGCCAAATTCAACAAAGGTATGTTGAAATCATACCTTTTGTAGTTTATTTTTTTACTTTTTAAAAAAATTAGGTTTTTTAAATATAAATTATAGTTTGTAGTTGATTTTTTCTTTATTTTTTAATTTTTCTACTTCAATTAGGTTTATCAATGGATGAAAATCATAACCCCAACCCACCAAATCATCCCGTTCCACCAAACCCTCCCCAACAACATCCTCCTTCGATTCAGGACCCGATTAATGAAAATTTGATTGAATTGAGAGCTATTTCTCATATTTGCCATAGGAATCCTCATTTGTCTCCAATAATAAATGCCTTAGATGCCATTATTTCTAATGCAAAAACCCTCAAATCCCTATTGGAAATATGCTGGATTCGGTTAAGTGTTGTCATTGATATCAACACTGTATCTCGGTTGGATCTTTCTCGGTTAGTCTTGGTGATCTTTTTGGTTTTGGCTGTGATTATGATCCGATATGATCAAACCTCTGGAATTGGTTTTGGATGCTTATTCTTATGGTTGCATGCATTCTATATTCTAGTGGTTTCATGATTTGGTTATTGCTTTTGGTATTCCAATTATCAGTTGGTTTATGCCTTTACCGATTAGCTTTTGGCTTCATCGGTTTCTAGCATTCCTGGTTAGCTTTTTCGGTATGCTGTTTTGGTGACTTGGTTAGTGGATTTTGGGTCTGGCTTATGGAATCAGTTTCTTTCATGTTTTTGGTGCTTCTTGATCATATCCCAAGCATTTGGCGATTGTGCATTGGATGGTGTGCTATTATGGTGGTCCTATTTGGATCTAGTTAAACTTTCACTGAGGGTTTCTATGAGAAAGTGAAGCATGTTGGATTTTAGTCTTAGCGGAATCCCTAATGGATATAATTGTTTGGTTACTTGATTTAGGTCCATGCTATGTAATGTAAATCATAATATTGGTCCAGTGGTATCATGTGATGTAATTTGTGTTTATGGGTTTAGGGTTTAGTTGACCTTGTCAATAAGGTTGATGATCTGTATTTATAGGTGAATTGTTCATGTAATTTAGATGGACATGCGATGGTTATGGTTGGTTAAGTCTGAATTATCAGAGAAGGATTAAGTGCAAATAAAGTCATATCATTTAGGGGAAGGTTGGAAAGGTTTTGTATTGCAAAGAAGACATCAATGCTTAACTGAAACTATGTCAGGCATTAGTAGATGCTACTTTCACATTTCATTGTTTTTCAGATTATAGTCCAATGATTTTGTAAGTCAGTTAGAATTCCCTTTGTGATGAACAATGCGCTCTAGGTTGTTGGCTTTTCTGCATGTGCAGACCCCATTGTAGTTATTCATAATACTACTGCATAGTATTCATCTGATTGTGGGTAGGGTTTCCCACTATGGTTTTTCCCTTTTTGTGTTTTACACTTCAAACATTGGTGTTATGTGTGTTGTGCTTTCATGTTATATTCTTCTTTAGGTTATTCTCTGGGTTAAGGTTTATAATTGAATTGATTATTGTTATTGTTAGTAAACTGATTCACCCCCCCCCTCTTAGTTTACTATCGATATCAGTGCATTCCAACAATTGGTATCAGAGAGAGGTCCTCTCTGCAGAAGCTTAACTGCTTAAGGAGATCCGATGGCAACTGCATCTAGTTCTACATTCAATCCTTACCGAAAGGAGAGTCCTAGATTTGATGGTACAAATTACAAGATATGGAAGGAGTGAATGAAGATTCATCTCAAATGTCTTGGAGATAAAGTTTGGGAGATAGTAGAGAAAGGGTATAGACCTCATGATTCGAATTTTGGAACACCGACACCTGCTGATGAACATAAGAGAGCTAAAAATGATGTAAGAGCAAAAGAAGCATTGTTAAGCGCCCTATCTGACAAAAATCTATTGAATGTCATAGAGTTGGAGAATGCTAAGCTGATGTGGACAAAGCTTGAAACTCGTTATGAATGTGACCAGGGTGTGAAGATTGCAAAATTTTAAAGTTTTCGGGAAAGATATGAAACTTTGAAGATGGAAGAAGATGAGAAGATAAGTTCTTTCATGGATAGAGTCAATGAGATTGTCATGGGTATGAAATGTTATAGTGGATCTATTAGTGAGGATGAGATAGTGTCAAAAGTTCTAAGAGTTCTATCTCCGCCTTACAAGATGAAGGCTATTGCTATCAATGAACTATGGACAATATCAAGTACCCCTGTGACCAGAGATACACTACTTGGGAAATTGATTGCTTTTGAACTTGAAGAACTTGGAGATCAAAGTGTTGCTAAAACTGAGACTGCATTTAGAGCATCTACATCTGGTAAATAGAAGATAGATTGGAAAGATATGTATGCTAAGGATATGGAGGAAATTGAGAAAGAAGAAAGAAAGCTTGAAGAGATGGAAGCCCTCATTGCTAGAAGAATTCCTAAAGGACTAATTGGAAGTAAGTCTGAAGGAAAAGTCCCTTTAAATGTTTTTCATGCAATAATATTGGTCATTTTGCTTCTAGATGTCCTGAAAGAGCTGCTAGGAACCATGAAAGATTTGTGAGAAATTATAAGCCTAATCCTGAATATCAGAGTAGACCTAGATTCAGAAGAAATAAAGATAAATCATGTTATTATGCTGGTGATGATGATGGTATTTATAATGATGATGATGATGATGATGATGAACCTATGAGTGGATCCGGTAATGGTGCTTCATCCAGAAAATATTGGGTCTTTATTGCTATCAAGGATGATTCTCTAGAATCTATCATTGAACCAACACATATCGAGGAAAAGGCCTTGGTTGCTGAAATTGAAGAAAAGGATGAATGGATTATAGACAGTGGATGATCACATCACATGAATGGTGACAAAAGAAAGTTCTTATCACTACAAGAATTTGATGGTGGATTGGCCAGATTTGGAGACAATAAGGCATGTAGGATCAAAGGAAAAGGAAAAATATCATTGGATGGCTTGCTTGATTTCTCAGATTGATGAAAGCTGGTTATGGCATAAGAGGATGTGTCATGTTAATTATGATTGCATAGTAAAGATCAGTTCAATATCAGTTGTCAGAGATTTTCCCAAGATTGTTTAACCTCATAATCCACTTTCAAGGTGATAGATATTTTATGTTAGTTATTGATAACTATTCTAGAATGATGTGGGTAGCATTTTTGAAAGAGAAGTCTGAAGATTTTGAGAAATTCAAAATATTTAAGGATATGGTTGAGACTGAGACATGATTGAAGATAAAGTGCTTAAGATCATATCATGGCGGTGAGTTTACATCCGTTGAGTTCAACAACTTTTGTGAAAGGAATGGTATTAGGAGACAACTTTCTGCATCTGGAACCCCACAACAAAATGAATTGGTGGAAAGACAAAACATAACATTTTTGGATGCTACAAGGACTATGATGACTGAAGCTAAATTACCTGATATCTATTGGAGAGAGGTTGTCAATACTATTGTATACACTTTCAACAGAGTACACATTAAAGGCGATACCGGTAAGACTCCTTATGAACTATGGTTTGGTCATACTCCTACTGTTAGATATTTTAGAATTTTTGGAAGCAAATGTTACATTAGAAGATATGATGAATTAGGAAAGTTTGATCCTATAAGTGATGAAGGAATATTTTTCGGTTATTCTACTAATAAAAAAGCATATCGATGTTATAACAAAAGATTGAATAGGATATTGGAAAACATAAATGTCAAGGTGGATGAGCATGATAGTAATTAGATCAGAGCATATGATTATGGACTGGAAGATGAATTTATCAGACTTGAACCGGTAACGCAAGAATGTTTGGAACTGTGAACCCGTGACACCGTAAGCATCAAAAAATTCAACAGTGACATAGGAACAACATAATGAGTCAGCAAGTCAAGAAAATTCAAAGACTCCCAGGTATGTAAAGCTAAATCATTCTGAAGATCAAATTATTGGAGATAAAAGGAAAGTTGTGATGACTGGGAGAAGGTTAGCTACTGAAGAGGTATGTTTAATTTCTCAAATTGAACCAGAATCTTTTGTTGAAGCAAGTAAGGATGAAAATTGGATAAAACCAATGGAAGAGGAATTAGATCAGATTGAAAAGAATAAAACATGGGAACTTGTACCTATACCTAAAGACAAGAACATTATTGGAACTAAATGGGTTTTTAGGAACAAATTGAATGAGGAAGGTCAAGTGATGAGGAACAAGGCTAGATTGGTTTGTAGATATTATTCATAGGAAGAAGGAATTGATTATGGGGAAACTTATGCCCCAGTTGCTGGGATTGAAATAGTAAGACTTTTTCTTGCTTATACTGCACACAAGAAATACAAAGTATATCAGATGGATGTTAAATGTATTTTTCTAAATGGAGATCTTAAAGAGGAAGTTACATTGAACAACTTGATGGATTCTCTTTATCAAAAGACAAGGACATGGTTTGCAGATTGAAGAAAGCTTTATATGGACTAAAACAGGCCCCTAGAGCATGGTATGCTAGATTGGATAAATATCTTTCAATTCTTGGTGTCAGTAAAGGTAATACTGATAGTAACTTATATTACAAAATTGAGCATGATGACATATTGATTATTGAATTCTTTGTTCCAGATGATATCATTTTTGGAGGAGAAGAAGGTCTATGCATGTAATTTGCTAATGATATGAAGAATGAATTTGAAATGTCTGTGATTGGTGAGATGAAATTTTTATTAGGTTTGCAAATTACTCAGATTGATAAAAGTATTTTCATTTGTCAAACTAAGTATGTGAAGGAGTTACTTAAGAAATTTGGACTTGAGAATTCTAAACCTGTCAATACTCCTATGATAACTGGTTGCAAATTGTCAAAGGATGATGAATCACCTAAGGTGAATCTAAGCATATTAAAATCAATGATTGGTGGTTTTCTATACCTAACTCAGACAATACCTAATTGCTAGCATCGTGTTGTCATTATTGTCAACTGATATAGCATGGCAACTGGCATGGGAGTTTGAAGTGTACTATTGTTATTGACGTCAACTGGAAATGATGTCTTTGATGTTAACTAGTATAGTAGGTTACCGATATAGCTTGTCACTAGAAAGGAAGAGAATATTAACCATCATAGTGATCATTGGAGTCACCGGTACACAAGTTAGTGTTGGCTTATGTTGAAGGCATAAGGAATGGAGACTAGTAAGTGATATATTAGCAGTACATTGTTGCCAATTGGTATATTGTTGGATGTCAATCATGTAGGGCTCCCACCAGATGAAGATGATATCATAGGTTGATGATATGACTGACATTGAGTGTGCTCAACTGGATCATATGTACCTAGTTAAAGTTGTTTCTTCTCAAATAAGGATGTCATATCAGTGCAATGTCAGAAGAAGAATGAGTGACAAGGATCTACTCCCACCGATAAGTGATCATACTGAGCTTATCTCCCAATATACATGGAATGCATTATAACTCTCTAGGATAAGTTTATAAAGAAGACAAAGGCAGGAGTTTGAAGGCTCACACGAGATAAACTAATGAAACACAAAGATGCCTCAGGTGCATGAATTCAGAGATATGCACTAGATCAGCTAGGGTTGGTAAGTTGAGCCACTGGGACAATGAAGGAAGAGTAAAGATGTGATGGGTTTGTCACTTTGACAAACTGATTAAGATGATATCCAGGCTGATGAAGAAGAAGGCAAGGTTGAGAAGCTATAGATAGAGAATGCAACCAGAAGGCGAATACCGACAGATAAAAACTATTAAAGATTGATGACATGGTGTCATCAAAGTGACTACTAGTAAGTATATCCACTAGTAAAGCTTACAAAGTGACAAGTGAAGAGCTCTTGTCTGATGAAGATGTGTTGTTGTGTTTTGGCAAGAGATGTGACTGAGAAAAGGTGTCCCACTGACAGATCAGCAATTTGCAAGCTTTAAGGTAGACTGGTTAGGGTATAACCAATAGGGTTAGAGAATTGGTAGGTATGCACCATTTGTGTGGTTGGTTGTTGATCTTGTCCAAACCGACATGATCACTAAGCAGAGGTAGATGTCGACAATCATGAAATGTAGGACACAGGTATCATGCATTCTATGGTCGGTGAAGTGCATGCTATGGTTGGTGAAGTTTGAGTCAGTGAGGTAGTTGCCGACTGAGTCCGCATTTATGGTTGACCCCAAAAAATCCTGGGTGTGTTGCAGGGGTTTGTGGCTCGAGATCAAATGAATAGAGGAGATTCAGGATGCACTGATCAAGCAAATCAGAGTAGGTGAAGGAAACCACATCATGCACAATAATGGACAAATCTTTAGGTTGACATATCAGGATGCAGGTTGTTGTGTTTGCTACATATAGAAAACGTGTTTTGGAAGCAGCGTGATTAGAGGAGTTGGGTGATCCCTTGCAGGTGGTTGATCTCTGGAAGGAGATCTAATTGGATTTGGTTTGCCTCAAGGTCAATGAAGGAACCCTAGCATGCCAAAAGTTTAAATGTCATTTTGGCAGGAATGTATAGTATAAATATGCAGATTGAAGACTAGTTGCTAGTTGTTGCACGAAAGAGTGACGTTGGTGAAGTGAGTCAAATCAGAGTGTTAACTAGTCAGAGAGTCCATGAAAAAATCATAGAGGTGAATGAGTGGTTGGGAGAGAACCAGTTAGAAGAGTTCAATCGACAAGGGTAAGACAATTGGTAGATTGTCATTGAGCCTAACAGTGGTGTGAACTGGTGGTGGTTGAACTGGTAAGAAGGTAGCTGCAATGTGCAAAGGAGAGTAGAGAGAAAGTGAGAAGAGGTAGAGGTTGAACTGATAAAGGAATCAGAGAAGAGTGAACCTACAAAGAAGAGACAGAGAAGATCATAGCAGGGTTTAAACTGACAAGTTGAGAACCGATGGTGATCAAAGAGAAGAGCACCAACAAAGAAGAAGCAGAGGGTGAATCGATAAAGTTGCAATAGAGAGTAGGTGAGGAGAGAATTAGTAGAGAACTGAGTAAAGGTGAACTGGTGGAGAGACATGTGTGAGAGTTACAAAGCTCATTTGTAACAAGGGTATTACTTTTGTATTGTCATATGCTTTTATAGTCACTAAGTTGGAGCTCGGTGTAGGGGTTGGTGCTCCTTGGGTTGGTGCCCTAAATCAGGGGTTGGTGCTCCTTGGTTTGGTGCCCTAAATTAGTAGGGTTGGTACTCCTTCGGTTGGTGCCCTAAATGTTGTAACCATTATTTTTATTGTAAGGCTAGATTGGAGCAGTAGACTCCAACAACATTTCTCATCAAGGTTTTTCCCATGTTGAGTTTTCCTCGTATATCCAATGTTATGTGATGTGCCTTTTATGTGCGGTTGCATTTGTGTTATCTCCCTATCTCACCGGTATGTTTACCTTATGTTAGATCTGATGATCGATATACACCTTTTAGGATTAAAAGGCTAAAGTTTGGAAACCACTGATTCACCCCCCCTCTCAGTGGCATCTTGTGTTCAATAATTGGTATCAGATCCTAGGTTCCTGGTTGATAAGCTTTCTCTAGCTTGGGTAGATTCTGGTTTTTGGGAACACAATGGTCTCTTTTGTGCCAACCCCTACTCTAGTGCTTGATGGTACAAACTATTCTATTTGGAGTTGTAGGATGGAAGTCTACTTATCCTCCCTTGGATATGATGTATGGATGTCAGTTGTAAATGTTGGCCATTTGGAGGAATTGATTATGTGTTGCATTGATGTTTTGTCATTGATATCAAGACTAGCTGTTTTGGTTGCTTTATCAGCACCCTTCTGGTTGGATTGGATCATCTTGATTCGGCATGATCCGATATGCTCTGGTATGTTTAGGTTATGGAATTGTCTTATTTATGCTACTAATATTCATGTTTAGTCAGTTGGTTTTTGATATGGTGATCAGATGCTATCTTGCTTGCTCGCAAGCTTGGTTTGTTATTCCGATGAGGGTTTCACCGACAAAGCTTTGATGAAGATCTTTGATGATATGCATAAGTGGTGTTGGTGTGGCTTCTAGTGGAGTTTTAGGATGCTGATAGTGATCATGTTCGAGACTTGGTTGATTGAGATCATTGTGCATGGACCTATATTGGGTCCCGATGTATCTAGGTTATGGACCGACTTAATGTAACGTGTGGATTGGACCTCTCGGTGTGTTTCTGAGATGTCTTATGGGTTGGATATTATTTGTTTGGTCTTAGGATGACATTTTTTTTAATTATGTAATTGGTTTATTGTCTGGTGGTTGACCTGATTCTTTATCATTGAGGGTTTGTATAAATATGATGTAAGATCTCATTGTAGATCATATGGGTATGGGAATGGATATGTAAGGAGTGAATAATGTAATAATCATCCAGGTAGAGGATTTGGTCGATCATTGGTGATCAAGTTTGGTTTATGTAAGAGGATTTAGTCCTCTGGTATTGAGCTTAACCAAAATTGTACTCAGGCATAAGATATGCTATGTTTGTAGTTCATTCCTTCTTCCAGATTGTAGTATGGATTTCTATGTAGCCAGTGAGACTCCTTTTGTGATGAGTAGTGTCATCTAGGTTGTTGGCCTTCCTGCAAGTGCATGCCCCTTAATTATAATTCACATACTTATTGCAGAAGTATTATCTGACTGTGGGTAGGCTTCTCACCGTGGTTTTTCCCTTTACCAGGTTTTCCACATACAAATCTTGGTGTCATGTGGATGGTATTTATTCTTTGATTATTGTTTATGATTAATTGGTTTATTTGCTATTTTGGTAATTGGTTAATGCATTCTGATATTGATCTTTTGGGTTCTAGTATTAAAGTTTAAATTGCTTAAGGTTCTGGTAATTTGAGACAACTGTTTCACCCCCCCCCTCTCAGTTATCTTCTGGTTATTTGAACTTTGTAACAATTGGTATCAGATCTCCGGTCCTCTTTGTAGAAGATTAACTACTTGAAGAAGATCCTATCACAACTAACAGTTCAAGTTCATCTAATTCATTTGCTGCTAGCTTTCGAAGAGATATTCCTAGGTTTCATGGAACAAATTATAGAGTATGGAAGATTCAGATGGAGACTCATCTGAGATGTCTTGGCAAGGAGATTTGGGAAATCATTGAGAATGGTGTTACACCTTATAATCTAGCATCTAGCAATCCTCCTCTGGAAAACTTGGATAAGGAGCTTGAGAATCATTATAGAGAAAGAGAATCCCTCTTGTGTGCACTTTCTGACCAACAAATAATGGAATTAACTGACAAATCATCTGCAAAGGCTATATGGGATAAGTTGGAGACTCTTAATGAAGGTGACCCTACTTTTAAGATTGCTAAACTTGATGGCTATCAGGTGAGATATGAAAACTTGAAGATCGAAGAAGATGAAAGGATTACTGTATTCACGGAAAAGGGTGAATGAGATTGTTATGGGAATTCAATGTTGTGGTGGAACTCTAAGTGAAGATGAAATAGTTTCTAAAGTTCTGAGAGCTTTACCACCAGCTTACAATGTGAAGGCTACTACAATTAATTAATTAAGAAAAATGGCTAATACTTTTATCAATAGAGATACCTTGGTTGGGAAATTATCTTCTTTTAAGCTTGAAGAATTTGGACCTTCTGGAGCTATGAAGTTTGAACCCGCTTTTCATGCATCTGCATCACCAACCAGCAAGCAAGACTGGAAAGTTTTGTATGTAAAGGAATTGGATGATATGGAGAGAGAAGATGATGAATTTGAGCAACTTGAAGCCCTATTTGCTAGAAGAGTACCTAAAGGACTGGTAGGAAGTAAGTATGAAGAGAAATTACCTTTTAAATGTTTTGCATGTAATAAGATAGGTCATTTTGCATCTAGATGTCCTCAAAGGAATTCAAGATTTGAAGAGAGAGATAAAATATATTATAAGCCTAACCCTAGATATCAAAACAAGTATAAGTACAAGAAAAATAAAGATAAATCATGCTACATAGTAGATGAGGAAGGTGTGACTGATTCTGATGATGAACCGACACAAGACTCTGCTAGTGGTTCTGGCAATGGAAAGGAATGGGTGTTCCTGGCTATCAAGGAAGATGTTCTGGCACTGGAAGATAATGTACCTAAAAAGAAGGAAATTGCTGCTAAAAGTGAAGATAAGGATGAATGGGTAATTGATAGTGGATGTTCACATCATATGACTGGAGATAAAAGGAAGTTTCTATGTTTGGAAGATTTTGATGGCAGTCTGGTTATATTTGGAGATGACAAAGCATGTATAATCAAAGGAAAAGGAACTATATCATTGGATGGTAAGCACAATACTGATAATGTTTGTTACATTGAAGGTTTGAGGCATAATCTTTTGAGTGTAGGACAATTGGTGGATAAGGGATTTCAATTACAGTTCAAGGATGGAAAATGAAAAATCATTAGTAGATCTAGTTTGGAGATTGCAATCGGTACTCAGACAAAGGTAATATATTTCATTTGAATTCCGGTGAGAGGACATGTTTAATTTCACAAATTGATGATTGTTGGCTATGGCATAAAAGGCTATGTCATGTGAATTTTGATTGCATTGTTAAGATCAATTCAACTAAGGCAGTTAGAGATATACCTAAGATTGTGAAGCCCTATAATCCGGTATGTAAAGAATGTCAAATGAGAAAATAGGTCAAAACATCTTTTAGGAGTATTCAAGATAAATCTAATGATGTTCTTGATCTTATTCATATTGATTTGTGTGGCCCTGCTAGAGTTAAAAGTTTTCAAGGTGATAGATGTTTAATGCTAATCATTGATGATTATTCTAGAATGATGTGGGTTACTTTTCTAAGGGAGAAATATGAGGCTTTTGAAAAGTTTAAAATCTTTAAAGCTAAAGTTGAAACAAAGACACGATCGAAGATTAAATGTTTAAGGTCAAATCATAGTGGAGAATTCACATCCGGTGAGTTTAATAACTTTCGTGAGAAGCATGGTGTAAGGAGACAATTTTCTGCTCCCTAGACACCTCAACAAATTGGAGTTGTGGAAAGGAAGAACATAACTATCTTGGATGCTTCTAGAAAAATGACAATGGAAGCTAGTCTACCTTATATCTACTGGAGAGAAGCAGTGAGCACAATAGTCTATACATTCAACAGAGTACACATCAAAGGAGAAACCAATAAGATGCCTGATGAATTATGGTTTGGCAATACACCTATAGTTAAGTATTTCAAAATATTTGGTAGTAAATGTTATATCAGGAGAGATGATATCATTGGCAAATTTGATCCTAGATGTGATGAAGGAATATTTCTCTATTATTCTAATGAAAGCAAAGCATATAGATGTTATAACAAGAGATTGCAGAGAATCGTGGAGAGTGCTAATGTCAAGGTGGATGAGCTGAATAGAAGTTAGATAAGAGTTTATGAGCAAGAACCGACAATGGAAATGATCATAACTGAATTGGTAACACCTTTACCAAAATAGAATGTTGACCTAGTTACTCTGGTAGTATCAGAAAATTCAATTATAACTGAAGAACCAGGAAGAGGAATAGAGAGGCAGAAGACTCCTAGGTATGTGAGATTGAATGATTCAAAAGATTAGATCATTGGGGATAAGAACAATGGAGTGATGACAAGAAGAAGACAGACAACTAATGAGGTATATTTTATTTCTCAAGTTGAACCAGTATTAGTAATTGAAGCATGTAAAGATGAATGTTGGTTGAAGGCTATGGATGAAGAATTAGATCAGATAGAGAAAAATAACAGATGGACTTCGGTTCCCAGACCTAAAAATAAGAATGTTACTAGAACTAAATAGGTTTTTAGGAATAAATTGAATGAAGATGGACAAGTTTTAAGGAATAAGGCTAGATTGGTTTGTAAAGGATATTCTCAGAAGGAAGTAATTGATTATGGTGAAAATTTTGCACCTGTAGCTAGGATTGAAGCTGTAAGATTATTTCTTGCCTATGTTGCACATAAAAACTACAAGGTTTATTAGATGGATGTTAAGTATGCCTTTTTGAATGGGGACCTTGATGAGGAAGTTTATATTGAGCAACCTAATGGTTTTTACTTTTAGATGATAAAAACATGGTTTGCCGGTTAAGGAAAGCTTTATATGGATTGAAATAGGCACCTAGAGATTGGTATGCAAGGTTGGATAAATATATTTTGAATCTTGGTTTCACTAAAGGTAACACTAACAGTAATCTATATTATAAGGTCACTAATGATCATATATTGATTATTGAGGCATTTGTTAATGAAATTATTTTTGAAGGTGAAGATAAGTTGTGCATGGAATTTTCTAAAAATATGGAGAAAGAATTTGAAATGTCTATGATTGGGTAAATAAAATTTTTCTTAGGTTTGCAAATTACTCAGACTGACAAAGGTATTTTCATCTGTAAAACTAAGTATCCTAGGGAATTGTAGAAGAAATTTGGTATGGAAAACTCTGAAAAGGTAAGTACTCCTATGGTTACTAGTGAGAAATTGACAAGGAAAGATGGATTTGCATTGATAAATCCTACAAGATACAAGTCTATGATTGGAGGTCTGCTATATTTGACTCAGACTAGGCCTGACATAATGAATGTTGTTTGTATAGCATCAAGATATAAGAGTGATCCTATAGAAAATCATGAGAGTGCGGTGAAAAGGATTTTTAGATACTTACAAGGTATATCTAAATATGGTTTGTGGTACCCTAAGGATGATGAATTTACTTTATGTGTGTATACAGATGCAGATTGGGTAGGAGATGTTGATGACCAGAAAAGTACTTCTGGATGAGCTTTCTTTCTTGGAAAGAAGTTGGTTTCATGGATCAACAAGAAACAATCATGTACTTCTTTATCTACTGTTGAAGCTGAGTATGTTGTTGCTGCTACTATTGTACATAGGTTCTATGGATAAATTAAATGTTGAAGGACATTAAATTGCATTACATTGGACCGATAGTTATTCATTGTGATAACTCTGCTGCTATAGACATATCAAAGAATCCAATATTTCACTCTAAGACAAAGCACATATCTATCAACAATAACTTTTTGAAGGAGAAGGTGGAAGAAAATGAGGTTAGACCAGTTTATGTGAACACTAAAGTGGTGCAGAGAACATTCCATTACACATCTATTTTCAAGCACATGGTGGTGTCTACAGGTTCATTTGTGATGTAATAATGGGTTGGATCAATGATCACCCTTGATGTAATTGAATGCCTATTTGTATGGTCAATAATCTCTTAGGTGAGCATATAAACCTAGAGGTCTATTAGGCCATGAAGGCTTGGAATTTGGATTTTCAATGTTAGTATGTCTAGGTTGTTGTCTTAGGTTTTTGGAGTCTAAAAAATGGAAAATAATGACCTTGGATGTGTTTCCTTAAGGTCTAGGTGGTTAATAACCAATATTGTCCTAAGTTGCAAAATGTTGCATTTGTTGTCAAGCAACTTTTCAAAGTTGCCAGTAGGATGCCAACTACTTCTCCAATGGTCCTAACTATTCAAAAGTTGGTTATGGATGCTAGAAAAGGTTTATATATGCTTGGACAATCATAGGGAGAAAAGGGGTCGAAAGTTTTTGTAAAGTTTGGTGGAAAAAGTGAATAGAACAAGTTTGATTTCGCCATAACCGTGATATTTTTTCGTACTACCTTATAGAGCATGAGATCTACGGTTGAATTTTTGATCTGGTTAGAAAGAATGCTAAAATGCCCTTCCAATGCATTTGGTCTAACCTCTTGAAGTAAAGTTTAGTGGAAGTTATAAGTGTTTTATCCTCTGCAGGTTTGAAACCCTCCATTTTCAAGGGTCACCATACAAATAAGACATTAAATCACAATCTACTCATTGGGATCCGATGGCCATGGGTAGAATACAATTTAGGGACATGTATTTTGAGATTCTAGAGGGGCGAGGTTAGAGGAGTTGGTTGGTAAATTACCACCAAGCCCTAGTCTAAACCAGTTGAGGGTTTAGATTAAATTAGATGAGTTTCATTGAGCATACAATGAACAATGATGAGATGATGAGTTGAATTGATGGAATTGGAGTATTTAAACATAGAAGAATCTTCCTAAAGAGTTGGAACCTTCCTATGATCCCATTCTCATATAGCTCCTTTGTGAAATTGGTCTAACCTTATCAATTAGGCCTGTGACCCAAGTAGGTGTTGAAGAGTGCAAGAATAGGGTGGAATTCCAATCTTTTGGGATCTGATAGCAATCCCAAAAGGGTGTCTGAAACCTAAATTTTCTTAGGGTGTTGTTTGGTGTTATCTAGAGAAAAGTCCAAAAAGACAGTGAAATAGGGCTACTAACTGGTAGACTGATGCCTGTAAACATGTGAAACGTGTGCTGGTCGACCTAAATCGGTAGGCTTGTCTAGGACTCAAAAGCCAATATTTGTCTTGTGCTTCAAAATAGCATTGTGGAAGATCTAGATAGGTCTTAGGAAGTGGGTAGAAGTGTTGTGCCATCCCTAGTTAGGGGTAAGTTTGATTCCACAATTGAGGTGTGAATCATAGGGAGACTCAAGGTAAGGAAGACCAAGGTGTGTAGGTGGTTTGTCATGCTATTGTTGCTGACCTCTGCATTAGGTGGTATCAAAGGCTCAGAAGACCCTTGCAGAAGAATAAAGCAATGGAAGATGCAACAAAGAATAGTGAGGAGATTCCCACTAGACCCATGACAAACATGGAGTTAGCCAAGATAGTGAGGGAGCAGGCGGCTAAGAATAAAATGATGGAAAATGAGATAGAAAGGTTGAAGAAAGACTAGATAGGAAAGGGAGTTGCATCAACATCTGATGGAGAAGGAGAAGAGGAAGAAGAGAGACTATTGATACTGGAAAATCAAAGGCAATTTGTTGAAGCCCACAATAGGGTAGGAAGAAGAGATAATAGAGAAAAACTACCTAGATTCTTTGGAAAGATGAATCTAGAAGAGTGTTTGGATAGAAGAAATGATCAATTATTTTGAATGTGAAGAGGTACCTAAAAACCAAAGGGTGAAGGTGGCTAAATCCAAAATGAAAGGTCCAACTCTTAGTTAGTGGAACTTTCTACAAAATTAAAGAGATGAAGAAGGAAAGAGACCTATACTCTCATGGACGAAGATGGAGATAGAGATGAAAAGGAAGTTTGTGCCTGAGGACTATGAGATAATATTACACAAGAGATTAAAAAATCCAAGGTAAAGAGATTTGGATGTCAGTACTTACACTGAGGAGTTCCACAGGATGACCCTTAAAACAAAGATGCCAGAGAGCGAAACACAAAAGCTAGAAAGGTACATGAATGGTCTTAAGTTCAGTATTCAAGATGAACTGAGTTTGTTTAACCCTGAATCAGTGCACAAGTGTTTTTTTAGATAACACTTAGGATTGAGGAGAAGCAAAAAAGGAGAGGAGAACACAATAATAGAGGAAAGGGTACAAGTTTCAAAGGCAAAGGTAGATTCAATGGACGAGGATCTTCTAAACCCCAAGGAGATTCCAGCCATCAATAACAAGAGGGAGAATCAAGGAACAAAGGCAGCTTTAAAGGAAGGAGGGGAAATGGTAGAGGAAGATTCGGTGGAAGAGGACATAGTGTCTTTACTGATAGGTGTTTTTCATGCAACCAAGTTGGGCATCAGTCATTCAGATGTCTTGAGAAACTAAGCAATGGTATCCAAGGAGGTGATAGGAGGGAACATCTAATACAAGAAGAAGATAGTCAAAGCATGACCTCCTACCACACATCAACTTGAAAGTCTGTAGATCTGGAGCAATGAGAACTCTTGATGATCAATAGGACCCTCTTGAAAGTGCCAACCGTCAAAGAACCACCTTAGAGGAAATCTCTTTTTAGAACGTCCTGGAAAGTACAAGGCAATGTATGCAAAGTCATTATGGACTCAGGGTCCATAGATAACATAGCTTCTATTGAAATGGTTACTAAGCTTAACTTGTAAAGAATACCTCATTCCCATCCTTATAAAGTATCTTGGTTGAACAAAGGTCAACAAGCCCTAATTAGTGAGCAAGTTTGTGTAGAATTTTCAACAGGTGAATACAAAGATAGGGTGTTGTGTGATGTAGTAGAAATGGATTCTTATCATCTGCTACTAGGTAGGCCTTGACAATATGATGTAGATGCTAGACATGAGGGAAGGAAGAATGTTTACACCATCACCAAGAATGGGGTGAACTTCACAATGACACCTCTTTTGGATGACATTAAGGATAAGCACAGTGTGGCTAGTGTCATGCTATTAATTGAGAAAGAGTTCATGAAAGGTTTGAAGGAGAAGGATACTCCTTGTTTTTCCATAGTTGTCAAGCCTAGGACTAAACCTAAGAAGCAACATAAGAACCAAGAGATAGAAAGGAAAGTAGGTCCTATGTAGGGGAAAAAGTGAGACTAGGTTAACATGCCCTAATCCTACCTTTTGACACACATTACAGAATACGAAAGAGCCTAGAGACATCACACAATTGGCTACTTCTTTTTTGTGAAAGAGAGAGCCACGGGATATATATTAGGATTTCTATTCCCTTGTTGAAATTGGAAGATCAAATGATGCAAGTTCAAACCCTAATCCCAAAATGCAAGTATGAACTAATAACAAGATTGCAGAATTGAGATTAAACAATGAACACCTGTAAATGCAAGGATGAAATAAGAATGCAGATGTGTACCCGGAGTCAAAATCAGACTGAAAATGTTCGGGATGGGGGTGCGGGCGCCACTGTCCTGATTCTGTCTTGAAAACTGCACCGAAAACTGCTGTTTTGCACTCTGGAACACTGTCGAAAACTGTCAGAAATGTTGTCTGTCCAGAGGACCAGGGCGCCCAGCACCTCTGTCCTAGGGACCAGGGCACCCAGCGCCCCTGTCCTGGCAGGACCAGGGCACCCAGTACCCCTATCCCAGTCTTTTTCTCTGCAATTTGATGCAGAGTGCTGTCTCGACTTGTTCTCTTCGGATCTGTATCCTACGGCGTCGTCCGAGTCCCGAAACCTGCACTGATATCTGAAAAGGGTGTATGGGCAGCTATATAGGGTTTTGCCTTAGTCAAACCCCCGCTTTGGTGATTTCCACCTCCACAAATAGCCAAGTTGTTTTGTAAAATGTATTGTGTGTGCAAACCTAGTGTGTGTGCAAGGTCCTAAAATGCAAGAAAGCAAACTAGAGCAACCTAGAAAGTAAACCCTAATTGCTTGTAAATGACAATGTAAATGCTCTAAATCAAGATGCAAAGTGATCTAAAGCATGAATAAAGGATATATTGAAGCTTATGCAAAGACATGAAAACAACATGAAATCATACCCAACCCTCAACGGAGGAGTACAAGCCAATCTTCAGTCGGTAATCTCCTATTGTTCTTCAATGTCTTCCAAGCCCTAAATGGATGAATGAAATTGACAAATGCTTGATAGAGGAATGTTGAATGTTGTTGAATTCTTCAAAGATCTGCTCTTTCACTGCATATGAGGTTCCTGAAAAAAAAAATCGGATCCCTTCAAATGAAGAAAGAGAGCTCTTATGTAGGAAACCTTAGATCGTAATTTCATCTTTTGGCCAACCTAGAGATTGAATATCCCACCAATTTCTTGGGGTTAAGCTTTATTTTATGATTGGATTGTGCTCCTAAAATTTTGGGAAAAATGTCCAGGACCATGTGCACTCCGGGCGCCATGGTCCCGTCAACTTTTCACCAAACTTTTAGGGCCATCGGATATGATGATTTTAGAGAGAATCCCGAAGTTACAGGTGATTTAGAGATGTTTTGACCCCCAAAACCAAGCCCCCAAGTTCAAAATAGGACTTAATTAGGGTTTTTGATTGCATGATGTATTGGAGGAATAAAATGAAAAGGGCACGCTTTAACAAAAGGGCCCAACTTTATGATGTAGAGGATGACGAAATAGGACTTTAGACCTAATTAATTTGATTAATTAAGTGCTAAAGGAGAAATGCAATGCAAAATGTAAAATGCACTAAGGCGGGTGCTAAACTAGGTGTGAAATTGTACCACCCTAGCAAGTGCGTACAATTTACGACGCTACATTTAGCCCCCACTTTAGCGGTCATATGAGTACTACGTGCATATGCAAGCTAAAGTACAGAAAAGTAAACATTATTTGAAAAAGGATATATCCATAAGTTGTCAGATGAAGCCCCCAGCGGTATCTGCAGTACACAGTTAGGAACCGCACCAAACAAAACACATGTTAGATCACAAAATCACCTAATGCTTACTAAGGAAAGTGATGAAATCTATGAGTAGCTATATGCCCCCCCTGTTTCGACTTGCTTATTAGGGAGGTGAAACAGGGTAGCATGTTTACTTACGACAAATTGTGTAAGAGAGTATTGATGAGGGACGTTCACTAAATAGGCTTCATCAGAGCACTTTTTGGAACATCCCGAGAGTAGGGGAATGAAAATACGATTCCGACGTAACAAACGGCTCGAAAATCGCATCTCCCAAACCCAAGTTATGATAAAATGAATGATAGAGGAAAATTAGGGTTTCAAGAGTAAAGATAAACAAATGAAAGTATATACCTTGAAAGTGACATTTGCATTTGTCACTTTGTTGATTTCTGAATACTATTCATTGCAGCGGAGCCCACATAGCCATCATCATGCCTTCACGATGACCAGAGCGTCCCACAAGGATTGAGATCCTACGCCAGGCAGTGATTGACGACGAGCCACTGGACGAGGTGAGTTGATTGAACGTTTGACTTTTGATTTTCCGCATTTTGACTTTTCTGTGATCGTATGCGGGCCCTGAAGGCTGACCCGGGGCCCACCCAGGGTGCCATGGTCCCTGTGGGGTGCCCTGGTCCTCCCAGGGCGCCATGGTCCCTGACAGGGCGCCATGGTCCCCTCAGGGCGCCATGGTCCCCTCAGGGCACCATGGTCCCAATCAGGGATTGGCGAGGGATTTCAGGGTTGGCATACGATGTTTGACAGTTTACATGAGCGATTTTGATAATCGAGTACTGATTACGGTTATGTTTTTGTGTTGCAGGGTCTCCCATACATGAGAGAGCATATAGCGGGACATATTCTTCGCAGTTTGCGAGATCAGATTCCACGGCTGACTCAGGCAGAGAGAGACACATTATCAATCGTGGGATTATGGTATGTGATCCTCATACCAGCCATTCAGTTCCATCCTGCGATGCTGATGGCATTGATGGAGCGATGGGATCCTGACACATGCACATTTCATCTTCCAGTAGGGGAGCTGACGGTTACACTCGAGGATGTGTACCGTATACTTCATCTTCCTATCAGAGGAGTGACTATTACATACGCGACCGATCGGTCAGTGGAGGATCATCAGAGAGAGCAGGTATATTGCATAGGGAGAGTCATGCCGAGTGAGATGAGAGGTGGCATCATGGTCAGTTGGCTCTTACATCCTACAAGAGAGGTGCCCCTTATGAGATGCCTTATGATCGCCATCATAGCACTAGCCGTCTGCCCTAATGGGTGAGGTATGCACATGCATGGGGGTCTCACATGGTGTATCAGAGCTATGGCGAGACAGAGGAGAGTGTATGCTTGGGGTCAGAGTATGCTTGCACATGTCTATCACGACCTTGAGGAGTATGTATTTGGATAGGGTTGCAGTTTGATGGCATGTACACTTCTGCAGGTGTGGATTTTAGAGCACTTCACATGCACTAGGCCTGTCGGCTTTCCGCTGAGTATGGCAAGTGAGCGACCTAGGGTGTTTGCTTATCCACTTACCAGTGAGTGGAGATTTGGAGATCTGTTATATTAGAGAGTGATTTTTGATAGACTGACAGCCGAGGTGACCATATGGAGACCCTATCTGCGGATGCACATATGGGATGGGATAGAGAGATAGTTAGCATGCCTACAGAGGAACCACCTACTATAGGGACGATATTCACACATCATAGTCCCATTCTACTTCGACCGAGTATGGAGGCAGTTTGGGCTAGAGCAGTGTGTTCCAGCCAATGTGCCCATCTATACTCGACACTCACGGGTCCTTCCCAGACCTAGAGCAGTAGCGAGACCGATGATAGATGACATCGAGACTATAGATATAGAGGGATCTGATCAGGATGTAGTCACTGATTACTCTGCAGAGCCTGGAGCACAACACAGGTATGTCTCATGGTTTATGAGATCATATCCAGGTCCTATCTTTCCACCAGATTACCCGACAGGCCATCCAGGCCCATGGAGACTTGGAGACCGAGACGAGGACCAGGGATCCAGGTCAGAGGAGCCAGAGGAGGGAGAGGGTCACGAGGAGGCGGGAGATCCTGATCCACCTACAGGCGATCAACCCAGTGCCGAGGAGGAGGAGGACACAGATAGAGATGAGGATGAGGAGGATGCAGGTGAGGATGCGGATGAGGATGAGGATGAGGATGAAGAGGAGGATGACGAGGAGGAGGATAGAGATGATGAGGAGGAGTCAGATGCAGCTCCCCACCATTCAGGAGACGATACCATAGCTCTGGATCCTCCTCTTATTCCCCAACAGGGGGAACATGAGGTGATACGGAGACCTGTTCCTAGTACTGTCCAGCCTACACCCATCATGCACAGATTAGTCGAGCAAGGGGAGCCTAGTAGATCCCAGTCACAGATGCTACCGTATCATGATCCCTACTGGTGTGAGGGAGATCCAGGTATAGTAAGTTTATATTAATTGATTAATGTTTTGATGATATAGAATGGTACTAACAAAAATCTATTCTACTGCCACAGCTAATGTGCAGGAGTGGCGTTCCCTGATTCAGTAGGCAGTGATAGACATTTCCATGATAGCACAGATCCCCAGTTCCTCATAGATTGCTTATAGGCCTCAGGGGAATGCGGGTCAGCGTGAGGACTTGTTTTCCCCATTCCGAGTACAGGTAGACATATGGAGGGAGAGAGAGAGAGTCCTATCAAAGGACCTTCAGCGGGCGCGGCGAGATCTAGCAGTAGCTCAGGCCGAGGCTACCACCTATCGCGCAATCCTTATGGATAGGGATCATAGGAGTTCCTCTCGAAGTCACTCACGGTCTATATCGCGCTACACACCCATGGGTCCACCTTCATGGCCAGATCAAGAGGGAGCGTCCAGTCGACACTCTCCAGCCACTAGCCCTAGGGATAGGAGATGATTTTATGATGTAGGAGGGGTCACATTTTGGATGTACAGTGACCTGTATTTGTATACGATCCACATATATATATGTATATATACATGCTTCTCTTTTGTCTCAAATGTGTTATCTTTAATGCTTAAAACAATGTATATTTTGTTTTGATTAAATCTAATACATTTGGTAAATGTACATGTATGTTCAGAATTTAATTTCCATGTGATTGATTTCTCAATGCTCCATGATTAAATTGATACATGTGTGACTTAATTAAAATATTTAATCAAGTACTACATTGATGATAGGGAAGAGATATGCATTAAGTCTAAGAATCATATAACTAATGTGATTTAATTTTGAACTTAAACACAACATGATACGATTCTACTTAACACATAAAGACATTGTATAATATGCTAGCATAATGGAAATGTAAATCTTTTACAACTTACATAAATGAATTCAAGACAAACTATGAAGTAAGAAGACACGCTTGTCAAGAACGAAGCAATATAGATTAAACATCATAACATTTAATTCTATTTTGCTCTAATTAGGAGATACTAACATATTATCCAATGTTGAAGGACTGAAAAGAAGATAAATAAGGAATAAAGAATTAAGCATAATATCTATGCAAGTGCATAGCATTGATAGGTTCTTTAAGAGGCGTACCATCTACATCTGCTATTTTGTAAGCACCTGATCCATAATCCTCAATAACGATATATGGCCCAAGCCAATTAGGACTAAATTTTCCCTTTTCGGCAGGTAAGGCATTCACATTGCGCTGATTCTCATAAAGGACTAAGTCACCTACTGAGAAGGAACATTGAATAACCTTATCATTATAGCTTCGTTGTAGAGTTTTGTGATATGCTTGAATATGCTCAAGAGCGTTTATACACTGTTCATCAAGCATCTCAAGCTGTTGAAGTCGTTGTTCTCTATAAGAGTCATCATCTACTATACCTTTGAGAGAAACCCTAAGTGATGGAATCTCTAACTCTAAAGGCATAATAGTGTCAGCACCATAAACAAGATTATAAGGAGTAGTTCCCATAGCAATTCGTACACTCGTTCGGTAGGCCCAAAGAGCATAGATTAGCTGGTTACTCCAATCCTTACCATGCTTATTCACAGTTTTGCGAAGAATTTGTTCAATTATTTTATTGGATGATTCGGCTTGACCATTCGATTGAGGATAGTATGGTGTAGAAAATCAATGTTTGATATGATACTTCTCGAGGAATTTCTTCACATCCTTGTTCTTAAATGATGTCCCATTATCTGAGATTATAGTAGAAGGTATCCCGAATCGAGAAATGATGTTTTCTAGAAGAAATTGACAAATCACTTCAGCAGTGGTAGAGCGAAGGGGAATAGCTTCTACCCACTTCGTAAAGTAATCTGTTGCGGTTATAATGAAGGTGTGTCCTTGAGATGAAGGAGGAGAGATTTTACCAATAAGATCCAAACCCCATGCGGAGAAAGGCCAAGAAGCTACTTGAGAACGAAGTTCTTGGGCAGGAGCATGAATCAGATTATTGTGTTGTTGACATTGATGACATTTTTTAACAAATGAAAAGGAATCCTTTTGCATAGTTTGCCAATAGTATCCCATATGAAGCAATCTATGAACCAAGGATTTGCCTCCAAAATGCCCCCCACAGGAACCTGAATGTGCCTCTTCAAGAGCATTAGGGATTTCTGATTTGTTAAGACAGCGAAGGAGAAGACCATCATAACCCCTTCGGTAAAGAACATTAGAAAGAATAATATATCTAGCAGACAGCTTGTGGATTCTAGCCCTAGTGTTCCTATTAGCGGAATCTGGAAAGGTACCATCGGTCAAATATCTTACGATATGCGAGTACCATTCATCTGAGTCTATAAAGTCACAACATGTTACCAGACTAGGATCGTCTACAATAGCTGGAGAAATAAGGTTGTGAATAACAAATTTAAGATCAACCACAGGGTCCTCTAAAGACACAAGAGAAGCCACACATGCCATTGCATCCACATGTCGATTATCTTTTTGAGGAACAGGTTCCATGGTATAAGAATCAAATTTTTGTAATAAAGAGATGGCAAGGTCTTTATATTGTGATAATTTGTCTTGTTTTGCTTGATATATTCCTGTTACTTGTCTTATAATCAATTGCGAATCTCTATAGATATGTATGTGTTTTATATTCAGAGCTAAGGCTACTTTTATTCCCGCTATAAGAGCCTCATACTCAGCAATGTTATTGGTACACGGGAAATTTAGATGATACGATAAGGGAATAGATTTCCTTGTAGGAGAAATCAGAACAACACCTGCCCCCGATCCCGTACGACACTTAGAGCCATCAAAGTATAACTCCCAAGTTTCATCCTTCTCTATAGAAAGAATGAAGTCATGAGGAAATGACTTAGGGTTAGGGAAGGAGAAAGGTGAAGGGGCCCCAACTAAGTGATCGGTCAACGCTTGTCCTTTAATTGCTCTTTGTGAAACAAATTTAAGGTCAAATTCAGTCAACATCATAACCCACTTAGCTAAGCGTCCTGATAAATCAGTTTTAGAGAAAAGATGCTTCAGAGGATCAAACTTTACCATGACGTGGACTTCTGAATTTAAAAGATAATGTCTCAATTTCTGAGTCGCAAACACCAAGGCCAAGCATTGTCTTTCTATCACAGAATATCGGGTCTCATAATCGAGTAAGGTACGACTTATGTAATAAACCGAACATTCCTTACCATCTTTATCATGTTGTGCCAACAACGCTGCGAGAGCATGAGAGGAAGCAGCTGTATACAGAAGGAAAGGTTTAGAAGGTTCGGCAGGTTGAAGAATAGGAGGACTAGCCAAATACACTTTTAAATCTTCAAATGCTTGCTGACAATCTTCGTTCCATTGAAAAGTGATATCCTTTTTAAGAAGTTGAGTAAAAGGAAAGGTACGATCCGCAAGTTGAGATATGAACCTACGAATAGCTTGAATCTTTCCTTGTAAGCTTTTAAGTTGAGACACATTTCTAGGAGGTGGCATGTTGACAATAGCATCTATTTTCTTAGTGTCCACCTCAATCCCACGATGCGAAACTATGAATCCTAATAGTTTTCCACTATCCACACCAAAAACACATTTTCAGGGATTCAAGCGCATGTGATATTTATGAATTCTTTCAAAGATTTGACGAAGGATTTTAATATGATCCATGCGAAGAAAGGATTTGGCTAAAATATCATCAACATAATCCTCTAAAATCTTATGCATATAATCATGAAAGATAAGGGTCATCACTCGTTGATAAGTTGCACCGGCATTTTTAAGTCCAAAAGGCATCATTATCCAACAAAACGTACCCCAAGGAGTGGTGAAAGCAGTTTTGAATTGATCTTGAGGGTTAATAAAAATTTGATTGTATCCTGAAAAACCATCCATGAAGGATAACAAGGCATGTCCTGCCGTAGAATCAACTATCATGTCAATGTTTGGAAGAGGAAAATCATCTTTTAAAGAAGCCTTATTTAGATCCCAAAAGTCGGTACATATTCTTATTTTGTTGTCTGGTTTAGCCACAGCGACAATATTTGAAATCCACGGGGAATAGTCAATAGGGCGGATAAACCCAGCCTCCAATAACTTTTCAATCTCAGCCTTAACAAGCAGAGCCACCTTGGGATTCATTTTTCGAATCTTTTGTTTCACGGGCTTAGCATCGGGAACTAAGACAATATTATGAGTAACAATCTTAGGATCTATACCAGGCATGTCAGAGTATGTCCAAGCAAAGATCTCAGGGAATTCATGCAATAAATCTTCATATTGTTTATGTTCCTCTTCATCCAAACATTTCCCAATTTTAATAATTTTCTCTTTGCAAGTATCCATCTTAACATCAGAGGTGTCGCTTATGAGAAGATTACTTTGTTGAGGAGTATCCTTTAACTGAGGGAATTCTTTCACAATCTCATCATTATCAATTTCTTTTCCAAAATAGGCTTCAGTGTTCAAACAATAAGGGAGTCCCCTATTGTGATGATAACAAGGAAGAGTGTTGTAAAGCGGAAAATCGCAATCGAACCCTAGTTGCTCTCCCCTCTTCCAACTCCAGAGAGAGAGAAGGGAGGTTGCTAGGGTTGATGGTTTTCACTTAGGGGAGACTTTACATTCAAAAGAGGGGTTGAAACCCACAAGATCCAATCCCACACAAGGCAAGATTGGATGCTAAATGAGTTTCAAGGGTTAAGAAAGCAAGGCTACCCTCTTTTGTAAAGAATGTTGATAGAAGAATTAAGCTAGGAGTGCATAGGAAGTGAGAAAGATTTGCTTATAAACTGAGATAGGGATATAGGATGAAGCTGCAGACCTGGAATTAGCAGTAAAATGTCGATACGGTGCTGTCCTGCAAATTTGGGCAAAAGTTGATGGGATGATGGCGCCCGACGTGCACACGGTCCTCCAAAAAATCTGCGAAATGAAGGGGGATCTGTTCGTCTCTGCACAAGGATTCCAGATCTTCAATTTCAGCCGCGTACTTGCAACCTACACACAGAAAAGCGAAGACGATTGGGGGGTTAGGGATTAGGGGTTTGCCTTTAGGTCAAACCCCGGTTTTGGAATTAACCAAGAAATGAGAAATTGCTGTAAATGTAAATGTATGTAATGCAAAACAAGTACTAATACCTTGTTGTAAGGATGTTTGTATCCTTATGTGCGAAGGTATAGATGTTGTTGTTTGTTGTATGTTGTATGTTGTATGTTGTAGTAAGTGATCTCCTCTTCAATGGTTGAATACTTGTCTTGAATGCAACACTTAGCCTTGAATGGAGACTTAGAAGGAATGCTTGAATGCTTGAATGCTTGAATGCTTGAATGTTTGAGTATAGTTTCCACACCTTGTACACATATGTCCTTCTTTTTTTCCTCTACCCAAATGGGAGAGGAAAATGTAGTTTATATACTTGTCAATTAGGGCTGATAGACTGATTTTCCCGACCTTAGGCCGACCAAGAAACAATAATTTCCAATTTGCAAACAAAAAGACCCGAGACCCCATAGGAGACCGGGCCCAAAATAGGGCCAGGGACCAGGGCGCTGGGCGCCATGGTCCTGGGGGACTAGGGTGCTGGGCGCCCTGGTCCTGAAGGACTAGGGTGCTGGGTGCTCTGGTCCCACCTCCCGGGACAGCAGGGTGCAAAGGAGGTTCAGGCCAGGGTGCTTGAAAAATGCAGTTTTTAGTGTCGTAAGTAGGTTTCGGGGTCTCCATTCAGGTTGCGTGTTGCGTCACCATCGTGAAGACCGAAATGCAGTCGAAATTGCAAGTGTCGCAATTTTAGGACGCTACATTTAGCCCCCACTTTAGCGGGAGTATGTATGCTCATACTTCCGGTAAAGTACAAGGAAACAACATTGAAAGACTTTCACCACGTCAAGGAGGCAAGACACACCAAGCCCCCAGTGGACTAAGGATCTTACAACTTCGATTGAAAAAGTAAAAGGGAAGATCACGAGGGAGAACCATGCCTGTCAGTAGTAAGGTTCCCTCACTATGAGTCATGCAAAAGAAATACCAAAAATTTTCAAGGCAAAGCTACGTTCGCCAAGAAATTTTCAAGTATCTTGAAAGGATAGACAGGGTGTATGCCCCCCTACGTTAAAGCGATCGCACACGCCTCAACGGGGGTGATTGTTTTAACGTAGTGATACACATAAGAAATGAGAAAGGAAAGGAGCAGGTTATCACAAAGATTTAGCCCCCAAGTGTGAGATAAACCTAAGGATAATAGACACAAAACACAAAGCATGAGGTGACTTCACTTTCCTCGGGGTCAGTATGCTGTATGATAATTCATGTATATATATCATATGTATGTATGCATAATTGTTCTTCATTCCCCAATCAAGGAAGGTCACCTAGAAGAAGGGAACACATGTGTCTTTTGAGTCAACATGAGAGAGACCAAAAGAGATCTCAATGCTCTGCATCATCCTCAAGTAGACAACACTAAGGACAACAAATAGAAGAATGAGAATAACACGTAGAAGAAGTAACAAAAGAGAGGAGGAGAGAATCTGCTATGCTAATGATACTAGTCTAGCACGTCATCTACCCCCCGATCTTGCTGATCAATGTTTCGGGAAGGCAGGGAACACGCTAGAGGAGGAACATCCAACACAGCAAATGGAGCTATCACAAGATCCAAACAAGGGCTATGTTCATGTCCCGAGCCACGTTGTTCTTGTCTAGGAGCTAGGATAAGTGCTTTAGAAAATTTGTTAGATAAATGGTTATCAATATCAACAAGTTCATATTCACTATTAGAAGCAAGAGGAGTAACATGTTCATCATGAATAACATTTTCATCTATATCATCATCAAGATTTATAAAAATAGGGTCTTTAACCCGTACAGGATCAAGACCATCATGCATCTTATGTTTAGGAGATTTTGGAGAAAATGGAATAATGCTTGTTGAAGGTGTTTTTGGAGATTGTAAAGTTTGAGAAGCAGCTGCTTGAGCTCTAAGACGACGCTTTCGTCGGCATTCACGTGCAGAACGATTTCATCTAGTCTTAGTAGGAAATGGAGAAGATTGAGGAGGAGGAATGTTCTCATCCTTATCAGTTGGGTGTTTAGGTTGTGGTCTCTTAGGCTGGATAATAGGAGAAGAAGAAGGTCTCTTCTCTCTATAGAAGGAAGGAGGAGGAACTGCTCCATATAAAGGAGGAATATTTGGTTTAGGAAGGAGACCAAATCCACCATGACAAGGAGGTATATGTCTACTTTTAGAAGGTTTATTAGGCATAGACATAGTCACATCCATAGGAATGGGTTGGGAATCTTCTTGAGGAAAGACATTAGTTTTATCTTTCAAAGGAAGAACTTCCTTCTCAAGAATGATAGGAATATCAAGTTTGGGTGTTCTAGGTTCACTTAAAGATAGGATCATATCTGTTTTCCACTTTTGATAAGATTTGAAAAGATGATCACTTCGCGGAGGAAGAGATTGGAATTGTTTAGGCCAAAAATAATCAATAGGAACACTAGAAGTTCTTTTAGCTGGTTTAAAGAGACTATGATTGACAGTAACAACTTCACCATTATGGGGAAATTTCAAACACTTATGAATAGGAGAAGCAATAGCTTTCATGGAAGATAGCCAAGGATAGCCAAGCTTCACACGAAATTGTTCGGACGAAGGAATAATAGCAAAGCTCATATCAAGGGATTTGTTATGGACCTCAATAGGCAATGTAATAGAACCAATTGCAGGAGAAGAAAATGCATCAAATAATTTCACAACCACATCTGTTTTGTCATAGATCACTTGATTCAATTGCAAAGTAAAAAGAAATTCTTCAGTAATAACATTAACCATGCACGAAGGATCAATAAGCACTCCACGGCAAGGTGTATTCTTAACTTTTGCAACTATGTATAAAGGACCATCAGGTGCCCTGATAGTTTCACTAGAATCAAATGTGATGGAAGGTTCTTTAGGATTTTCTTGCTGCTCTACAAAGTTAATCACATTCGGAGTCATAGACACAAGACCATCAGATGAGAGGGAGGAATCATTAGCCTCAATCGCATTAGAGGTATGGGAAGGTAATGGATCAGTAAAAATTTGAAGATTTTGGTTAGGAGGAGCTACAGATGTATTGCCTTTATCATTCACTCCAGAAACAGAAATAGTATTATTATCAATCAAATCTTGAATTTTACCCTTTAAAGAAAAACATTTTTCAGTATCATGCCCAGGCTGACGATGAAATTGACAAAAAGATTTATTATCAAAATAAGGTGAAGTAATCTTTGCAGGATCAATTTGCCTTATAGGAGGAAGAGTAAGCACATTTTGTTCCAATAACTTATTCATAATACTATGCAATGATTCATTCAAAGGAGTATACTTTCTTTCTTTCTTGAAAAATTTAGAAATAGGAGGCACACCTGATGCTACATTCACATTGTTGTTGATGATGTTTTCATTGAATTTGATGGAATCTCTGTTTGGTTTAAACTTTCCAAATGGTTGTTGACTGCTATCACTCTTATCACTCGGAGCCATAGGATGTGATTGTTCCATTTGACTCACAGTCAGTTGATAATTGTGAAGAGTGGCACACAACTGTTGGAAAGAAGTAAACTCAGAAAACAGAAGTTTGTCTCGAATATCTTTTTGTAAATTAGAAATAAAGATTCTTTGAATATCATTGTCAGGCACTGGAAAAGAAATTTGAGCATACAAATGCTTATATCTACCAATGAAATCAGTCACTTTTTCTTTAACACCTTGTTTACAATGCATTAAATCAATCAAAGTAACTTTAGGACTTATATTGTTTTGAAATTGTTGAATGAAAGCATTTGCAAGTTGTTCAAAAGAAGTAATAGAATAAGAAGGCAACGAGCAATACCATTGTAGGGCTTTGTCTCTTAATGTTCTAGTAAACAGTTTCGCAAGCAACCTTTGGTCATAAGCAAAATCAGTACATATTGTTTGAAAAGTCTTAACATGTGTTAGAGGATCACCTTTACCGTTATAGAGCTCCAAATGCGGGATTTCAACATGTTTAGGAGGGATAGCTCGCACAATGTCAAGAGAAAGTGGGCTCGCAACATTAAATGTGGGCACACTAAACTTAGATTGATTCATAGAGGCAATTTGTTGCTGTAAAGAAGAGACAGTTTGTGCAAGATTATTAATGGTCGCTTCAGTCGAAGAATTCATATTAGACGTGTTAGATTGAGATGGAGGTGTTATGTTATTGAAAGAAGGTAAAGAGTAGGGTGGCGGGACTCTATGATAATTAGTCATAGGAGATGATTGGACAGGAGGAACACTACAAGGAGGAATGGAATGGTTAAATGAATTGCCCCCTTGCGTCATGTTCATTTGCGAAGATGTAATAGGAACACTCATTGAAGGAATGAATGAAGAAGTCAGATTAAATGAAGGAAGAGGGTTAATTGAAAAAGAAGGATTGCCCCCATGACTGGTGATCACAGGAGGAATGTCTTGTATAGAAGTGGTCATTATGTTTGATGTAAAAGTAGGTATGCTAGCAATAGAAGTTGTCAAAGGAATAGAATGATTAACTTGTGTAGGATGTTGTGTATAACCTAAAGATTCGGCACAACTCTTCATAGGCATCACATTCGAATCCACAATGTATGCAATACCACGCAAAATATCAATTCCATTCTTATCACTTTGAAGCATATGTTTTAGACCCTCAATTAAAGGAAGAGCTTGACTATCGGGGTATTCTTGAGACATCCATTGTCGAAAATCATCAAATTGATTATCCAATTTCGAAAGTTGTTCTACAGAAACCTCATGGAGAGCTTCTTCATCATTAGGAGGATTAGAGGAATTACCCATGTCCTCGTTAAAAAGGCTATTCAAATTAGGTTCCATCTCCTCAGTAATTAAACCTTGGAAAGACTTAATTCTACGGCTTCGTCTAACGAGAATAGTGTAAGTAGGGCTTATTGTTGTAAAACTCATGCACTAGAGAGGGAGAGAAAATTTTGAATTTAAAGGTAGCAATTTTCAGTAAAATCAGCCAATCTTCTAGATTTAAGCTGTTAAATGCAATCACGACAGTCTCCCAAAATTTCAGAAAAAATGTCAGGGACCGTGGTGCTCGGAGTGCACACGGTCCTGGCAACTTTTTTCGAAATTTGCAGGGATGAAAGGTATGATGATTTTAGAGCTAATCTGAAAAAATTGAGAGATTTTACGATTTGTAGATAGGCCAAATTAAAGTTGCAATCTCAAAATTGAACCCTACCCAAATTGTCGAAAAATGCAAAATTTGAATTTTGAAAAAGAGAGGGAAACTGAAATTTTGAATTTTATGATTTTAGAGGGAATACCAAAAGTAATGCAAGTTTTGAAATTTTAAAAGTTGACTCAATTTCACGCAAAATTCAATTTTGAAAGCGGGAATCAAAGTTGTTGTAATTAAGCACTTAATTTCAAAAGTCACAAATTGCAAGAATTTGAATAGAGCACTGAAATTTTTAATGAATGCAAACACACTTTTCAGATTTATGACAGTAAGAACACAATTTTGACACAAAATTTCAATTTCACCAATTTTTGAATGATTAGAAGCCCTAAACCAAGCAATCACAAGACCAACTTTGACTGTAATTTTGAAAGTGTTATAATTGATAAAATCAGCCAAAATTCTGGATTTTAGCAGGAAAATACAGTAAAATCTTGCTCCTAAAATTTCAGAAAAAATGTCAGGGACGATGGCGCTCGGAGTGCACACGGTCCTCGCAACTTTTTTCCAAATTTTCAGGGATGAAAGATATTGTGATTTTATTGCGGAATCCAAAGTTACAGCTGATTTGGAAATGTTTTGATCAGTGAAATTGTCGGACAAAGGTTGAATCAAGAGGGTTTCAAAAATTAGGGTTTTGACACTTAACCACTTAATTTTCAAAATTAAAGCACAAATATGAATTGATAATGTGTAATAGAAGGGCAGATCTGAAACAAGCATTAACAATTAAACATTTCACAAGTTCATTTACTGAAAAAAAGAAAATTTTAGGGTTTTATGCAATTAACCTCTAAAATTTGCAAAAGATCAAACATGGAAATGTAATCAAGGAATCAATTTTTCAGATCTAACCATGAATAATCAGAAAGGATGTTCACATCGGGTTCACCAAAATGTAAAGCGGAAAATCGCAATCGAACCCTAGTTGCTCTCCCCTCTTCCAACTCCGGAGAGAGAGAAGGGAGGTTGCTAGGGTTGACGGTTTTCACTTAGGGGAGACTTTACATTCAAAAGAGGGGTTGAAACCCACAAGATCCAATCCCACACAAGGAAAGATTGGATGCTAAATGAGTTTCAAGCGTTAAGAAAGCAAGGCTACCCTCTTTTGTAAAGAATGTTGATAGAAGAATTAAGCTAGGAGTGCATAGGAAGTGAGAAAGATTCTCTTATAAACTGAGATAGGGATATAGGATGAAGCTGCAGACCTGGAATTAGCAGTAAAATGTCGATACGGCGTTGTCCTACAAATTTGGGCAAAAGTTGACGGGACGATGGCGCCCGGCATGCACACGGTCCTCCGAAAAATCAGCGAAACGAAGGGGGATCTGTTCGTCTCTGCACAAGGATTCCAGATCTTCAATTTCAGCCGCGTACCTGCAACCTACACACAGAAAAGCGAAGACGATTGGGGGGTTAGGGATTAGGGGTTTGCCTTTAGGTCAAACCCTCGTTTTGGAATTAACCAAGAAATGAGAAATTGCTGTAAATGTAAATGTATGTAATGCAAAACAAGTACTAATACCTTGTTGTAAGGATGTTTGTATCCTTATGTGCGAAGGTATAGATGTTGTTGTTTGTTGTATGTTGTATGTTGTATGTTGTAGTAAGTGATCTCCTCTTCAATGGTTGAATCCTTGTCTTGAATGCAACACTTAGCCTTGAATGGAGACTTAGAAGGAATGCTTGAATGCTTGAATGCTTGAATGCTTGAATGTTTGAGTATAGTTTCCACGCCTTGTACACATATGTCCTTCTTTTTTTCCTCTACCCAAATGGGAGAGGAAAATGTAGTTTATATACTTGTCAATTAGGGCTGATAGACTGATTTTCCCGACCTTAGGCTGACCAAGAAATAATAATTTCCAATTTGCAAACAAAAAGACTCGAGACCCCATAGGAGACCGGGCCCAAAATAGGGCCAGGGACCAGGGCACTGGGCGCCCTGGTCCTTCAGGACCAGGGCGCTGGGCGCTCTGGTCCCACCTCCCGGGATAGCAGGGTGCAAAGGAGGTTCAGGCCAGGGTGCTTGAAAAATGCAGTTTTTAGTGTCGTAAGTAGGTTTCGGGGTCTCCATTCAGGTTGCGTGTTGCGTCGCCATTGTGAAGACCGAAATGCAGTCGAAATTGCAAGTGTCGCAATTTTAGGACGCTACAAGTGTCATAGGCTCCCAATAACTCAGCTAAAGCATCGTCGGTAGGGAAGACATCCAAAGAACAGTCACCTGAAGGATCCCCATCAACATACTCAGGGTGTTGCATTGATAGAGATGTAGAAATAGTATTAACACTAATGCATGGTCTTTTAGAAGCTTTAGTGCGTTTGTAGGGATTATAGCCAAGTCCAAAGGCATAATTGTGAAAATTAGTCTCTAGAGGAACTTTTATCCCTTGTTCATGAGCACCACAACCTTTTCCATGATACCCATGCTTAGCAAAAATGCAAAAACCACGACCATAACGATCAGCCATTTCAGGAAGAGAAGGTGGTTTTTCATAAGGCAAAGAATCAAACTCTTCATAATTAGAGGTGTGAGGAGAAGAAGTTTGAGAAGTGGCCACAAAATTATTACTCATAGGTTCAGGTAAGATTGATTGATTTTTAGCTTATTCCTTCTTTTCAACTTTAAGCTCTCTAGAAGGAACCTTATATTCACCCACAAAGGTGGGATTAAAATCAAGAGATCCCCAATCGTCTTCTTCGAGGATCTTCTCAGGATCAAAATCCTTCTTATGTGTAGTTTCAAGTCAAGAAGAATCTTCTTCGGGAGTTCCAGACTCATCCAAAGAATTTTGATCATCGGAGAGCGAGGATTCATCAATAGGTTTCTTGTTTAAAGAGTCATCACTAGACGAGGATGGCTTAGAAGAACCCCCTTTGGAAGTAGATGTTTGTAGACAAGCTTGGAAATTAGTATCACCTATCAAAGTATATGTCTTATTGTTATAGATGAATTTAACTTGTCTATGCAATGTAGAGGGGACAGCTTGCATGCTGTGAATCCAAGGCCTCCCTAATAACAAGTTATATGTTAAATTTACTGACATAACATGGATAGGGGTAGGCAAAGTAACAGGTCTCACTGTGAGAGGTAGGGTGATAATACCTAATGAAGTCTTAGCCACATTGTCAAAGCCACGAATGGGATGAGAGTCAGGCTCAATAAGAGACATATCCACATTCATCTTATGCAATAGATTAATGCTACACACATTAAGGCTAGAGCCATTATCTACTAGTGTTCGTCTTATAGCAGTGTCTTTCATGATAACCACAATCATCAAGGGATCATATTGTTGTTGAATTTCACTAGTAGACAACTCATCTTGGGTAAACACAATTTGAGCTTTAGGATTCATCACAGAGTTAACCAAAGATGCTATATTACTAGATGTATTCGGTGGAGGAACATTCAAATCTTTCAAGGCATCTTGTAACATTCCATGATGAGCGGAAGAAGTTTGAATCAAATCCCAAAGGGATATCTTAGCAGGGGTAGCTTTAAGTTGTTCTATGAGATCATATTCCTTACCCATAACTTGCGAGATACGGGGAGCTTGTGGAAGAATTGGTTGAGGATTAGGAAGAGAAACTGGAATAACAGGAGGAGGATTAGGTTGCCTATTGTTTCTAGTGTGATAAGTATGGGCAACCGCATGATAACTCTCTCTAGTTATTTGCTTGGCATAACTATAAGGACTTGTAGGTTTTCTTCCTTGCATGGTGATAATTGGTTTATTCGGGGTATGAAAGGAATCATGATCATACCCTCCTTGAACAGTAAGGAGAGGTGATTTAGGAACTTGAAAGGTGGGCGAAGGATAAGAACCTTGGACTTCAAAGAGAGGCTTATTATACTCATTCAAGTTTATCATGTTAACCAATTTAGCAGTCTTGTTCTTGTTTAAAGATTTAGATAAAGCCACAAAGTCATCCAGAGCATCATCCAACAAAGCATGATCATATCGATTAAAAGGTTTATCTTTTGATTCAAAAGGAGACATCTCCTCATAGAGGGGATTATTGAAAACAACCATGTTACTAGATTCAGGGGAAGAGTTGATAGGAATGTATCCTTGAGAAGAATCATTCGACTTATCTTTCTCATCACACCTAAATGGCATAGTAACAAGGTTTATGAGTTTTTGGTAAAATGAAGGTTTGGCATCCTTAGGGTTTAAAAACTCATCTAAAGCTTCATCTAATTCATCTTGGCTATACTCATAATAATCATCAAAAGCATGAACATTTTGCAAATAAAAATCTGACATTTTGAAATAAAGGTTGCATAAAATTTAAACACACGATGCAAAGAAACACACTTTCTTTTTTTTTTTCTTTTTAATGAGAATGAAATGGAAACACACTAAGTCTAGATCTAGATCTAACAAATGCAATGCAAGAGGAAGCAATGATAGATTTCACGTCGGGTTCACCAAAATGTGTAGGGGAAAAAGCGAGACTAGGTTAACATGCCCTAATCCTACCTTTTGACACACATTATAGAATACGAAAGAGCCTAGAGATATCACACAATTGGCTACTTCTTTTTTGTGAAAGAGAGAGCCACAGGATATCTATTAGGATTTCTATTCCCTTGTTGAAATTGGAAGATCAAATGATGCAAGTTCAAACCCTAATCCCAAAATGCAAGTATGAACTAATAACAAGATTGCAGAATTGAGATTAAACAATGAACAGATATAAATGCAAGGATGAAATAAGAATGCAGTTGTGTACCCGGAGTCAAAATTGGACTGAAAATGTTCGGGACGGGGGCGTGGGCGCCACTGTCCTGATTCTATCTTGAAAACTGCACCAGAAACTACTGTTTTGTACTCTGGAACACTGTCGGAAACTATCGGAAATGCTATCTGTCCAGAGGACCAGGGCACCCAGTGCCTCTGTCCCAGGGACCAGGGCGCCCAGTGCCCCTGTCCTGGCAGGACCAGGGCACCCAGCGCCCCTATCCCAGTCTTTTGCTCTGCAATTTGATGCAGAGTGCTGTCTCGACTTGTTCTCTCCGGATCTGTATCCTATGGCGTCGTCCGAGTCCCGAAACCTGCACCGATATCTGAAAAGGGTGTATGGGCGGCTATATAGGGTTTTGCCTTAGTCAAACCCACGCTTCGGTGATTTCCACCTCCACGAATAGCCAAGTTGTTTTGTAAAATGTATTGTGTATGCAGACCTAGTGTGTGTGCAAGGTCCTAAAATGCAAGAAAGCAAACTAGAGCAACCTAGAAAGTAAACCCTAATTGCTTGTAAATGACAATGTAAATGCTCTAAATCAAGATGCAAAGTGATCTAAAGCATGAATAAAGGATATATTGAAGCTTATGCAAAGACATGAAAACAACATGAAATCATACCCAACCCTCAAGGGAGGAGTACAAGCCAATCTTCAGTCGGTAATCTCCTATTGTTCTTCAATGTCTTCCAAGCCCTAAATGGATGAATGAAATTGATGAATGCTTGATATAGGAATGTTGAATGTTGTTGAAGTCTTCAAAGATCTGCTCTTTCGCTACATATGAGGTTCCTGAAAAAAAAAATCAGATCCCTTCAAATGAAGAAAGAGAGCTCTTATGTAGGAAACCCTAGATCGTAATTTCATCTTTTGGCCGACCTAGAGATTGAATATCCCACCAATTTCTTGGGGTTAATCTTTATTTTATGATTGGATTGCGCTCCTAAAATTTTGAGAAAAATGTCCAGGACCATGTGCACTCCGGGCGCCACGGTCCCGTCAACTTTTCACCAAATTTTCAGGGCCGTCGGATATGATGATTTTAGAGAGAATCCCAAAGTTATAGGTGATTTCGAGATGTTTTGACCCCCAAAACCAAGCCCCCAAGTTCAAAATAGGACTTAATTAGGGTTTTTGATTGCATGATGTATTGGAGGAATAAAATGAAAAGGGCACGCTTTAACAAAAGGGCCCAACTTTATGATGTAGAGGATGATGAAATAGGACTTTAGACCTAATTAATTTGATTAATTAAGTGCTAAAGGAGAAATGCAATGCAAAATGTAAAATGCACTAAGGCGGGTACTAAACTAGGTGTGAAATTGTACCACCCTAGCAAGTGCGTACAATTTACGATGCTACAGGTCCTAAAGAAGTTCAAAACCTTCTAGATCGATATAAGGGAATAGTTGCAGACAATACCAATTCCTTACCCCCTTAAAGGGAAATAAATCATTGTATTGATCTCATACCAGGTGCTACACTACCCAATAAGGTAGCATACAATCTGACCCCTTAACAAAATGCAAAAGTTGCAAGACAGATCCAAGAATTGCTTGAGAAAGGGCTCATTAGGAAGAGCATAAGTCCCTGTGCAATCCCTACAATAATAGCTCCTAAGAAGGAAGGAACATGGAGGTTGGGTACCGACTCTAGGGCCATCAATAAGATAACAATCAGATATAGATTCCTAATGCCAAGAATGGAGGACTTGATGGATTGTCTAGGAGGGGCCAAATATTATTCCAAAATGGATTTGAAAAGTGGTTATCATCAAATAAGGATCAAAGATGGAGACCAATGGAAGAAAACTTTTAAGACCAATGAAGGCCTATTTGAGTGGATGGTTATGCCATTTGGACTTTCCAATGCCCCTAGTACATTCATGAGACTCATGAATGAGGTTCTTAAGCCCTTCATTAATCATTTTGTAGTAGTATATCTAGATGATATATTGATTTTTAGTTAAGACAGGAGTGAACATCTAACACACTTGCATTTGGTGTTGCAAAGGTTACATGAGGAGTAGTTGAAGATCAATTTGGATAAATGTGTCTTCTTGCAGGAAGAACTAGTGTTCCTTGGATTTGTGATTTCTCAAGGAAATTTGAAAATGGATCCATCTAAGGTGGAGGCAATCTTAAACTAGAAACCCCTCAGTCAGCAAGTGAGATAAAAGGTTTCCATGGATTAGTAAGTTTTTATATAAAATTTATCAAGAATTTCAATGGGGTTAGTGCACCAATAATAGAAACCATAATAGGTGGTAGGAAATGTCAATTTGTCTAGACTAAGGAGGAGATCTTTTGATTTTTTGAAAACTAAGATTTCAGAGCAACCTATTTTGGTACTCCCTAACTTTCATAAGGTTTTCATAATTGAATTTGATACATCAAATAAGGCCATAGGAGGAGTCTTGAAGCAGGAAGGTAGGCCAGTGGCATTTTTCAGTGAGAAACTAAATGAGGCAAAGCAAAATTATTCTACATATGACCTAGATATGTATGCTATGGTGCAATCCCTTAGGAAGTTGAGACATTATCTCTTACCTAAGGAGTTTATTGTATATATTGACAACCATGCTCTAATTTTTTTGAACAGGCAGGAGAAACTAAATCACTGACATATGAAGTGGATGGAATATCTTCAAGCTTACACTTTCACTATCCTATATAAGAAAGGAATATCTAATAAAATTTTTGATGCACTTAGTAGAAGGAACTTAGTAATCTAGGAGATTCAATTTGAAATCATAGGAATCAATGCCTTGAAAGACATTTATCAAGGAGATGAAGATTTCAAGGAGGCCTATGAAGTTTGTAAGGACATGAATGATAGCTATCATACTAATTTTTCTGATTATATCCTCCAAGAAGGCTTACTTTTCAAAGGCAGTCAGCTTTGTATTCCTAATTTCTCAGTGAGGGAAAATATTGTAAAAGAAAAACATTGTAGAGGTTTGTCAGGACACTTTGGACTTGATAAGACACTTGAATTGGTTAGGAGATTCTACTTTTGGCCTAGGATGCAGTCAGATGTGAGAAAGTATGTGATAGAGTGTGTGGTATGCCAAAGGGAAAAAGAGACAAGTTCAAATGTAGGTCTATATACTCCATTACCAATCCCTACTAAACCTTGGGATTCAGTTAGCATGGATTTTGTCTTAGGTCTTCCCAGGACTAAATCAGGATATGATAGTATACATGTTGTTGTGGACAAATTTTCCAAAATGGTGCACTTTTTGCCATGCAAAGTTACACATGATGCTTCCAATATTGCAAGTTTGTTCTTGAAGGAGGTTGTTAGACTTTATGGGTTACCTTTAAGCATTATCTTAGACTGGGATCCTAAGTTTGTAGGACATTTCCTCAATCTAATGGACAGACAGAGGTGATTAATAGATCCCTTGTTAATTTGTTGAGGTTTCTGACTAAGGACCATGGGGTCACTTGGGATACTATTCTTCCACAAGAAGAATTCTCATATAATGACTTTGTGAACAGAAGTACTAGACTGAGTCCTTTCCAAATTGTATATGGAACCCATCCTAGAGGTGTTCTTGAACTTAAAGAAGTGCAAAATATTAAAAGGAGTGCTCAAGTGGATGATTTTGCTGAAGTGATAAGAGACATACATCAACAAGTCCAGGCTAGATTGATACAAACCACTAATAAGTATAAGCAAGAAAAAAATGTCACAAGGAGAGATGTTCAATTTAAAGTGGGAGACATGGTGATGATTAATCTTAAAAAAAAGAAAGAGTTCCTAAGTAGAAGTACACCAAGATGCTCATGAAAAAGATAGGTCCTTTTAAGGTCCTAAAATGATGTGGATCAAATGCATACAAGACAGATCTACCCCCTGATGTTGGTTTATCTCCTATATTCAATGTATCTGATATATATGTATATAAAGGTTCTGTGGATGATGTTTGTGTTGCAGGTCCATCTGATTCTTCCAGTCCAACTATGTTGGAAGGACTTCCTTTTCCTCTCAAACCTACGATTGAGTGCATTTTCGATCAAAGGGTTAGAAAGAAAATAAGGAGGAAGAATTACTTGGAGTACCTAATCAAATGGAAGAATCAACCTTTAGACGTTGCTACATGGATGAATTTTGAGGCCATTGAAAAGACTGAAACTCACTTTGAAAAATCCCAACTCAAGTGACTTGAGTTTCTTTTGGGCCCGGGAGTATGGTGCAGAGCACATTCCATTACACATCTATTTTCAAGCACATGGTGGTGTCTACAGGTTCATTTGTGATGTAATAATGGGTTGGATCAATGATCACCCTTGATGTAATTGAATGCCTATTTGTATGGTCAATAATCTCTTAGGTGAGCATATAAACCTAGAGGTCTATTAGGCCATGAAGGCTTGGAATTCGGATTTTCAATGTTAGTATGTCTAGAATGTTGTCTTAGGTGTTTGGAGTCTAAAAAATGGAAAATAATGACCTTGGATGTGTTTCCTTAAGGTCTAGGTGGTTAATAACCGATGTTGTCCTAAGTTGCAAAATGTTGCATTTGTTGTCAAGCAACTTTTCAAAGTTGCAGGTAGGATGCCAACTACTTCTCCAATGGTCCTAACTATTCAAAAGTTGGCTATGGATGTTGGAAAAGGTTTATATATGCTTGGAAAACTGTAGGGAGAAAAGGGGTTGAAAGGATTTGAAAGTTTTTGTAAAGTTTGGTGGAGAAAGTGAATAGAACAAGTTTGATTTCGCCATAACCGCGATATTTTTCCGTACTACCCATACAGAGCGTGAGATCTACGAATGAATTTTTGATCTGGTTAGAAAGAACCCTAAAATTCCTTTCCAATGCATTTGGTCTAACCTCTTGAAGTAAAGTTTAGTGGAAGTTATAAGCATTTTATCCTCTGCAGGTTTGAAATCCTCCATTTTGAACTGTCACCATGCAAATAAGACCCTAACTCACAATCTACTCATTGGGATCTGATGGCCATGGGTAGAATGCAAGTTAGGGACATATATTTTGAGATTCCAGAGGGGTGAGGTTAGAGGAGTTGGTTGGTACATTACCACCAAGCCCTAGTCTAAACTGGTTGAGGGTTTAGATTAGATTAGATGAGTTTCATTGAGCATACAATGAACAATGATGAGATGATGAGTTGAATTGATGGAATTGGAGTATTTGAACATAGAATAAACTTCTTGAAGAGTTGGAACCTTCTTGTGATCCCATTCTCATGTACCTCCTTTGTGAAATTGGTCTAACCTAATCAATTAGACCTGTGACCCAAATAGGTGTTGAAGAGTGCAGGAATAGGGTGGAATTCCAATCTTTTGGAATTTGATAGTAATCCCAAAAGGGTGTTTGAAACCTAAATTTGTGTAGGGTGTTGTTTGGTGTTATCTGGAGAAAAGTCCAAAAAGACAGTGGAATAGGGCTACTAACTGGTAGACCGGTGCCAGTAAACCTATGAAACCTATGTCAGTAGAACTGTACCGGTAGGCTTGTCTAGGCGTCAAAAGCCAATATTTGTCTTGTGCTTCAAAATAGCATTGTGGAAGATCTGGATAGGTCTTAGGAAGTGGGTAGAAGTGTTGTGCCATCCCTAGTTAGGGGTAAGAGTTTTATTCCATTGTTGAGGTGTGAATTGTAGGGAGACTCAAGGTAAGGAAGACCAAGGTGTGTAGGTGGGTGTATCACCCTACTGCTACCGACCTCTACATCATAAAGAGTGGATTGCAAATATTTTCACCAAACCTTTTCCTAAAGAATCATTTGAGTACCTAAGGGACAGGTTAGGGGTTTTTGCCCCTTCGATGGAGAACTAATTGATGCTATTTTGCATCAGTCTGGTATCCATTAGCAGAGATATTATTTATTTTGGACTGATGTGGGGATGCTACTGCTCGGGGGGAGTAGTTAGCCTTGTGATTCAGTGATTTTTGTTTTTTCTTTGATACTTATGTTAGATTTATGGCATTGATGTCAAAGGGGGAGAGATGTATGTGAAAAATAGAGCTTTATAGAGATATCATTCACAGGGGGAGTTTGGTCTTTGTTTTAGAGCTTCATTGCTATATCTTTGTGTGGGAGATTTATTTGGAATTTCTTGGTACTTAGATGTTTTTTACATCTAGTATTGCCATCAATGCTAAAGGGGGTGATTGTTTTCCATTTGGAGGAATTGATTATGTGTTGCATTGATGTTTTGTCATTGATGTCAACACTAGATGTTTATCTTCTTTATCGGCACCCTTCTGGTCTTAGTAGGTTGTTTGGTTTCTAGTTGGATTGGATCATCTTGATCTGACATGATCTAGTATGCTCTGGTATGTTTGGGTTATGGAATTGGCTTATTTATGCTACTCAGATTCATGTTCAGTTAGTTGGTTTTTGATAGGGTGATCAGATGCTATCCTGCTTGCTGGCAAGCTTGGGTTGTTGTTTTGGCGAGGGTTTCACCGACAAAGATTTGATGAAGATCTTTGATGATATGCATAAATGGTTGGTGTGACTTCTAGTGGAGATTCAGGATGCTGATGGTGATCATATTCAAGACTTGGTTGATTGAGATCATTGATTTAACGTGTGTGGACCTATATTAGGTCCCAATGTATCTAGGTTATGGACTGACTTAATGTAACATGTGGATTGGACCTCTCGATGTGTTTCTGGGATGTCTTATGGGTTGGATATTATTTATTTGGTCTTAGGCCGACATGTTTTGTAATTATGTAATTGGTTTATTGTCTGGTGGTTGACCTGATTGTTTATGGTCAAGGGTTTGTATATAGATGATGTAAGATCTCATTGTAGATTATATGGGTATGGGAATGTATATGTAAGGAGAGAATAATGTAATAATTATTCAGGTAGAGGACTTAGTCGATCATTGGTGATCGATTTGGGTTTATGTAAGAGGATTCAGTCCTCCAGTATTTAGCTTAACCTGAATTGTACTTAGGCATAGGAGATGCTATCTTTGCAGTTCATTCCTTCTTCTGGATTGTAGTATGGATTTCTATGTAGCCAGTAAGACTCCTTTTGTGATGAGTAGTGTGCTCTAGGTTGTTGGCCTTCTTGCAAGTGCAGGCCCCTCAATTGTAATTCACATACTTATTGTAGAAGTATTATCTGATTGTGGGTAGGCTTCCCACCATGGTTTTTCCCTTTATCAGGTTTTCCATGTACAAATCTTGGTGTCATGTGGATGGTATTTATTCTCTGATTATTGTTTATTCTTGATTGGTTTATCAGCTATTTCAGTATTTGGTTAATGCATTCCAGTATTTATCTTTTGGGTTCTGGTATTAAATTTTTAATTTCTTAAGGTTCTGGTAATATGAGAGAACTGATTCATCTCCCCCCTCTCAGTTGTCTTCCAGTTATTTGAACTGTCTAACAGTAAATGGTCTCTCTAGACTGGTTAGTCCTCCCACCAGTGCTGAAATAGAAATAAGACATGAATGTAATGATGAATCTATGAAGGCTATACTCAGTGGGATATCCAACGATGTTTCCTCACAAGTGGACAAATGTAGATCAACAAAGAGTTTGTGGGACCAATTGAAGAAGCTCTATGGTAATGAGCCTACCATTGCAAAACTAGTTTGTGAGAGAAAGAAAAGAAATGAATCACATAGGTCTACAGATGAGGGTAGATCAGTTAGTAGAAGAAGAAATGATGAAGAGGAAAATCACCTCTTCATGGCTCAAGAGACAGAAGATGAGAGGCACACATCTGAGAGTGATCATGCATATCATTCCTACTAGCAAGATGTGTTTGGGAGTGATAGTGAAGATGAAGCAAAAGTTGAGTCAAACGTTGCAAATATGACAACACAAGTGGATGGTGCAAAAGAGATAAGTGAAGAACCAAACTCAGATTTGCATATCAAGGTGTGCAGGTGCGAAGATCTATAGTTTGAGCTAGAGGCCAAGAACAAAGAATATCAACAGCTAGAAGGATAAATGGAGAATCTCATGAAATACCTTGAGAAATGCTATATGAACTCAAGGGGAGAATCCGGTTTGATGGCAACAATGATTCATTAAACAAAATGTTGAAGAAGAAAAAACACTCCAAGGATACTGAAGGATTAGGATATGGTGTTAGTGAATGCTACACCAACAAGAATGTCTCCCACAAGGACATCTAGTTTGTCTCCTCAAATGGAGATAGCAAGGGACAAACCTTCACTATTCAAAATAATTCTTGAAAGAAGGTTGATTTAACCACAACCGGTGAATATTTGAGGATAAAGATCGATGTTGTTGCAAGAAGGAACAATGTTGATCTAAAAGGAAAGGGAATTTTGAGAGAAGGTAGCTTCGCTAGAAGCCATAACTTTAGAAGAAGACAACATAAAAGACCTCCAACCGATAGAAGACAAATAAATGTTGCTGCCCACCAAAGAAGGCAAGTGTGGGGAAAGAAGGGATCAGATGAAAGAACTGTAGAGTGTGGATAATTTAAGATCCACCCCCAAAGAAGCAGAAATGGAGAAGCCAAACTGGTAAGATCACCTCATGTTTGACAAATCAAATTTGTAAGTAATATGCCCTCCTTCTCCAATTACTATTTTACATGCAAAGGTTATGTCCATAGGGCAGATGAATGCAAAAAGAGGTCTAGGAATAGACAAAATGTATTTCCTAGAAATAACAATGATGTCTATCAAAGATGTAATTGCTTTGGCCATAGAAGTCATGATTGTAGAAAGAAGAACTTGCAATCATATAGAAGCCAGTATAACAACTATGCTCAATATGAAAATGGTTATAGAGCATATGGGATTCAAAGACTTGCATGGAACCAAAGGAGAAGTATTCCTGCAAAATCAAGAGGTCACCGGTTCCAGTAGCCAGTTACAACAACATGACCAGAAGAAGATGGTCTAATTGATTTGACAGAAGGTCCTCCAATTATGTGTATGGCATGAACATAGTTTTCTTCTATAGCAAAGCTTCTGGTCATGTTGTAGAATCTGGTATAGAAAGGACCAATCAACAGAAAAAGGTAAGACCTCCTCCCATGACTGCAAATGGGAAGAGTATTGAGACCAAGTAGGTTTGGAGGAAGAAGGAAGAGAGTAGGACCATGTACTAGCACTGTGCATTCAATGTATAGGTGATATCTCCTAAGGCTTAAGGAGATGTAGGACTCAGGGGGAGTAACATATTGACCATACCTTTCAGCCCCTTAGTGGAAGAGGACAAATGGAAGAACAAGTTGCTACCGGTATAAAGGAAGGAAATGAGATGGAAAGTGTGTGTAGTTGGTGCCTTGACTACACACCTACAGATGAGAGATGAACTATTGTTGCATGTGTCAATGGATTCGGGATCATTGCAATAACTTTGGTTGCATGGATTGAAGTGATTATGTCTTAGGTGATATCGGAAAAGACCTGATGACATATGATGGCTCGATAGTTGATCTTATATGCATGCATGGTTTAGATAGTCAATCACATATGCACAACTCAACCAGTATAACGTGCAGGTTAAAGCTCCAGTTTAGAACTCGACAGACAAATATGACCTAAGATTTATGACTCAAGGGGAGTTCACAACCATATTTTCTGATTTGTATCAGACATGTTGGACAAAGGGGGAGAGCATGTGTCTATGGTTGCACCAGTATGATGTACTCATGGGTCTATGTTTGTGAGGTATTTCAATGTTTATGCAATTTGTACTTAATTGAAATCACAATTAGACCACCGGGAGGGTTTTCTGCAAAGAGGGAGAGTTACCTGCACAGGGGGAGAACATACATTTGGTATCAAAAAATATATAGGTGATATCAAATTAGTATCAATGTTAGCCTCAACACTTGGTATCAACAAATTGGGATCAGAATAACTTTTTGCATATCAAAGTGGAGATAATGCAGTCTGACCAGCAATTGGTGTCTAGACCCTCCATCTCAAGTGTTTCTAGATGAGAGGATCTAGAGTATGATGGTCAAAGGAGGAGAAGCACTCGCTAGAGAAAAGGGAGAGAGAAACTCTATCAGTTCCCTTCGCCATTGTTGTCAAAGGGGGAGAGAATATCTATAGTATGTCAGATACTACATGTGTTGACATCAATGCCAAAGGGGGAGACTATTGGCATTATGTTGTAAGTGATGTCAATCGGTATAGCATGGAGACCGATATGGGAGATTGAAGTGCCAAGATGATAGATAGTCAATATGGATGCCACATGGAGCCAACATGGAAAACCCGCATTTGGATAAAGATAGACTGTACATCGACAGGGTTGTTGCAGGGTTGGTCAGCTTTAATGAAAAGTCACCCAAATCACGGGACATGTTGCAAAGCTATTACAGGGGTTTGAGGCTCGAGGTCTAGAAGACAACTACGAGTCAACTAAGAGAAATTGAGAAGATCGAGGCAATGAAGGAAACATCACGACATATATTTTGTGATTGACCAAGGGATTAGCTATGAGAGTAAAAAGAAAGTCGCTAGAAATGGAAAGCATGAACTAGGAGATGCAACTATGGTGGAGTTGTGCATTCAGATGTCAGAAAGATCAGATCATGCAAGATCTGATTGGATTTGGTTTGCCTCAAGGATGGTGAGGAAACCCTAACCACCTAGTTTTTGAATTGGTTTTTGGAGGGAAAACTAGTCTATAAGTATACGACAAAAGAGGAAGAATGGTGCTACTGTATAGAGGAATATTGTGTGATTGTGAGGTTGAAGACTTCTGCAAGCAAGAACAAATCAGCCAAGTGCTCAACGAGCATCTGTGAAGAGAGTGGAAGTGAGAGAGAACCAGGTTGAAGCATTCAACCAGTTGAAGGGAAGAACCGATAGTGTTTATACTAGCAGAGCAAAAGTGAAGGAGGTTGAAGAGAGGTAACTTGATAGTGCTTACTAGCATAGAAGAAGTAGGTGAAGAGCAACAAAGAAGTGATTCAGTGAAGCAGAGAAGGTATCTCACCGATAGAACAAGATATATATAATGGTTGCAAGATTCACTTGTGACATGATAGCCACTTATGTATTTGATATTTACATTGTGAACACTGAGTTGTAGCTCAGTGCAGGGTTTGTAGCTCCTTAGGTTGGTGCCCTAAAGTCAGGGGTTGGTGTCCTAAAATTTGTAATTGTGTTCTATTGTGAGGTTGGATTGGAGCAGTAGAGTCTAGCAACATTGCTCACTAGGGTTTTTCCCATCTTGGGTTTTCCTTGTATATGATGGTGTTATGTGATGTCTCCTTATGAGTGTGTTTGTATTTAAGTTAGTTTTCTCCCTAACCGGTAAGTTTGCATTGAGTTAAATCTAGGAACCATTATATGCACCAAGGACTGCAAAAGAGAAAAAAGATTTGAGAACCACTGATTCACCCCCTCCCCCTCTTAGTGGTGCATTGTGTCTAACAATACCTGATTGAAGTTATGTCTACTCAAATAGGGATGTCATATCTGTGCAATGCTGAAAGCAGAATGAGTGACAAGGATCTACTCCCACTGATAAGTGATCATACTGAGATTATCTCCTAGTATACATGGAATGCATTATAACTCTCTGGGATAATTTTTTCGAGAAGATAAAGGTAGGAGTTTGAAGGCTCACACCGGATCAACTAGCGAAATACAAAGATTCCTCAGGTGCATTAATTCAAAGATATGAACTAGATCAACTAGGGTTAGCAAGTTGAGCCACCGGGACAACAAAGGAAGAGTAAAGATGTGATGGGTTTTTTACTTTGACAAATAGATTGAGATGATGTATGGGCTGATGAAGAAGAAGGAAAGGTTGAGCAACTATAGACATAGAATGCAATCGAAAGGTAGATGCCGACAGATGGAAACTATTAAAGATTAATGAAATGGTGTCATCAAAGTGACTATCGACAAGTATGTCCACCGATAAAGTTGACAAAGTGAAAAGTGAAGATCTCTTGTCCGATGAAGATGTGGTGTTGTGTTTTGGCAAGAGAAGTGATTGGGAAAAGGTGTTCCACTGACATATCAACAATGTGCAAGCTTGAAGGTAGACCAGTTAGGGTATAATTGATAGGGTTAGAGAACTGGTAGGTATGCACCGGTTGTGTGGTTGGTCGGTGATCTTGTCCAAACCGACATGATGACTGAGTAGAGGTAGATGCTGAAAATGATGACATATAGGACACAGGTGTCATGCATGTTGTAGTTGGTGAAGTGTGATTCAGTGAGGTAGTTTTCGATTGTGTCCACATTTATGGTCGACCCCAAAAATCATAGGTGTGTTGTAGGGGTTTGTGGCTCGAGATAAAAAAAACTTAGGAGATCCAGGACGCACTGATTGAGTAGGTCAGAGTAGGTGAAGGAAACCGCATCATGCACAATAATCAACAAATCTTAAGGCCAACATATCAGGATGTAGGTTGTCATGTTTTCTACATATAGCAAACATGTTTTGGAAGCAACATGATTGGCATTGAGTGATCCCTTGTAGGTGGTCAATCTATGGAAGGATATCTGATTGGATTTGGTTTGCATCGAGGTCAATGAAGGAACCCTAGTGTGCCAAAAGTTTGAATGTTGTTTTGGTGGGAATGCATAGTATAAATATGCAGATCGAAGACCAGTTGCTAGAGCTATTGCACGAAAGAGCGACATTGGTGAAGTGAGTCAAATCAGAGTGTTAACCAGTCAAAGAGTCCATCGACAAATCATAGAGGTGACTGAGTGGTTGGGAGAGAACTGGTTAGAAGAGTTCAACCAGCAAGGGTAAGACAACTGGTAGACTATCATTGAGCCTGACAGTGGTGTGAACTGGTAAGAAGGTAACTGCAGTGTGCAAGTGAGAGCAGAGAGAAAGTGAGAAGAGGTAGAGGCTGAACCGACAAAGGAATCAGAGAAGAGTGAACCTATAGAGAAGAGACATAGAATATCGGAGCATGGTTTAAACCGACTAGTGGAATAACTGACAAGCTCAGAATCGGTGGTGATCAGAGAGTAGAGTATTGGCAGAGAGGAAGCAGAGGGTGAACTGATAAAGTTGCAGTAGAGAGTAGGTGACCAGAGAACCGATAGAGAACTGAATAGAGGTGAATCAATGGAGAGACATGTGTGAGGGTTACAAAGATCATTTGTAACAAGGGTATTACTTTTGTATTGTCATATGCTTTTGTAGTCACTGAGTTGGAGCTCGGTGGAGGGGTTGCTGCTCCTTGGGTTGGTGCTCCCTGGGTTGGTGCCCTAAATTAGTAGGGGTGGTACTCCTTGGGTTGGTGCCCTAGATGTTGTAACCATTATTTTCATTGTGAGGTTGGATTGGAGCGGTAGACTCCAACAACATTTCTCACCGAGGTTTTTCCCATGTTGGGTTTTTGTCGTATATCCGATGTTATGTGATGTGCCTTTTGTGTGTGGTTGCATTTGTGTCATCTCCCTATCTCATCGGTATGTTTACCTTGTGTTAGATTTTCTAACCGGTATACACCTTTTAGGATTAAAAGGCTAAAGTTTGGAAACCACTGATTCACCCCACTCTCAGTGGCATCTTGTGTTCAACACTGATATAATGAATGCTATTTGTATTGCTTCTTGATTTCAGGTAGATCCTAAAGAAACTCATGATATTGTCTTCAAGAGGATATTCATATATTTGGCAGGTACAACAGACTTTGGGTTCTGGTATCCAAAGAATGACGACTTCACATTATGTGTATATACAAATTCTGATTGGGCAGGAGATGTGGATGACTAGAAGAGAATTAGTGGCAGTGCATTATTTCTTGGGAAAAGTTGGTTTCATGGCTTAGTAAGAAACAATCACGCACTTCATTGTTTACAATTGAAGTAGAATATGTTGCAGCTACTACCAATTGTACTCATATTTTATGGATGAAACAAATGTTAAAGGATATAAGGGTAAGTTATGATAAGCCTATTGTTATTCACTATGATAATACTACTGCTATTGATATGTCAAAGAATTCGGTATTTCATTCCAAATCAAAACACATTTCTATGAGGTATAATTTCTTGAAGGAAAAGGTTGAAGCAAAGGAAGTTAGATTAGTTTATGTGTCTACTAAGGAACAAAATGCAGATATTCTAACTAAACTATTGCCTAAAGACACTTTTGAATATCTCAGAGATCAGTTGGGGGTTACCAACCCTCCAAAAGAGACTTAGAGATGCAGAGATGCATCAATCCGGTGAGCTTATCAAACATACTTTTCTGATCCGGGTTGATGAAGATGGTGCTACTACTCAGGGGGAGTAGTTAGTTGTTTGATTTTTTACTCTTGGTTTAGTATCCATCCTTTGTCATTGATATCAAAGGGGGAGAAGGTATTCATGTGAAAATTGCTAGATCTTTTGGAGTTTGTTGGCATTCCTTGGCACTTGGATGTTTTTCACATTCAGTGTTGCCATCAATGCCAAAGGGGGAGATTGTTGGCAATATGCTAGATCTTATTAAGTGTTGTCATTGATGCCAACATTGTATCCCGCTTGGAGACTATCCCAGTTGGATCTTTCCCAATTAGTCTTGGTGATCTTTTTGGTTTTGGCTATGATTCTGATCCGGTATGATCAGACCTCTGAAATTGGTTTTGGATGCTTATTTTGATGGTTACATGATTTTTTATATTATGGTGGTTTCATGGTTTGGTTATCTCTTTTGGTATTTCAATTACTGGTTGGTTTATGCCTTTACTGACTAGCTTTTGGCTTCACTGGCTTCTTGCGTTCTGGGTTAGCTTTACCAGTATGTTGTTCTGGTGACTTGGTCAGTGGATTTTGGGTCTGGCTTATGGAATCAGTTTCTTTCATGTTGTTGGTGCTTCTTGATTATATCCCAAGCATTTGATGACTATGCATTGGATAGTGTGCTATTATGGTGGTCCTATTTAGATCTGGTTAAACTTTCACTAAGGGTTTCTACCGACATGTGGATTTTGGTCTTAGCGGAATCCCCAATGGATATAATTGTTTGGTTACTTGATTTAGGTCCATTCTATGTATTGTAAATCATAATATTGGTCTGGTGGTATCATGTGATGTAATTTTTGTTTATGGGTTTAGGGTTTAGCCGACCTTGTCAATAAGGTTGATGGTCTATATTTATAGGTGACTTATTCATGTAATTCAAATGGACATGTGATGGTTATGGTTGGTTAAGTCTGCATTATCAGAGAAGGATTAAATGTGAATAAATTCATATCATTCAGGTGAAGGTTGGAAAGGTTTTGTATTGTAGAGTAGACATTAGTGCTTAACTAAAACTGTATCAGGCATTAGTAGATGCTACTTTCATAGTCCATTATTTTTCAGATTGTAGTTCGATGATTTTTCAAGTTAGTGAGACTTCCCTTTGTGATGGGAAATTATCTCTAGGCTGTTGGTCTTTTTGCATGTGTAGACCCCATTGTAATTATTCATAATACTACTGCAAAGTATTCATCTGATTGTGGGTAGGGTTTCCCACCATGGTTTTTACCTTTTTGGGTTTTCCATGTCAAATATTGGTGTTATGTGTGTTGTACTTTCATGTTATATTCTTCACTAGTTTGTGCTCTGGTTTAAGGTTTATAATTGAATTGATTGTTGTTATTTTTAGTAAACTGATTCAGCCCCCCCCCCCTCTTAGTTTACTACTGGTATCAGTGCATTTCAACAATCCCAACATGGTGTATTTCTATAGTGGTGAGATGCCATGAGGCAACAATATGCTAATGGCTTATAATATGACCAAATTAAGGATTTGGAAATTTTGAATGGTGAATTAGCCACTCTTTTTAGGAATCCCAGAATTGGACAACTATGTGATGTGCAAAAGCCCAAATATTCAATTAAATGGTGCACACGTTAGGGTATGAAAGATAAATTTTGGGATCATTGGTGGATGGTTTTTGATAAACCATCCAACAAAAATATTGATGTCCCCCATATTTTCTAAAGAAACTATATGTTGAATTTATCTTGGGTAAACATGTCAACTACTTTGACATGAGAAGCTTCCAAGGTGTGGGTGGAGGTATGCCTTAGGATAGACTTGGGGAAATTCGAGCAGTACAAGGTCCACATGTTAATCCTCCTTCTATTCCTCCCCCACCTCCTACACAACATCCATGCATTTTTGGAAATGAAACTTTAGAGAGCATGACAATAATACACTCTTTGACTTGCAATTTGATCACCTAGTTCTCTTGGTTAGCTAAACTAGTTGACCTTGATATGCCAGGTGGATCAGTTGATGGAGGTATACCCTCATCATCTCCACATATTTGTGTACCACATACTTGTAGTATGTGTAAGTACACATGTTTGAGACCACTTGGAAAACATACTAAGCCTCCTATTGACACATCTAAGTACAAGGTCCATCACATGTCACATGTAATAGATAGGATGATAGGGGAAAGAACATATGTTGGAGACTCATTAGGTGCTAGAGATGAAACAATGGTAAGAATTAATTTGTAATTTCATAGTACATTAAATTATATTTAAAATTAATATATAAGAGATATTAGTACTAACATGCATATTTGTGTGGGATTTAATAGTAGATGTTTGAGGATGATTTGAGATAGGTCCATCTAGACACCATATTGGCCATTTTATTTGGCCTAGAGAGTTACATGGTATAGTTTTTTGCACATACATGTTTATATATTTTATATTGTATATGCATATTTCATTTAAATTTTCATTAAATAAACTATATATTAATTTATATATGTCAATCTCTTTTTACTCTTGTAGGAAACTCCTAGTGTGGGTGGGGCGCCATGTTTCTTAGCCTCCAACACCACAACTACTGATTGAGGAAAGGTAATTGAACACAAATTTTGTTGAATTATTAGTTTCAAGAGCTTACAATTAATTTACATAATTTATTGTAGCATTCAATTAGATGTTGAATTTTCAATTGCATTAAATGATTATACATGTGCATAGATTGATTGTCTCATATTCTTGTTTTTTTGTACAACAACTAATTGAATTTACATAAATGTTGATGCTCTCGACACAGTTGATTTCACAACATAAGAGGTACGTGTCTATTTTTATATTCTTGACATGTTTAGATAAAAGTATCTAGGTATATGTTTAGTTTTTAACATTCAATATCAGTTGAATTATATAATAATTTGTATAAAATTTATTTTGTTCGTGTTATATTATTTTGTTAGACAGTTCAAATAATCGGAAGACAACTGAGAGGGGGGGTGAATTAGTTGTCATAGATTACCGAAACCTTAAGCAATTAAAACTTTAATACCGGAACCCAAAACATTAATACCACAATGCTTAAACCAAATACTGGAATAGCAGTTAAACCAATTAAGCATAAACAATAATCACATAATAAATACCATCCACATGACACCAAGATTTATACGTGGAAAACCCAGTAAAGGGAAAAACCACAGTGGGAAGCCTACCCACAGTCATATAATACTTCTGTAGTAAGTATGTGAATTACAATTGAGGGGTCTGCACTTGCAGGAAGGCCAATAGCCTAGAGTGCACTACTCATCATAAAAGGAGCCTCATTGACTACATAGAAATCCATAGTACAATCCAAAAGAAATGTTTGAACTGCAAAGATAGCATCTCCTATACTTGAGTATAGTTTTGGTTAAGCTCAATACCGGATGACTAAATCCTCTTACATAAACCCAATTCAATCTCCAGTAATCGACCAAATCCTCTGCCTGAGTGATATTACATTATTTGCACATTACATATCCATATCCTATTCCTATATTTGATCTACAATGAGACCTTACATCATATATACAAACCCTCGACCATAAATAATCAGGTGGGCTACCAGATAATAAACCAATTACATAATTACAAAACATGTCAGCCTTAGACCAAACAAATAATATCCAACACATAAGACATTCCAAAAACACATCGATGTTGGCTTGATGATGAGTGTAATGAATGACTTCATATGTTGTCATAGATGGAACATGTACACACACACATATGTTCATATTGTCTACCGATGGTACTTCTAAAGTTACTTGTATTACAACCGGTATTGTAAGTTTTTCTTAGGATGGTTTAGAGAGTGTCAAACTGGTACATGAAGACAACTGATATATGTAGGAGATAACTTCACATCAACTTGAAGATCCTGCAAAGGTTATCAAAGAAGCAATAGAGGACAATCAGTTTACATATTGATATGGTTAAGTCTAACCGGTATCAATGTTCCAACCGGTATTCATTGATTGTGTGATGAGTTATCACCGGTCGTGATGAGTTATCCTAATCGATAAAATTTGGCTTGAATTTGTGATGAGTTATTTTTGATTGTCTAGATACACTGCACCTAGGAAATTGTGATATAATCTTTAACGCTGACATGAAATTTAATTGTCTATATAATGACATTATGATGAACTAGTTTAGAGATATGATATGAGATTATTTGATGCAAAGATAGAAGTGTTAAGGAATTGCAAAGTATGTTGGTTATGCAGTTTTGAGTGTGCAAAAGAGGATCTACTCAAGCAAGTTGTGCTACTTCTAGATCACACCACCTGTTGTTTTCTAATCACTACAACAGTGAAATCCCGTAACCGGGTAAGCTCTAACAAGCGTCATTGTACAAATTCTTTATCAAGGTGATCCATTATTTTCGATTCATAAATCCTCTACCGAGGTTACTCTTAATAGGATACTACCTTTAACAAGGTATAGCTCCTAACAGAGCTTTGGGATCTTTAATAGGATTCGCTCCTAGCATAGCACTTTTGTAGACCTTAACCGGTCAGTTACCTATTACTGCAAATAGTTAACTTGTGAGTCCCATCTCATCATGGTTTCTCGCATTTGGGTTTTCCACATATAAACACTTGTGTTAGGGTGGATATTTTACTTATTGTGGATTCTTTAATATCATTTTGGATTGCATGCATAGTGTTGAGTAAACCTGTTAAGTATATCTATCAGTTGGTGTTTAAAGTATTATTGTTTTTGGTGTCATTGATTCACCTCCCTCTCAGTGCTTTATAATTCTATCAATCGAGAGGTCCAATCCACATGTTACATTAAACTGGTCCATAACCTAGATCAACCAGGACTCAATATAGGTCCACACGCTAAATCAATGATCTCCATCTACCAAGTCTCAAACATGATCACCAACAACATCTTGAAACTCCACCAGAAACTACACCAACACCACTTATGCATATCATCAAAGATCTTCATCAAAAGCTCTGCTAGTGAAACCCTTGTCAGAACCACAAGCCAAGCTTCCAAGCAAACATAATAGCATCCGATCACTAGACCAAAACCAACTAATTGAATATGAACTTGAGTATCATGAATAAGACAATTCCATAACCAAACCATACTAGATTATGAGGTGTAACACCATTCTGTGTGATCTCCCAAATCTTCTTGCCAAGACATCTCAGATGAGTCTCCATCTGAATCTTCCATACTATGTAATTTGTTCCATCAAGCCTATGAATATCCCTCTAAAAGATAGCCCCAGATGAACTAGATGAACTTGAATTGTTAGTTGCCATAGGATCTTCCTCAAGTGGTTAAGCTTTCTATAGAGAGAACCAAAGCTCTGATACTAATTGTTAGATAGTTCAAATAACTGGAAGACAACTAAGAGGGGGGGGTGAATTAGTTGTCATAGATTACTGGAACCTTAAGCAATTAAAAATTTAATATTGGAACCCAAAACATTAATACCAGAATGCTTAAACTAAATACCAGAATAACAGTTAAACCAATTAAGCATAGACAATAATCATAGAATAAATACCATCCATGTGACACCAAGATTTATATGTGGAAAACCTGGTAAAGGGAAAAACCACGATGGGAAGCCTTCCCATAGTCAGATAATACCATAATAATAGTTAAACCAATTAAGCATAGACAATAATCACATAATAAATACCATCCACGTGACACCAAGATTTATACATGGAAAACCCGGTAAAGGGAAAAACCACGGTGGGAAGGCCAACAACCTAGAGTGCACTACTCATCACAAAGGAGCCTCATTGACTATATATAAATCCATACTACAATCTAGAAGAAGTGTTTGAACTACAAAGATAACATCTCCTATGCTTGAGTACAGTTCCGGTTAAGCTCAATACCAGAGGACTAAATACTCTTACATAAACCCAATTCAATCTCGAATGATCAACCAAATCCTCTACTTGAATGATAATACATTATTCGTATATTACATATCCATATCCTATTCTTATATCTCATCTACAATGACATCTTACATCATATATACAAACCCTTGACCATAAACAATCATGTCGACTACTAGACAATAAACTAATTACATAATTACAAAACATGTCGTCCTTAGACTAAACAAATAATATCCAACACATAAGACATCCTGGAAACACATCAAGAGGTCCAATCCACATGTTACATTAAACCGGTCCATAACCTAGACCAATCGGGACCCAATAGAGGTCCACACGTTAAAGAAATGATCTCCATCCACCAATTCTTGAACATGATCACCAACAACATCCTGAAACTCCACTAGAAACTGCACCAACACCACTTATGCATAGCATCAAAGAACTTCATCAAAAGCTCTACCAGTGAAACCCTCACTGGAACCACAAGCCAAGCTTCCAAGCAAACTAGAATAGCATCTGATCACTAGACCAAAACCAACTGGTTGAATATGAACATGAGTATCATGAATAAGCCAATTCCGTAACCAAACCATATCGGAGCCTACTGGATCATGTCGGATCCAAAACAACTAGAAACTACTCAACCTACCAGGACCAAAAGGGTGCCTATAAAGCATCTAAACAGCTAGTGTTGACATCAATGACAAAACATCAATGCAACACATAATCAGTTCCACCAAATGGCCAACAGATTTTACCCGAGTTGACACTATCTTGGAGCATCTACAAATAGTATATTCTAGTTCTCATAATTGTCATAGGGGAGAACCATATGTGGATTGTCTTTTAGGGAAAAGATCGATAGATGGGGTGATCAAAATTCAATTTCATAGAAATTATAATTCAACATCCATATTTATTTTGATGTTAATTTGGTTGAATTATAAATTATCTAGTATGTAATTAATATAATTTGTGGTTTGTATTGTTATTGCACGGTCATCTCTAGAGGTACGAAATGCTTTGAAGAGGTTCCATTTTGATGATCCACCAGTAGTTTAGAATTTTCTAGAGATGTATAGCATGGATTTTGGATCTATATGGAATTTTCCACATACTGTATGGGTATGTGCACAAAGATGGTGGTCAGAAAAGTGGACACCACCCAAAAAAAACATGAAAAAATAAGCAACGCGTATGCGGTTCTAAAATTTGAAATCACCCCGTACGTGCTTAGGTCTGTTGTTCCCGAGCCTAAAAAAGATAGTGCATACGTGCTGATTTTAGGAAAGTAAGAGCATACTCACTGATTTTAGGAAAGTGAGCACATACGCGCTCATAAGCCCTAAAGAACCACGTACGCGGTACCTATCAAAAAAAGTTAAAAAAAAAAACTGGATCTTATTTTCCCGTGACCACGATGTTTTTTCCTCCATTTCCTCCACAAAACTGTGAACGAGCTACCTGATTTCTCCTCCAGATGCTATGGATCAGGGTTAGTTTTTCTTAATTTTTGTCTTTCTTTCCCATTTATTCAATTTGTTTTACGTTTTGAATTTAATTTCATTAATTTTGATTATGTTTTTAATTTTTTTTTTCAAAAACCATATTCTAATAATCCACAACAAAAACAACAAAATGCACCTCCTAAAAACCCCAAAGAAAACCCACAAGATACACCTCCAGTTCCTCCTTTTGACTGTACACCTGAAACACATGAGCAATTGATTAATCAATTAGGGAAAAACACGTTTAAAATAAATAGACTAATTAATAAATTGAAAACATTTGAGCTTGAGCATCATAAATCCCTCACCACTAGCCTAGAAACATTAGCTAGTGGTGCCACAACCGTTTCCACACAAATTACAAAATGAGGAAACTTTAGGGATAGGTGTTGTCAATACTATGCTGATGGGTTATCAGACGAGGGAGTGAAAAACAAAAATATTAGTAAACAAAAAATATGTGCCCTTTTTGTTGATCCTAAAATTGGTGAGTCGTTATCTCTTAATGCAAAGAGGTTTCCCATACATTGGTTCACCAATGTGCAAATGAATAATCTTTTTTGGCAGAGGTGGTGGATGGTCTTTGATGATCCACCTTGTAATAATTATGAGGTGCCATTGTATTTTTTGAGAGAAGTATACTGTGAGTTTGTCCTCAATGTGTGGCCAAACTATTTTGACATGAGAGAGTTCCATGGTAGAGGTGGCAGCTCTGCCCAAGATAGACCTGGAGCCCGTAGGCGAGTAGCCCCAGAGAGTCGTCACCGCCTAGCAACCAAACCCAGGGTACATCAGGCTGTCCCAGTAGAGGTGAAAGAGTCGATAGAGCTATAGAATCTTTAGGTGGCCACAACATTGGCTTTTGCCATCATCCAGCATGGGACGTTGTTAGCACACCCTCTTGTACTAGATGATGAGCCATTAGTTTCTCCAAGCGGCGATAGAGAGCCCATTCAACATATGTGTGTCAGTTGCTTGGGGATATGCTTAGGGACGGATGATGTGACTATTGCAGATGGATCCACATCTCATTCACACATGATTTGAGGGAATAGATGTCAGGCCTACACAACTAAGGAATTGGAACTGACAGAGGAGTTGATGGACATGGTATTTGCCCATCAGTGATAGACACATGTGTGTTGATTTGAATTCATAGCATTTTATTTATCAGTTGCCTTAAATTTGTAATTACATAAATGAATTTTCATTTATACATCAATTTAAATTGAGACAAATAATATGCATTTCAAGATGCAGCAGCAGTATCCCATACTCCTCCTTGAGTTACTACAACTGCAACTTCGATGCTTGAGGTATAAATTTTGTAACATGTTAAAATAGAATAGTACACTTTGAATTCAAAAAAATTACAAGATATACTATCTTTAATGCTTGGTCCAATTTTTGGTTTGTAGGTGTTGACAGGGGACCAAATGTCCCAAATTGATGACATCATGCTCTCAGTGATCGATTTTGGCCTACAAGGCTATATGGTATCATATTTTGTACAACCTTTTTTATGTATCATTTTGATGGAATATGCAAGTCATTTCATTTTAAATTTTTAAATTATGTTTAATATATTATCTGTACTAATATCTCATGTTAATTTTTTTTTTAGGGTACCCCCTCCACATCTAGGCCTTGTCCTAAGAAAATGAATTCCTCAAAGATGCCAAAACGTGGGAAGAAGGTAATTGAACACATTTTTAGTTGTACCAATATTTCAAAATGTTGAAATCAAGTCTTAATTGGGGTTTGTAGATTTATTAGATTTTTTATCTATTTTACATGTACAGTGCCCATTGAGCTATGTGGATTTGTTGAATGCACCTGATTCACCTGTGGATCAAGAGAGGGTGGAGGTATGTATCTCTACTTTATTTTATTGATTTCATGATTATATGCACGTGTACATGTGAACTTGTGATAAATTATAATCTTATAATTTTTTCATACAGGAAATATCCATAGCTGCTTCATCAATGGCGAGCCCTCCTCCGTCCACTAGAGAAGCATCTGAGGATCCAGTATACTTTTGTTTGATATATTACATTAATTATTTTTAACCTACATTACTTATCATTATATTAATTGTATTTAATCTTTGATCATTTTTTGTATAGGTAATAGCAACAGTTTCTCCATCGATGGTGAGCCATCCTCAGTCCATTGCAGAAGCATCTTAGGCACTAGTACGCCATTGTTCTCTATATTATAGTTTTTAAGTGTTTTTGATGTATTTATGTTAGTACATTGTATTAATTGTACATTTAATCTACAATAGCCCCCTTCGCGGTTCGGCCATAACATGGATCCTTTGAAGTTTGTCTTCAAGAAAACTCCTAAGAGTGACAAGGAGAGGAGAGAAAAGACATTAGCTCTGAGATCAGCCGATGAGGTAATCTACATTTAAATTGCAAAGGAATTATAGTTAAGTGCATAGTTATGTTGTTAATTGTGAACTATTTTCTACAAAAGAATTCTAACTTGGCTTTTGAATTGTGGTTTTGCATCCATCTATAGAGCCGCGTACTACATCGAAGAGGCTTGATTTTGATGATCCACCACAATTTTAGGATCATATAGTGTTAGTTGTGGTCATAGAATGACCAATACATGTAGATATATTCTACATTTTTATTGTATATCGATTTGGACATGGCATATGCCACATTTTTGTAATACTTGTATTCACTTGGCAGACATACTTTTTTTGATATATATATATAAATGTTGATATTCAATCCAATAAATGTGTACTGAGTTCATTATTGTGTATTCATTGTATTTTGTGGCTGTCCTTTTATAAAGTTAATTGATCATTTGCCTATGTAATCAACAATATGAATATAAACAACAAAAATCTATGATATAAAACATTGCAATCGTGGAATATGATTTGATAAAATTTCTAAAATGTCAAATTAACCCTACAAAACTCCTTGTATTCAATTCATTATTGTGTATTCATTGTATTTAGTGGCTTCCCTTTTATAAATTTAAATGAATATTTGCCTATGTAATCAACAATATGAATATAAACAATAATATGTGTGTGGTGCGAGAGCACCCTCACGTTCGTAATGGTCAAATATTAGTTCTCATGTGAACAAACTAACATCATGAGCACGTCTGGGTGGGCAGGTTTACGCTAGGCATGCTCCTCTCATGCATCCCAAAGTGCCAGAATGCCGAGAGTCATACCCTACCAGCACGATCTCTCAAGTGCCTTGAGTCCAAAAAATTGTCAAACTTTGATAGACTGTTTCTTCCAATCCAAGATACATATGATCAATCCGTTTGAACTTATGGGGTTGTGTGAGGCTCCTCTACAATGGACTATCTTGGTTTTTGATGACTTGGAGCCATTTTTAATTGGTAGCATTTTTTTGCCTACTGCAAAAGCTGTTAGTTGCATGCAATGCAAAGTTGCAAGATAGGCTAGAATTGACTTGATTTGTCATGTGCACAAACCAATGTCATGAGTGCATCTGAGTGGGAATGTTTACCTTAGGCATTCTCCTCTCATGCATCCCAAAGTGTCAGAACGTCGAGAGTCATACCCTACCAACGCGATCTCTCAAGTGCCCTAAGTCCAAAAAATTGTCAAACTTTGATGAACTATTTCTTCCAATCTAGGACACATATGAATGATCTGTTTGAACCTATGGGGTCATATGAGGCTCCTCTATAGTGTTCTATCTCAATTTTTGATGACTCAGAGCTATTTTCAATTGGTAGCATTTTTTTGCCTACTACAAAAACCATCAGTTGCATGCAATACAAAGTTGCAAGATAGGCTAGAATTGATTCGGTTCATCGTGTGAAAAAATAAATGTCACGAGCACATCTAGGTGGGTAGGTTTATGCTATGCATTCTCCTCTTATGTATCCCAAAGTGTCGGAATGTCGAGAGTCATACCCTACTGACGTGATCTCTCAAGTGCCCTGAGTCAAAAAAATTGTCAAACTTTGACGAACTATTTCTTCCAATCTAGGATACATATGATCGATCCATTTGAACCTTTGGGGTTGTGTGAGGCTCTTCTACAATGGCCTATCTCAGTTTTTGATGGCTCAGAGCCATTTTCAATTGGTAGCATTTTTTCGCTTGCTACAAAAACTGTCAGTTGCATGCAATGCGAAGTTGCAAGATAGGTTAGAATTGATTTGATTTGTCATGTGCACAAACTGATGTCACGAGCGCATCTGGGTGGGTCATTTTATGCTAGGCATGCTCCTCTCATGCATCCCAAAGCATCAAAACGTCGAGAGTCATACCCTACCAGCGCAATCTCTCAAGTGCCCTAAGTCCAAAAAATTATCAAACTTTGACAGACTGTTTCTTCCAATCCAGGACACATATGACCAATCCATTTGAACTTGTGGGGTCATGTGAGGCTCCTCTACAATAGACTATCTCATTTTTTGACAACTCAAAGTCATTTTCAATTGGTAGCATTTTTTCGCTTGCTGAAAAAACCATCAGTTGCATGCAATGCAAAGTTGCAAGATAGGCTAGAATTGATTCAGTTCATCATGTACACAAGCTGACATCACAAGCGCATCTAGGTCAGCAAGTTTATGCTAAAAATTCTCCTCTTGTGCATCCCAAAGCATCAGAACATCGAGAGTCATACCCTACCGACGCAATCTCTCAAGTGCCTTGAGTCTAAAAAATTGTCAAACTTTGATGGACTATTTCTTTCAATCTAGGACACATATGACCAATCTATTTGAACTTGTGGGTTCATGTGAGGCTCCTCTACAATGGCCTATCTTGGGTTTTGACGACTCAGAGCCATTTTCAATTGGTAGCATGTTTTCGCCTGCTGCAAAAACTGTTAGTTGCATGCAATGCAAAGTTGCAAGAGAGGATAGAATTGATTCAGTTCGTTGTCTGCACAAACCAACATCACAAGCACATCTGGGTGGGTAGGTTTACACTAGGCATGCTCCTCTCATGCATTCCAAAGTGTTGGAACGTCAAGAGTCATACCCTATCGGTGTGATGTACAAGTTGTTTGACAACTTTTTTGACAATTTTTGTTCAAATTGTATCTAGACTCAATCTATGACTCCTATGACCTGATAATGACTCAAATAATTCTCCATGATTATATAAGAATCAAGAATTCTCATGATTGACCTTATCAATAATGGTCATGATTGACCTTATCACCTCACATAAACTCAAAACATAGTCACACAACATTGTTACATATTATTCAAAAATTTGCCTCTAAATATGGTCAAATCAACTCTTGGCTCTTTGAATATACAAAAAAATGTCTTAGAAATCATCTCATGGGATTTTATACAAAATTTGGCATTACAATATGTGTGATTCAACTCATCACTATTTTAATATACAAAATTTGGAATCTAAATATGTACAAATCAGCTCATTTCCATTTAAATATACAAAATTATGCCCCTAAACATGTAAAAATCAGCTCATGGGCATTTATATATACAAAAAATGAATATAGAACAATTCGTCAATGATATATACAAAATTCTCAAAATCATTCTACTCTGAACCATATAATCAATCAGCGAGCCTTCAGGATTGTTGGTATTTTGATGTGTTGCATTACTTTTGTCATTGATGTCAGCACTTGTTAACACTTGTCAACACTTATCAGCACTTGGAGATCTTTGGTTTTGTTCATTGGCAAGTTAGTGACTTATGCACAGTCACTGGTATTTGGTTCACTGGCAGGTTATATTGTTCACTGACACTTGGAATGACCTGGAGACTACTTGGTTATGTCGAAGAAATTGTTTGGACACTTTGTTATGGTGATTTATTCATTGGTCTATTCGGGTTTGCATATTTTCTATTACCAGCAAATAGGTCCACGATATGCACTGGGAAGAATATCTATTCCATACCAGCATGACACGTTATGGAGATGATTTGTTATTATTGTAAAAGTATTGAGCCGATATAATGCATCGCATATTGATTTATTTGTAATTGATTTTATTGTAATATTCTTTGTAAGCCGACCTACACATTTGGTCTTAGGCTTCGGTATATATGTAAGGTCCCATTTATGAGATTGATATGGGAATGTAAGTAAGTGCGAATAAGGTATATGCAAAAATAAGCAGAGCTATACACGCAGACATCATTTGAAGATTGAAGGAAGGTTTTGAGAAGATAATCAGAGCTTAACTGGTACTGAATCTAGCATATGAAGATGCTATTTTGAGCAGTACATTATCATTGGATTTAACCATCCAATTGTAGTTAGTGTGACTCCCATCTTGTGATTGAGCAGTGAGCTCTAGGCAGTTGGCCTTTCTGCATGTGTAGACTCCATATTGTACACACATACTATCTACAGTAGTATCATCTAATTGTGGGTAAGGTTTCCATGTACAAATATTTTTGTTATGTGTTGTGGATGTTATTTTCTTTCTATTTCATGCATTAAACTTTACTGGTACTATAATTAACTTCTAAACTATCTACCGACATTAAAGTTTGGTTTACCGACATTGATCATTAAGTTTGGTTAAGTCATATTTGGATTAAAATTTGTAGACAATTGATTCACCCCCCCACCCCTCTCAGTTGTCTCTGGGACCTAACAATTGGTATCAGAGCCTAGTCCTCTTTTTGCAGAAGTTTAACAACTTGAGGAGATCCTATGTCTACTAACTATTTCAGGAAGGATAGTCTGAAACTTGATGGAACTAACTATGGTATATGGAAGATCAGGATGGAGACACATTTAAATTGCATTGGAAAGGACATTATGGGATGTTACAAAGAATGAGTATGTTGTGCCTACTCAAGGTCAACCTAATCCACCAACCTTGGATAAAGATGAAGAAAATGATTGCAAAGCAAGGGAAGCACTTTTGAGCGCACTGTCAGATCATCAAATCATGGGATTATTAGATAGATATACTGCTAAAGTTATTTAGGAAAATTTGGAAACATTGAATGAAGGTTATACCACAGTCAAAATTGCAAAACTAGAATGCTTCCGGGTTAGGTATGAAAATCTGAAAATGGAAGAAGATGAAAGAATTTCTGCTTTTATGGAAAGAGTAAATGAAATTGTTTTGGGTATACAATATTGTGGAGGAATCTTAAGTGAAGATGAGATTGTTTCTAAAGTTTTAAGAGCTTTGCCACCGGCATATAAAATGAAATTTACTGCTATAAATGAATTGAGAACAATGCGTAATGCATCAGTATCTAGAGACACTTTGGTTGGAAAAATTTCAACTTTTGAACTTGAGGAATTTGGTCCTGTTGCTACTATTAAAATAGATTTATCTTTCAAGGCATCATCAACATCTACATCATCATCATCATCTAAGAAATCTGATTGGAAAGCCTTCTTTGCAAGAGAACTTGAATAAATCAGAAAGGAGGATGAAGAACTAGAAGAGCTTGAAGCACTATTTGCAAGGAAAATGCCTAAAGGTCTAGTTGGAAGTAAGTATGAAGGTAAAGCACCATTTAAATGTTTTAACTGCAATAAAGTTGGTCATATGGCTTCTAGGTGTCCTGATAGACATGCAAGATTAAGAGAAGAAGCTAAAAGAAGATATAAGCCTAACCTTGATTATTAGAGATACAAATTCAAGAAGAATAGAGACGAATCATGTTTTTATGCTAATGAAGGAGTCACTGATGATTCTGATGAGGATCCGACAGACAATGGATGAGCTTTTGTTGCTATAACAGAAGATCAATCGACACCTACTGTTCAACTGGTAGAGAAGGCCCTGACAACTAAAATTGAAGATAAGGATGAATGGATTATTGATTCCGGATGTTCACATCACATGACTGGTGATAAGAGTAAATTCTTAACTTTTTAGGATTATAATGGAGGTCTAGTAAGATTTGGAGATCATGAAGCTTGTTTGATCAAAGGAAAAGGAACTATATCTTTTGATGGTAAGAACAATACTGATAATGTTTACTATGTTGAAGGTTTGAAGCATAATATTTTGAGTGTTGGTCAATTAGTTGAGAAAGGATTCAGTTACAATTCAAGAATGGTGAATGCAAAATCTTAAACAAAACTAGCGTAGAAATTGCAACCGATAATCAAAATAGAGGTAATATTTTTCATTTGAATAACAATGAGAAAACATGTTTGATTGCACATATTGATGAAAGTTGGTTATGGTATAAGAGACTTTGTCATGCGAATTTTGATTGCATTGTGAAAATTAGTACAACTAAGGCAGTAAGAGATTTACCTAAGATTGTTAAACCTCACAATCCGGTATGTAAGGATTGTCAATTTGGAAAGCAAGTTAGAGCAACTTTCAAGAGTATTCCAGAGAAATCTAACAATGTTCTTGATTTAATTCCTACTGATTTATGTGGTCCAGCAAGAACTAGAAGTATACAAGGAGATAGATACTTTATGCTAATCATTAATGACTATTCTAGAATGTGTTGGGTTACTTTTCTCAAGGAGAAATCTGAAGCATTTGGAAAATTCAAACTATTCAAGGTGATAGTAGAGAATGAAATCGGTAAGAAAATCAAATGTTTGAGATCAAATCAAGGAGGTGAATTCACAACTAAGGAATTTAATACATTCTGTGAAGTGAATGGAATCAGAAGATAGTTATCAGCACCTCGGACACCCCAACAGAATGGAGTTGTAGAAAGGAAGAACAAAACTACCTCATATGTACTGGAGAGAAGCGGTCAATACAACAATTTATACATTCGATAGAGTTCACATCAAAGGTGAAACCGGTAAGACCCCTCATGAATTATGGTTTGGTAATACTCCTCCTCTTAAATATTTTAGAATATTTGGAAGTAAATGCTATATTAGAAGAGATGAGTAAATTGGAAAATTTGATCCTAGAAGTGATGAAAGAATATTTCTTGGTTATTCATCTAAGAGCAAGGCATATAGATGTTTTAACAAGAGATTGCGGAAAATTGTTGAGAGTGCAAATGTGAAGATTGATGAGCAGTTTAGAGGTAATTCAAGGTCAATAGACTCTGAACCGATAATAGAGATAATCACAAATGAAACTACTATGAGTACACCGGTATAGAATGTTGATCCAGTCACACTAGCATCATCTAAAAATTCCATGATGACTGAAGAACAACAACAAGTGAATACACCCAGGTATGTAAGATTGAATCACTCTGAAAATCAGATAATTGGGAATAAGTATCAAGGAGTTATGACTAGAGGAAGACTAGCAAATGAAGAGGTATGTCTAATTTCTCAAATTGAACTTACAACTATTAATGAGGCATGTGAAGATAAACACTGGATTAAAGCTATGGAAGATGAATTGGAACAAATTGAAAGGAATAACACTTGAACATTAGTTCCCCGGCCTAAAGACAAAAATTTAATTGGAACTAAATGGGTATTCAGAAATAAACTTAATGAAGATGGTAAGGTAATCAGAAACAATGCAAGATTAGTGTGTAAGGGATATTCACAGAAAGAAGGAATTGATTACAATGAAACCTTTGCACCAGTAGCTAGAATTGAGGTAGTCAGACTATTATTGGCTTTTGCAGCCCACCAGAACTATAAAGTATATCAAATGGATGTTAAATGTGGATTTTTGAATGGAGATCTTGAAGAAGAAGTTTACATTGAACAACCTGGTGGATTTTCTTTGACAGATGACAAAGATATGGTTTGCAGGTTAAGGAAAGCTTTATATGGATTAAAGAAAGCTTCTAGAGCTTGGTATGCTAGATTGGACAAATATCTTTTGAAGTTTGGTTATGCTAAAGGTAATGCTGACAACAATCTATATTACAAAGTGACTAATGATGACATCTTGGTTATTGAAGTTTTTGTTGATGATATAATCTTTGGAGGAGAAGATGGATTGTGTAAAGAATTTTCTAATAAGATGCAAGAAGAATTTGAAATATCTATGATTGGGGAGATAAAATTCTTTTTAGGATTACAGATTTCATAGACTGATAAAGGTATATTTTTATGTCAATCTAAGTACTTGAAGGAATTACTAAAGAAATTTGGCATGGAAAACTCTAAACCGGTAAGTACACCTACGACTACAACTGATAAACTATCTTTAAGAGATGAATCAACACCTGTTAATCTAACAAGATACAAATCTATGATAGGAGGTTTACTATATTTGACACAAACAAGACCTAATATTATGAATGCAGTATGTATTGTTTCAAGATTTCAGAGTAATCCTAAAGAAAATCATGAATCAATAGTGAAAAGGATTTTCCAGTATCTACAAGGCACTACAAATCTTGGTTTATGGTATCCTAGAGATGAAAATTTTGATTTATGTGCATACATGGATGTTAATTGGGTAGGAGATGTAGATGACAGAAAAAACACCACCAACGGAGCATTTTTTCTTGGTAACAAATTAATTTCTTGGTTGAGAAAGAAACAAAGTTGCACATGTTTATCAACAGCTGAATCAGAATATGTTGCAGCAACAACTAATTATACACATGTATTATGGATCAAGCAAATGTTGAAGGACATAAAGATAAAGTGCAAGGAACCTATAATCATTTACTGTGATAATATGGCAGCAATTGATATATCTAAGAATCCGGTATTTCACTCTAAAACTAAACATGTTTCTATCAAATTAATTTTTTTGAAAGAGAATGTTGAAGCAAAAGAAGTGAAATTGGTTTATGTGAATACTAAAGAGCAGATTGCAGATATTTTTACTAAGCCTTTGCCTAAGGAAGTCTTTGAATATCTCAGAGAGCAATTTGGGGTTATACCCCCACCAGTATAGACTTAGACAGTTGATGTTTTGTCATCAACCGACAAAATTAACAGAGAAATCTTTTATTCTAGCTTTGATGAGGAGAGCTACTTCTCAGGGGGACTAGTTGGATAAATTGGATAAATTGGATAAATTGGTATTTTGTATAAACTATTTGTAATTGGTTTCTGTATTGCTTTGGCATTTGATGTCAAAGGGGGAGAGATATTATGGAAAAACACATTTTGTGTGAGATTATTCCTAGGGGGAGAGATATTATGTATTTTGATTTTTGGTTAATGATCTCTTTGGGAGATTGTTGGTTTTTGGTTTTTGACATTTCTGTTTTGGCACTTTGATGGTTTTTTCATCTTGTGTTACCATCAATGCCAAAGGGGGAGATTGTTGGTATTTTGATGTGTTGCATTGGTTTTGTCATTGATGTCAACACTTGTTAACACTTGTCAACACTTATCAACACTTAGAGATCTTTGGTTTTGTTCACTGGCAAGTCAGTGACTTATGCACAATCACCAGTATTTGGTTCACCGACAGGTTATATTGTTCACCGACAATTGGAATGACTTGGAGACTACTTGGTTATGTTGAAGACATTATTTGGATACTTTGTTATGGTCATTTGTTCATGGGTCTATTCAGGTTTGCATATTTTCTATTACCGGCAAATAGGTCCAGGATATGCACCGAGAACAATATCTATTCCAAATCAGCATGACACGTTATGGAGATGATTTGTTATTATTGTAAATGCATTGAGCCAACATAATGCATCACATATTGATTTATTTGTAATTGATTTTGTTGTAATATTCTTTGTAAGCCGGCCTACACATTTGGTCTTAGGATTCGATATATATGTAAGATCTCATTTATGAGATTGATATGGGAATGTAAGTAAGTGCAAATAAGGTATATGCAAAAATAAGCAGAGCTATACATGCATACATCATTTGAATATTGAAGGAAGGTTTTGAGAAGATAATCAGAGATTAACCGGTATTGAATCCAACATATGAAGATGCTATTTTGAGCAGTACATTATCATTGGATTTAACCATCCGATTGTAGTCAGTGTGACTCCCATCTTGTGATTGAGCAGTGAGCTCTAGGCAATTGGCCTTTCTACATGTGCAAAATCCATATTGTACACACATATTATCTACAATAGTATCATCTGATTGTGGGTAAGGTTTCCCACCGTGGTTTTTCCCTTTACAGGGTTTCCACGTACAAATATTTGTGTTATGTGTTATGGATGTTATTGTCTTTTTGTTTCATGCATTAAACTTTACCGGTACTATAATTAACTGCTAAATTGTCTATCAGCATTAAATTTTGGTCTACCGACATTGATCATTAAGTTTGGTTAAATCACATTTGGATTAAAATTTGTAGACAACTGATTCACCCCCCCTCCCTCTCAGTTGTCTCCGGGACCTAACAAGGATCGGCTCTAACCCGTATTGTGTCAAGTATTGCCTTGTGGTCAGATTCACGAACTTTCCATAAAATCTTGTTATGAGGTCTACCATGATACTTCATCAAATGAATATTTGTTGCAACAACAAGGTTAGAGAAATGAAGAATATGTCTGTGTGTTTCAAAGTCCTTGAACAACCAAACATTAGAATTCTTGATAGGGTATCTCCTAAGCCATGTTCCTGTCATGAAAACAGACCCTATTCGGTACTCAAAACCCTCTTCGTCAATGATTGTGGTTGTCAATTTTATTTTAGGCTCAACAAAATGACACAAATAGTAATCCATTCCTTCTTCATTGTTCTCTTCTGCAACAACTGCATACACATGCACTGCATTTTATAAAGTGATAATTAATACCAAAAATAAAGTGTGATGTACAACAAAATGAACCAAAAAGAATATTTGCAAAAAAATTAACTCAAAAAATCACTCGAATCCACTAGGTTGGATACATGGTCAATCCACTGATGTCTCTATCTAGCTCAATTGTACTGCTTTGGGAATTTGATATGTATCAATGGGAACCAACGGTCTACAAGACCATTTGTCAACCCACTCTTGTGATTCACATTCTTCCCACAAATAATACATGCATGAAGAGAAAAAACATACCATTTGTTTCATATAAATTACTAGTGAACTTGCATTTGAACTCATAATTGAGTGCATGTCACTCAATCCTGCAACTGTATAACAATCTAGATAGTTTTCAATGTTAGATTTAGTGATCAACTAAAAATATCTATGAACCATTGACGTACCTGGATTACTTGGACCCATCGTAGACTTACACCATCACACAATTGTTTTTGCATCTATCAACTCAGCACCACTTTCGTACTTCAATTCTTCTCTAGCTAGGGCTCTTTTTACACATGCTCCTACACCATCATGCTCTCCCTTACTATGTATAGCCTCAGTGAAATTCCAAAAATGTTGTACATCTCTTGTCATCTGCATCCTTGCATTCTTGAATTGTGCGGTGCAATTATCTAACCATATTAAGTGTCAGTTGTATTGTATGTTTCTCTCCTTTAAATTATCATAGAAAACTTTAAAGCATCCTTATATAGAATCCAATGAATGAGTACAATCATGACTTATGTAGAAGTTATACTCTCTTACAACCTTTCTATCCTTCTCTGTGCTATCATTTGCATGCATGAATGTTATGTGTACAAAAATAGAAACTTGTGTAGAATGATAATACATAGCTTGCACTTCATTTTGAGGTTGTAGTGTATAATTTTCAGAAAAATCAAGGATAGAGACAATGGTGCCAAGAGGAAATGTGTCCTTACATAACTAGAATTTCTTATCTAACCATCGAGCTCTATGTGTATGCATTATGTACTCATAAACTAGTTTCTCTTGAAACATTTTCATAAATTCAGCTACACATAAATCATTTTTCACTAGCTCACATCTCTTCAAATCTTTTCCATCTTTAACTCCATATGTGACTATCTTGTATTTTCCAAAATAAACTAGTTTCCTACCAATTTCATGTGTGCTCTCTGAATGTACACATCTTGGTAAATGTTACAAACCACCACATATAGCGCAAGAACCTTCCAAACAAGGCATCTTATAATAAATGCAACCATCATGTCTATTACGTAGCACACTTGAAATAAATTTTCTTACCAAATTAGGAGGTGCTTGTATATTGCATTCCTTCAAAACATCGTTAGTGTGCAAAGTAGAACAAATATGATGAAAAAATATCATAGTGCATGGAAAATTCAATATGTAGGCTACAAAAACACGTGGTGCATACATGATTAATATTAATATAAAAAGGTTTTGTCATTTCAAAAAACATTTGAGAAATTCTTATTTGAGGAAAATTTTGATGGAATATTTCATTAAATTTTGTTTGAGTCATATCCAAATAGTGTTTGGCATGTGGCTCACGATTGTAGACCCAATTCTCCTTCTAACAACATCTCTTTTGTTAGGCGAAACTCTTGTGTTGTCATGCCAAAAATTTTCAATTAATGTTCTTAGTGCATCAACAACAACCTTGTCTTTGTGTGGTAGTTTACCCGAGAATTCCCAAAGAGAATTATTGTTAGGTTCCTCTATTTTTTCTCGCCTTTGTAATGCTTTACTTAATGTTGTTCTACTAACGTTTAATGACTTGCTTGTTTTGCTTATCAAATGATCTTTTTTAATTTTCTTGCTCATTATGGTTGATGTAATGACATGTCGAGTAGCATTAGAATCCTTAGTACGTGATTTTGAACCAATATCTTGATATGCATCAAATATATTTCTCACAATAGTTCTTTCGCTATTACTTTCAAATGATCTTAGGCCTAGAATTTTCATCGTCTCTCTAAAATTCAAAATTTTAATCATTTGAACAATTAATTGACATCTTGCGGTTTGATTTAAGTTTTCAAAATAGTTTTGCCATATTCTTTTAACCATTCTCCTACAAGTTCGTTCATTTATTTTATCTGGGATTGGCTTCAATATATTCTCATCAATGTCAATTAGATACTTTGTTTTCCTACGAATGATTCTAGGAGGTGTTAACATCGGTGCAATGTGTACATTCAATTCATCAAATAGAGGAGGTGTATGTTCATCATTTAATTGACTATTCAATGTGGTATCTTCTTCAATTGCATTAGGTTCATACAGTAAATCAAATGTATCTTCTTCAATTACATTAGGCACATTATGTTCATTTGGTAAATCGAATTGAGATGTTGAAGATGACATACGTTCTTCTCCCATTGTTTTTATGTCACATAATTTATTCATACATTGCCTTTGTCTTTCATTTTCAGCCTCTCTTTGTTCCATCATTCCTCGCTTGTTCTTTCCCATGGTTGATATTGGTTGTCCTAAATAGAATTATATTACATATATATGTAAACAAAAGTTCATAAACAAACAAATAACCATAAATATGCATCTTATCATTATTTTTTTGAATAAAAACTATTAAACAATCACAATAATATTGACAAAACTAATAAGATCAATAATTCAATCATTTGAAATCATGCAAAAACAAAAAAATCACTTACTTCTATGTATAAATCAGTGATAGAAGTGCAAACATAGTTGCAGTGGGGCCTTCAATGACCTCAAAAACTTCTTTTGAGGCCGTTGAGGCTCTTGGTTAAATAAAACCATGTCTAAGTACTTCATACACGATATATTAATAATCCCATGCACGATGTTAGTCCCTAAAATTTTGGCAAGCCCAAAGGTATTTTTTAAACCCTGTATGCACTTAGAACTCATAATTAGCACATGTGTGCTCCTACGCCTTAAAAATGCTATGGCAAGGTAACAAACTAATAGGCTCAATACCCTATACATGCTATTTGTAGTAAAGAAAATGTGAAGGAAAAGGGAGGGAGGGAGATAGGGAGGGAGGGAGAGAGAGAGGGAGAGAGAGGGAGATATAGGGGGAGAGAGGGGGAGGGAGAGAGAGAGATAGAAAGAGAGAGAGTGAGAGGGAGAGAAAGAGAGGCACCTTGTACACGCTTGAGAAGGGGAGAGAGGGAGTCAATACACATACATACACACATGTGTGTGTATATATATACTTAATATATTATATTTATACATATATATATATAAATATTATATATTATATATTTATATATTATATATAAATTAATTTATTATATGTATATACACATATTATATATACAATATCATATTATACACACTCCCAAAATATAAACAAAAGTAGTGTGTACACATTGTTTATAATAAAGATAGAGCATATGCACTTCTTATGCCATAAGTATCCCGTACACTCTTTTTATACCATAGGTACCCCGTACGCGCTTTTGACTGTTTAGGCTTGGAAATAGGCCTAGATGACAAAGCTACGGTTTGGAAGTTTGATTCCCTCCATTTCCCTCCTTTTTGATGTGTTTTATTTTATCAACTTGGTTTCTCGACTTTTTCATCATCAGGTTTAGACTTCATCAAGTGGGTATTTCTAAAATTTCCACCATATTTTCACCCATCTTTTGAGCTTTCTAACCATTTTTTTTTAAAATTTGAACAACAATAACATATTATTAATGAATTTCTTTTACCAGTGTCTCCATAGTTCTCACACACATACGTGCACCATTTTTTTATAACTTTTGATCTACTTATCCAAATTTTAAAAAAATTATATATTATTGTAATGCACTTGGTTCTTTACAATTAAAAAAAAAAATTGTATTTTTCGACTTTTTTAGTGTAACTTATGCTGGTGCACAAACAGGTACCTAATTTATAGGATGTGCTTGATTGGAAAAATCATAAAAGAAATAATACTCAACAAAAAAATTACAAAAAAATACACATATTCTAGTACTCACTCTTAACTATCTTTCTGCCAAAGGATTTGTCAAAAACTAAATCCAACTATGACTTTTTTGATGTGCACTTCAGACACTATGTTACATTTTTTAGAAAAAAATCAGGGTCTGTTTTCCATGTGCGAAGGATTTGACCCTCTTGATCTTATTCAATTTTGAAAAAGTTTAGTATTTTGGAAACTAGATTCAGAGTACTACAATATTTGTTGTTTGATTATCTTCATATCTTGAGTGGATGACTTTCAAATTTTGCCTCCAAGTTTAGGTTCACTTGATTTCAGAAAAAAAGTGTCCCCTTATACCCCCCTTTCTGACCACCATTTTTGTGCACTTACCTGTATTTGGATCTATATGACATATGCCACATTTTGTATTTAGATCTCTATATGGGATATGCCACATTTTGTATCTTTTATTGAGTTGGCATATATATGCCATTTTTTTAAATGTACATGCACAATTATTATACATTTTGATATACAAAATATATTTGATCTAATTTGTTCCTTGTGTGCAAGTCTTCTTAATTTGAAACTTATATTTTGTTCATATATAATCAGTTTAGAATGGTTTAGTTATGAACAATAACATGCTATAGAATCTTAATGATATCGTGCTTCAATACAACTTATGAATTACAATTTTTCATCCATCTATATATTGTAAGTGTTAAATTTGGTTTCCTTGGGCAAATTCACCAGATTTTATGACTATCTTTCTAACAGTGTCAATCACAACATGGATGCTTCGTAATGATGGATAAAAAGTAATCAAAATTAGATTCAATTTCATGTTCTACTTCCTTTACTCTTTCTAAATTTTCATGACATTATCAAACAAATTACTTAGTATGCCTATGATTAAATAGATTACTTACATTGTCTATGATCACCAAACTATTGAACATGCATGAGCATGATAAGACATAAAAAAGTTATGATTTTACCTTTACACTAGGTGCCACCATGGAGACAAGTGATATCTCAACCAATAGGATTGCAATACTTGGAAATTGTGAACCTATAGCATCATGACATTGTGCCACACATTGAAAAAAATTGAATGAAAAAAACATATTGAGAATATTCACGAAGTGTTCACAAAAATTTGCAAAATAGAGATGCATAGAGAGTGCACAAAAAGTTGTGAAAAAATTGCAAAAAGTTACAAAGGTTGCACAAAGTTTCAAAAGTTGCAAAAATTATAAAAAGTTGCAAAAGTGTCATGGGCACGAACTGTTAGTGTGAACATGTGGGTAGGTAGGTTTATGCTAGGCATGCTCCTATTTTTCTTTCCAACACACTCAAACATTCAGAGCCATGTTGTAAAAATGCTATCTCTTAAGTGCCTCAAGTTCAAAAAATTGTTAAACTTTGACAGACTATTTTTTATAATTCAAGGCATACAAACGATCCATTTAAACCTATGAGGACCCTCTCCAATAACCTATCTTAGATTTTCAAGAATTAAAACCATTTTCCTAGGGCATTTTCTATTGATGCAAAAATCATAAGATGCATGCAATGTAAAGTTGCAAGGTAGTCTAATTTTTATTGCATTCATCATGGGCATGAACCATCAATGTGGACATGTTTGGGTAGGTGGGTTTATGCTAGGGATGGTCCTATTTTTCTTTCAAACTTGCTTGAACGTTTAGAGCCATATCATAGTAGTTTTGTCTCTTAATGCCCTAAGTTCAAAATCTGTCAAACTTGGATAAGCTATTTCTCAGAATCCAAGACACATAAAAACAATCTGTTTGAACCTATGGGGTCATGTGAGGATCCTCTATAATAAAGTATCTCATATTTTCAAGACTCGGAACCATTTTCCTAGGGAAACAATTTTTTCAGTTGATGCAAAAATCGTCAGATGCATGTAATGAAAAGTTGCAAGGTAGCATAATTTTTGTTCTATTCATCATTGGCATTAATCGTCAACACAAAAAAGCTTAGGTAGGCAGGTTTATGCTAGGAATGCTCCTATTTTACTTTTGAAATAATTTTAACATTTAGAGCCATACTGTAGCAATATTGTTTCTTAAGTTCCCTAAGTTCAATAAAATTCCAAACTTTGACAAGTTATTTCTTGGAATTATGGGCACATACAAATGATATGTTTGAACCTATGGGGTTATGTGAGGACCCTCTCAAATAAATTGTCTCAAATTTTCAAGACTTGAAACCATTTTCCAAGGGTATCAATTTTTTTGTTTTTGCAAAAATTGTCAGATGCATGCAATGCAAAGTTGCAAGGTAGCCTGATTTTTGTTCTATTTGTCATGGGTATGAACCATCAACACCAACAAGCCTGGATAGGCTGTTTAGGCTAGGCATGCTCCTATTTTTCTTCTAAATTTTCTTGAGCATTCAAAGCCATACCCTACTAGCATTGTCGCTTAAGTGTCTCAAGTTAAAAAATTGTCAAACTTTGACAGACTATTTATTGGAATTAGGGGCACATACAAATGATTTGTTTGAACCTAAAAGGTCATGTGAGGACCCTCTATAGTAACATATTTTAGATTTTCAAGACTTCAAACTATTTTCCTAAGGCAACAATTTTCTATTGATGTAAAAATCATCATATGCATGCAATGCAAAGTTGTAAGGTAGCCTAATTTTCATTTTTTTTATTGTGGGCATGAATCGTCAGTGTGAAAAAGTTTGGGTAGGTGGTTTTATACTAGGAATACACCTATTTTTCTTCCCATCTTGCTTGAGCATTCATGGCCACATTGTAGCGATGTTGTCTCTTAAGTGTCCTAAGCTCAAAAAGGTAAAAATTTGATGGGCTATTTCTCAAAATCTAAGGCACATACAAATGATCTATTTGAATCTGTAGGTTCAAATAAGGACCCTCTACAATAACCTATCTCAAATTTTCAAGACTCAAAACAATTTTCCTAGGGCAATAATTTTTTAGTTGATGAAAAAATCATCGTATGCATGCAATCCAAAGTTGCAAGGTAGCCTAGTTTTTGTTCTATTCATCATGACACTTAACTATTAGTTATAATGAACCTAGGACAACCCTAATGAACCTACAAAAACCATAATGAACCTAGGAAAACCCTAATGAATTTAGGGAAGCCAAGTAAAAAAATGATAATGATGATGAAAATGATAAATATAGACTAATAAGCCTATTTGAAGCTATGATATAAGGAGCCCAGGTAACAAAATGATAATGAGGATGAAAAGGATAAATATAGATTGACAAGTCTATATTAAGCCATAATGAGCCTAAGACAACCCTAATGAATGTAGGGCAGCTAGGTAACAAAATGATAATGAGGATGAAAAGGATAAATATAGAATAACAAGACTATATTAATCCATAATGAACCTAGGGCAACCCTAATGAATGTAGGGAAACCAGATAATAAAATGATAATGAGGAAGAAAAGGATAAATATAGACTAAGTCCCAATGATCATAATCATCATTTTTCATTTGTTAGTCTATGCATATTTTTCATGATAATTTGCATACATTCTAGACACATAATTACCATTACACATACATTTGACATCCATTAACATACATAACTACATCAATTTACTCATGTACAAATACATTGGAGATATCATAAATACAACTACATCACTATACTCATGTACATATACATTGTATATCATCAATACAACTACATTAATATACTCATGTACAAATATATTGTATATCATCAATACAACTACATCAATGTAATAATGTACAAATACATAGTTATCATCAATACAACTACATCAGTGTAATTATGTACAAGTACATCGTATATCATCAACACAACTACATCAATGTCATCCTATATAAGTATGTATCAATGCATCATAGTATCAATCTATCCTAGATATATAACTAATAGATGTGCCTCTGACATCCTCACATCCTACTCCAAGATTGTGTAGAGAAGTTTATACATATAAATTAAGACCTACATGATAAGCAACATGAACAACATAGTTTTATGATCATTTTTTGAAATGAAAATAGGGAAATCCTAATGAACCTAGGACAACCCTAATGAAAATAGGAAAGCCCTAATGAACCATTAGGATTTTATTATTAATAATGCATTGTACCTTCCATTCCTTAGAGTCTCCAACCAAAAGAAAAACCTCACTTATTTGATTTCATAGTTGAATCAGATTTTGCCATGATTTTCCTAACCCTTGCATTCCCAAGCCATGACAAATACTAAGTTTCTTAACCAAATAAATAATTGGATTACATCAATTTAATATAATTTTATTAATCTTTACAATTTATAATCATCATAATTATCATACCTATCCCATATGGTATGAGGTACATATACTACTCAAGTGTGCTTGAGGGGTAATCTCTTACCCTTAGCATATACAATATTGCTTCATGATTAACACTACTAACTACTCATAGTTCTTTTGTTCTTGTTTTGACATGACACTTCAATAAATTAACATTTGTTCCTATAAAAAGGTGTGAATACATGAGAATGGTTTTGTGTCTCTCGTAGTCTTCAAATGCAAGTATGTCATTCTTCCTAATCATAGACGTTCACAAACATGTTCCAACAACAACAATTGAACCTTGTAGGATACATAAAACCATCATCATCTATCATTGGTTTATTTTGTTGGCATATGTGCAGAGTTTGATGACATGATGGGATTGTATGTTGTCATTGATGTCAATATGCTGAAGTATGAACCGATATATTGAAGTAAGCAAACTAGCAAGTGAACCGGTATGATGGTATGAGTCGGTATATGCAAAAAGTGAATTGGTATGTTGGAGTGTGAGCTGATATATGCAAAGTTTGTATCGGGGTTTCATTTGATATGACTATCAGTTGGTAGTCTCAACTTCAGGGTTTATAGTTGACGCATTCCAAGTTTGTGTGATTCGACCGACGACATCCTGTGATGAATTAGCATTGAAATGAAGATTAGATCACATTGCCACATTATCCTTGTGTGTGTGAAGGATCTCCTTAAGGATCTTGCATGAAGAAGATTGATTCTATCTACCTCAGGAATATGCAAAATCTTAGTAAACGGTGGAGAGCGCATGATGAGTTATTAGCTTCCAGAAGTGGTGAAGAACGGATGATGGAGAACGTCTTGAGATTTGTTCAAGATTGTTTTACCCTATGTAATGTGTTTAAATGGCCAGGATTGGACTGAATGTATTGTTAATCTATATGCTTGGGGTTTTAGGTTTTGGCCACCAACCTAATTGTTGTCTATAAGGTCGATGATGATTTTTATTTGAATTTGTTGGCAAATGAATGTATGTGAGGTGATTCTTGCTAGACCTAAGGAGTAAGCAGAAATCTATAGAGTGTGATTGGAGATGTAAAGAAAATGAAGTGGATCTGCCTTAGCATTAAGTGTTGTTATCATATCAGTGTATTACCTATTGACTTCTAACCATTGCAGCAGATGGAAAATCCCTTTACCGGGTAGCTTTAATAGGCTTTTTGTAAATCCTTTAACAGGGTGACTCAAAATCATTGAATTATTCAAATCCTCTTACAAGGTAACCTTTAATAGGGTTTTAACCTCTAATTGGGTATTTAGCCATCCCTTAACCGGGTGATCCCTAGCAGGATCGGTTCCTAGCAAAACCAATTGTAAAGTCTTTAATCAGACTAGGCTCCTAACAAAGTGAACTTCAGAAGAGTTTAAGAACAACTTGTGGGTATTCATCCCCACCACGGTTTTTCCCAATTGGGTTTCCACGTAAAAAATCAATGTGTTATGTGTGATGCTTTTTCATGTGATGCTTTAGTGTTTTATGTTAAGCGATAATCCAAGCTGATCCAATGGTCATTGTATTTCTGATGTATTACTTGCTTAAGCATATGGGTGAAGTTGAGATTAGATATTAGGTTTTGAGAAGATCTAGATGTTACCGGTTTATGTCTTTTACAATCATACTATTTTACCGGTAGTGCCTTGATTTAGATTGGTGATATTGTTTACCAGTTAGTGCAGTCTTTGCAGTTTAAGTTGTTTAAGAAGTTTTTGTCCATACTGATTCACTCCTCCCTCTCAGTATCCATGGGGTATTTACTATTCATCATTATTCATCAATTGGTATCAGAGCATCCTCCAGGTCCTCTATGTTATAAGCTTAACCACTTGAGGAAAAGATCCTATTCTAATGATAAAGAGGGAAGGTCCTAAGTTCAACAAAGATAACTTTAAGATATGGAAGGACAAAATGAAGATCTACATTAAAAGCATGGGTGCTCAACACTAGAACTATGTTGAGAATACTTATGTTGTCCCTACTGGTACTCTCATCGATGATCAAAGAAGAGAAATTCGAGAGAATGGGTAAGTCATGGAAGCTCTTATCAGCAGTCTATCTGATATTGAGTTTATAGATTTTCAAGACAAAGACAATCTCAAAGATGTATGGGATACCCTAGAGACTATCTATGGTGGTGATGAGAATGTGAAGCAAGCTAAGGAAGAGAGCCTTAGGGGAAAATTTGAAGACATGCAGATGGTTGAAGGAGAGACCATTCAACAATATGAGATAAGAATTAAAACTATTGTAGGAGACATCAAGAGTGTAGTAGGCAAAATAGATGATCCCACCATTATTAGCAAAGTTTTGAGATCCTTACTACTGGTCTATGTAATAAGGGTTGTCGCTATTCAGGAGTTGAGATCTATTGACAAGACAAAGGTATCCCTTGACTCCATCATTGCTAAGTTGACCACATATGAGCTAAACAGTTATGATGGCAATGTTCAGAAGACTGAATCAGCCTTTAGGGCATCTGTTGCACTATCTAGAAAGGGAAAAGAGGTTGGTACCAGCCGTGAACCCAAACAAAGCAGGGATATGGATGATGAGGAGATCCTGATGGAGTTTGTAGCTCTTCTTGCCAAGAGACCTCCTAAGGGAACTTGAAAATATAGAGGTAAGATCCCTTTGAAATGTTTTTGTTGCAATTGGATAGGACACATTGCTGTCAATTGTCCCAACAATGATAATAAGGACAAACTGGAGAAGTTTATAAAATTTCAAAGGAGGAAATAGGAGAAACTGTCTTGTTGCAGTCAATGAAGGTGTCACTGATGATGAATCAGAAGATGAAGAAAGCGAAGACATAGTGTTTGTAGTCGTTAAGGAATATGTGTCAGACAAGAAGGCTCTTGTCTCCCGCTTTGATAATTCTAATGAGTGGATTATTGATAGTGGATGTTCTCACCACATGACTAGTGATCGAAGGAAGATTTTGTCTTTGGAAGAGTATGATGGAGGTGTAGTCTGATTTGGTAATGATGGACCATGTATGGTAAAAGGCAAAGGGTCCATCTCTCTAAATGGAAAAAGAAGTGCCGATAATGTGTATTGGGTAGAAGGTCTTAGGCACAACCTTTTGAGTGTTGCCCAACTGAATGATAAAGGACTCACTCTGGAATTCAAAGATGGAGTGTGCAAAATAAAAGGAAAGAGTGATGAACTGATGGCCACTGGTATGCAGACCAAAGGTAACTTATTTTAGTTAAATACAAATACTAGTCAATGTCTAATGGCTAAGTTTGATGACAGTTGGATATGGCATAGGAGACTCTGCCATGTAAATTTTGATAATATTGTGAAGGCCAATAAGATCAAGGAAGTTAGAGGATTGCCTATGCTAAACAAACCAGAGAATCCTTTGTGCAAAGAATGTCAACTAGGGAAAATGTCTTCCTCAACCTTCAAAGGTAAATCTTTCACAACAGATAATTTACTTGATCTTGTGCACACCGATTTGTGTGGTCCTATGAAAACTAGGAGTGTTCAAGGAGATAGGTACTTTATGATTCCTACTAATGATTTCTCAAGAATGAGGTGGGTCACATTCTTGAAAGATAAGTATGAAGCTTTTGGAAAGTTTAAAGCCTTCAGAGTAGTAAGAGGATTAAATGCCTTAGAACCGACCAAGGAGGTGAGTTCACTTCTGGTGAATTCAATAAGTACTATGAAGAGAATGACATCAAGAGGAAATTGTCTTCCCCCCTGACTCCACAACAAAATGGCCTAGTAGAAATGAACAATTGGATTGTAGTTGAAGTTGGCAGAACGATGTTGATTCAAGGGAAGGTTTCTCACACTTTTTGGAGAGAAGCGGTGAGCACTGTAGTCTACACTATGAACCGGGTACTCATCAAGAAAGGTAAGGATAAAACTCCTTATGAGTATTGGACCAGTAAGACTCCAGTAGTAAGCTACTTTAGAGTGTTTGGTGGCAAGTGTTATATCAAGAGAAGTGAATACCAGAGAAAGTTTGATGCAAAATGTGATGAGGGAATATTCCTAGGGTATTCCACCAAGAGCAAAGCTCTCAAGTGTTTTAACAATAGGACTCAAAGAATTGTTGAAAGTATTAATGTTAGAGTTGATGAAACCTCTGAGAAACTTGAGGAAACCAGCAGTGAGCGAGCGATAGATGAACTAGATGTAACCTTCTGAGAACCAGTTGCAAAACAACCAAGTACAAGTAACAATGCTCCTACACCAGTAGATGCTGATGAAGATGAGAATGAAGAGGAAAAGAAAGAGGAATAAGTTAAGATCATTCCTAGGTATGTAAAGCTGCATCATGATCCAAAGAAGATCATAGGGGATAAGGATGCAAGAATACTTACAAGAAGAAAGGTCAAAGAGAATTCTTGCATGATTTCTGAATTTGAGCCCAAAATATTTAAAGAGGCACACAAAGATGAAGATTGGATTAAGGCTATAGAAGAGGAACTTGACTAGATAGAAAAGAATGGTACATGGTCTTTGGTACCTAGACCTAAGCACAAAAATGTTATTGGCACCAAATGGGATTTTAGAAACAAGCTAAATGAAGATGGCACAGTGGTAAGAAACAAAGCAAGATTGGTATGTAAGGGATATGCTCAAGAAGAAGGAGAAGACTATGGAGAAACCTTTTCTCCATTAGCTAGATTGGAAGGAGTTTGAATGCTACTTGCATATGAAACCTTCAAGGGATTCAAAGTGTATCAGATGGATGTGAAATCTGCATTCTTGAATGGAATACTTGAAGAGGAAGTGTATATAGAGCAACCAGATGGATTTGCCCTATCAGAAGACAGTGATATGGTGTGTAGGCTACATAAAGCCTTGTATGGATTGAAGCAAGCACCTAGAGCATGGTATGAACATTTACACTCCCATCTTGTGAAGATTGGATTTGAAAGAACAAGTGAAGATAGCAATATCTATCTGAAGATAGAAGGAGATCAAATTCTAATTTGTGAAGTATTTGTTGATGACATAATTTTTGGTGGAGATGACAAGATGAGCCATGTGTTTGCAGATGAAATGAAGAAGGAATTTGAGATGTCACTAATCGGAGAGATTAAGTTCTTCATTGGACTATAGATTCAACAAATGAAAGATGGTATCTTTATCACTCAGTCCAAGTATGTCAAAGAGGTGTTGAAGACCTTTGGCATGGAAGACAACAAACCAGTTGGTACACCAATGATGACCAGTTGTAAATTGTCAAAAGAAGATGACTCAGCGTTGGTGAATGAGAAGGAATACCTGTCAATGATTGGTAAGTTGCACTATGTAGTACACAATAGACTGGACATTGCACATGCAGTGGGCAATGCTGCATGTTTCCAAAAAAGTCCAAGAGAATCCCACTTGGTAGCAGTCAAGCGGATTCTTAGATATCTGAAGGGAACTATAGATTATGGATTGTGGTATCCATATAATAATGATTTCAATCTCAAAGTGTTTACTGATGTTGATTGGGCTGGTAATGTGGATGACTGGAAGAGCACAACCGGTGTGCATTCTTTCTCGGTGGTAGACTAGTCTCATGGATGAGCAAGAAGCAGAGTTGTATCTCTTAGTCCACATCAAAAGCAGAATATGTAGTAGCATTTATGAACTGCACTCAAACAATTTGGATGAAGCATGTATTAAGTGCTTTCAAAGTCCCTGTATCTGAACCGGTGAGTATATTTTGTGATAACACAAGTGCAATTAATATTTCCAAGAATCTGGTATTGCATGCTAGAACCAAGCACTTCGAGCTCAAGTATCATTTCTTGAGGGAGAAAGTTTAGAACAAAGAGGTTGTATTGGAACATGTTTCCAGTAAAGAGCAGTTAGCAGATATATTCACCAAGCCTCTATCAAAGGCTACATTTACCTATTTAAGAGGTGAATTAGGGGTTCTGCCCCTTCAAGAGGTGAACTAAAGGTATGTGCTCCACATCAATCAGGTATTGCATTGTCAAATCTTTTCAGGATTGATGTTTTGAAGGATGCTACTCCTCAGGGGGAGCAGCATAGTAGATCATGGATGTTTGTACCTCCACTTTGACATTGTTGTCAAAGGGGGAGAAGATGTGAAGTAGAGAAGATATCTACAGTATTGAAGACATATTATATGGAAGAATATGTACAAATATCTTTGTGTATTGCCATCAATGCCAAAGGGGGAGATTGTTGGCATATGTGTAGAGTTTGATGACTTGATGGGATTGCATGTTGTCATTGATGTCAATATGCTAAAGTATGAACCGATATATTGAAGTAAGCAAACTGGCAAGTGAACCGGTATGATGGTATGAACTGGTATATGCAAAAAGTGAACCGGTATGTTAGAGTGTGAACCGGTATATGCAAATTTTGTATCGGGGTTTCATTTGATATGATTACCGATTGGTAGTCTCAGCTTCAGGGTTTCCAGTTGATGCATTCCAAGTCTGTGTGATTTAACCAATGACATCCTGTGATGAGTTAGCATTAAAATGAAGATTAGATCACATTTCCACGTCAACCTTGTGCACGTGAAGGATCTCCTTGAGGATCTTGCATGAAGAAGATTGATTCTATCTACCTTGAGAATGTGCAAAATCTTAGTAAACGGTAGAGAGCACGTGATGGGTTATCAACTTCCAGAAGCGGTGAAGAATAGATGATGGAGAACATCTTGAGATTTGTTTAAGATTGTTTTACCCTATGTATTGTGTTTAAACGGCCAGGATTGGACCGACTGTATTGTTAATCTAGATGCTTGGGGTTTTAGGTTTTGACCACCGACCTAATTGTTGTCTATAAGGTCGATGATGATATTTATTTGAAGTTGTTGGCAAATGAATGCATGTGAAGTGATTCTTGCTAGAACTAAGGAGCAAGCAAAAATCTACAAAGTGTGATTGTAGATGTAAAGAAATTGAAGCGATTTGCCTTGGCATTAAGTGCTGTTATCAGATCAATGTATTACCTGTTGACTTCTAACCATTTCAGCAGATGGAAAATCCCTTTACCGGGTAGCTTTAACAGGATTTTTGTAAATCCTTTAACAAGGTGACTCAAAATCATTGAGTTCTTCAAATCCTCTTATAAGGTAACCTTTAATAGGGTTTTAACCTCTAACTGGGTATTTAGCCATCCCTTAATTGGGTGATCCCTAGTAGGATCGGTTCCTAGCAGAACCAGTTGTAAAGTCTTTAATCGAACTAGGCTCCTAACAAAGTGAACTTCATAAGAGTTCAAGAACAACTTGTGGGTATTCATCCCCACTGTGGTTTTTCCCAGTTGGGTTTCCACATGAAAAATCAGTGTGTTATGTGTGATTCTTTTTCATGTGATGTTTTAGAGTTTTCTATTAAGCAGTAATGCAAGCTGATCCAATGGTCATTATGTTTCTGATGTATTACTTGCTTAAGCATATGGGTGAAGTTGAGATGAGATATTAGGTTTTGAGAAGGTCTAGATGTTACCAGTTTATGTCTTTTATAGTCATATTGTTTTACCGGTAGTGCCTTGATTTAGATTGGTGATATTGTTTACCAGTTAGTGTAGTATTTGCAATTTAAGTTGTTTAAGAAGCTTTTGTCCATACTGGTTCACCCCCCCTCTCGGTATCTGTTGGGTATTATTGTTCATCATTATTCATCATATTTAGCTTATTCTTTTATCATACACATATTCCAACCAATATTATGATCTCTTTTCATTCCCTTGCGGCACGACATCTGCATAAACATGTCTTGGTTGTACAAGACTTTAAAGATGATCATAGTCAAGTGAAATTTTCATTTCATCATGTAAAGAGGATTCTAATTTTGATAAAGGAGATAGATACTATGGAATCCATGTATCTACCCACTCACTTGACTCACATCGATCACACTCATACTGAATACAATTGTGACAAAACAAGCCAACTCTCATGTCTAAATGATCCATGTACATGCATATAAGCTTAAAAATGAATGCATCTTTGAAGATTCTCTAATTGTTTGACAATCCAATTTGTCTCCCACTGTGACCTCACTAACAAACCAAAATAACCTACGGACTTGTGAATCAGGTGTCCCTCCTTATGAATGCATGGTTACACTAGTCAACAATAGAACTTGCATATCTGAATGTAGCACCAAATGTAACCTTCAATTGTTCCTTAACCAAAGTTGTCTTCACACATGCACCTACTCCATCACACTCCCCTATTCCTTTCTCAACTTAAAAAGAAACTCCATATATGAGGTACACCCTTCTCTGCATGCATTCTACTCAGCTAATAAAACATACAAGCATTCTTGAATTGACCCATGTAGTTATCTGACAAAATGAGATGTTGATCTAGTGCAATATTTGTTTCCTACAAGAACTAAAAAAAAATATGAAAACAATATTGCGCATACTCTAATGAATGAGAACTATCATCATTGATATAAAAATGATACTCCTTTATTATCTTCCTATCCTCTTCTATACTATTATGTGAATGTCTATATGTGATGTGCACAAAAATAGCAACCCGAGTAGAATTGTAATATTGTGATTGTACCTCGTTTTGTGGTTGCAATGTGTAGTTTTTAGCAAAATTGACCACACATATAATAGTAACAATAGAAAAAGAGTCCTTACACATCCTAAATTTCTCATCTAACCGTTGAGTCCCATGTAAATGCCTTGCATACTTGTAGAAATTTTTTTTCTTAAAATTTGATATAAAATCAGAAACACTAATTTTTCTTGTTACCAACTCATATCAAGAACCTTCATCTACATTCTTCAAATTTTATTTCACTATCTCATACCTTTTTTTAGAACCATTTGATTTTCAAATTCATGTTTACTGCCCTCATAAAAACATGATAAAAACTTTGATAGCCCACCACATTGTAAACACTTCTCATTTAAACAATCATTTTTATTAAAAAAATAGCCATCTCTAACACGTAAAAACAAAATCTAACAAATCCTTGGATGACTTAGGGAGTTGCATTGCATCACACTCCCACAACATTTTGTTAGTATGCAAAGTAGAACAAGTATAGCATAATAGATAATGATACATTTACAAATCTACATGGTATTTACAACAACGGGCATTACGAATTTTAAGAGGTAGACAATAAAGTTGATTAGAAGATTCAAAAGCACTTTAAGAGATTTGCAAGGTTGGGTGTTTTTCACAAAATTGTCTGTATAAATTTTTTTGGCTACATTCCAAGAAATGTTTAGGATGTGGTGTGAATTATTTCTTACCAATTCTCAACATTAAAACATCCTTCACATTGGGTGATACTCTCGAATTAGAGTGCCAAAATTGTTGAATTTCATCCTTTGCATTCTCAGTTAGCTTCATGTTAACACGTGGAAGCCTCCCACTAAAAACCCATGTATCATTTTGAGGAGGACTATCTACTCTTGTTCTTCTTCTAAGTGCTCTAAAGAATGTTTTACAATTTAGGTTCATATCAAGACAAGTTTTACTCAATAAATGAGCCTTTCTCAAATGATGGCTTACTAGTGAGGTTGTGATTACTCTTTGGACAACTCTCTTATCTTTTTCCTTACTAGTCTTTCCAATAGAATTAAAAGCATTGAAAAGATTTTTAATAGTAATAGATTTTTTCTCAGATTTTATATTCACATGAATCTTTAATTTGTTTAGCAAAGTTCTCATTTTTGAGTTTCTTTAGCAATTGTATAAAAAGTTGACATTGTTCAGCCAATGTCTTATTGCTTAAGTGTTCATCAAAAAGTTTTGTAGCCCACAACCGAACAATTCAAGTTGACATCTTTCCTTCAATATTTTCAATTATGTTCTCATCAATTTCAGCTAACCATTTTGGGGTTCTTGAATGTGTTTGATTTTTTATTTCTCTTTCTTCCATACAAATATATTCTCTTCTCATGTAATTCAGCAATACATAATGTTGAACATTTTTATTTTCATTGACAATTTCAACATTTTCATTTCCAATATCAACATTTCCAATATCAATCTCAACATTTTTAGTTTCAATATCAACATTTTTATTAACAATTTCAACATTTTCAGTTTCAATATCAACATTTTCAGTTTCAATATCAACATTTTCATTAACAATTTCAACATTTTTATTTTCAATATCAACATTTCCAAAATAAATTTCAACAAATTCATTTTCAATATTAATTTTGTCATTAATAATTTTAACATTTTCATTTTTCAATATCAAATTTGAATATCATGCTCCATGTTTTCAAATTCAATTTCATCTTCACTTGAAATAACAATTATGGGAAAGGACGAAGATTGAGCACCTTGATGAGTATTGTATATACCTTGTCTTTTCTTCCTCTTTCTTTATATATCTTTTTCTCTATAAGCTTCAATTACTTTTATTGTTTTATAATGCATTTTCATTTTCGATGAGTACTAGCCCCCATTACACTTGCCAAAAAGATTCAAAAAATGATTGAAAGCTTGAGTTTTGTGTAAACAAGTGGTCCAAAAGGTGAATTTTGTGTGATATAAACAAAGATCAAGAATTTTCCGATAGAAAAATAAATGTGGGGACCATTGGAATGCTCAAAATGGTTGATTTGTTTGTTTTTTATAGGGAACACTAAACAACTATCCATTTTAAATCAAATTTGGTGCCAAAGCCAACACAAAGGGCACCAAAAAATATTTCCCAAAAAAAAAATGAAAAAACAAATATCTATTATTAACAAATATTTACTATTGGATATCCATTATTTCACATTATAAATATTTTGTATTGTTAATATATGATAATATTTTTATATATTAATAATATAGGTAGAGCTGAGAGGGACCTAAGAGAGAGAGTGAGAGGGAAGGAGGAAGGGAGGGAGGGATGGATGGAGGGAGGGAGCTTGAGAGTGAGAGAGAGATGAGATAGGGAGGGAGAGGTAGATAGGTAGGGAGAGAGAGAGAGATAGATAGGGATGAGACAATAGGTAGAAGAGAGGGAAGGGGAAGGATCAATAGAGAGGAATAGAGGTGAGAAACCTAGAGGGAGGAAGGAGAAGAGATAGAGATGGGGATCAATAGAGAAGGAGAGAGGTGCGAGACATAGAGGGAGGGAGGAGGAGAGAGAGAGACCCAGATCACCATATGATCCTATGACATTAGTTTTATAGTGCAAAGGCCAAAAATTGGTTTGGAAAAGAGCTAGGAGTAGACACACTAAGGGAAGGGCACAAAAAGGAATGTAAAATTGTAAGGGGTTACAATTTACAACACTAGATTTAGCCTCCACTTTAGCGAGAGTCTGAATTTACATTCATACTCACAATAAAGGAGAGAGAGAGAGAGAGAGAGAGAGAGAGAGAGAGAGAGAGAGAGAGAGAGGTCTAGGGTGGGAGGAATAGAGAGAGGGAGAGAATAGAGAGAGATAGAGACCTAATAGAGAGGGAGGGAGGGATAGAGACACCAAAGAAAGAGAGTTCTTGAGGGAGAGAGGTTTAGAGATAAAGATATATTTTAAAAATAAAATGTTATATCAAGCATATACATGATATTTAATACATATTGTATATATATAGTTTTTGCTTGGTAAAAGGCCTAAGCCATATTTTATTAATAAATTTTATTACAATCTCCACTCAGTGTGGGCACTGGTAGGAAGGAGTGGAGAGGAGAAAACCTCTAGCCTTGCCTGAGACCATAGGTCCAGTCAGTGACTACTAACTTTTAATGATTTACATATAATCTTTTACAAATTCTGCATTCTGGCTGATCAAAAGCCCTTCATAGGTAGCATCTTATTTCACTATTGCCATCTTTTACGAATTTTGCAATCTGGGTGATCAAAAAGCCCTTCATAGGTAGCATCCTAGTTCACTGTTACATCCTAGTTCACTTCTACCAAATTTCCTACTTCATTGTTGCCATATTTGCCATCTTTTGATTATCCTGCAAAAAATAGATTTTCCAAACAATCCTTTTGCAAAACCACTTTGTTAAGTGTTAGTGCCAAAGAAGAAGAGCCAATATCATCTCTGCATACTTACCCCTATTGTTATTATAGCCTAGGTTTCTTTCATATTAAGTTGGCATAAAAACTTGTTGGCTATATTATGAAAGATTACCTAGTCTACAATAATATTAGGGGTATAAACACTAGTCAGCAAAGGACTGATAGTAACACAACCTATCTAGCCTATACTTCATGGTCTTACCATGATATTCGAGACTTATATATGTTTACATATAAATGCTGAAGTAAACCAATATACCAGAGTTACTAAAGTACTCCCTGTTACTGCATTTTAGTATGTGCTTGATTCAAAAAGTATCTGCATTCTAAACTTCACTTATTTAGTACAACTATATGTTTTGAAACTGTCATCAAGTGAGTATCTTACCCTTTTCTATCTATGCTATATCAAAGTTTTTTGTGAATAGTTCAATATGTGCCTTGTCCTAACTGCAGATCCTATATCTCTATGTATAAGATTAGTTATATTAGTAATTGCAAACAAAACTATGTAATGAAAACTTATGCTTCCTCCTTGTCATCTATGGCTTCCATGCCAGAGGCCTGTGTTTCTACAACCTCCATATCACTGGGATTATCAACCTAGAATGGGGTCCACCCCTCTTCTACCATATAACTTACCCACCATTCCCCTTTTGGTTCTTTTACCACTCCAAGCCATTTCTTCAGGAATGCAATGTTGCTTTCAATCTTTGTTTGTCTTTGATGACAAAGTTTATGATCCTTGCTACTGGGAATAGGCCTTGTGAACTCTATATTGAGCCCCTCTTCCTTATCTATGGCTTCTGCAACTGTGGTGTAATATTTTGGGTAAGGTATTTGAAGCTTATCATCCACACATTTTATTGCCATTTCCAGGTTAACCAAGTACTCTTCTTTGAATATCAGAAAATAGCACATTTTTAGGGTTCATCATAGAAGCAGGGTCATGAGTGCATTCAGGAATGTTTTCAGTGCTTTAGAAGTCCATTATCATGGTTATTTGTGAAAGAAATCCTTCTACCGATGCACCCGATGGCGTTTTCTCAAGATGCGATCGGTAGGAAGAAGTTTGGCGAGTTAGTAATCTCTTAGGAAGAGCTACACCGATATCGAGATAGTCATTGACATAGCGTTCACTATCGAAGGCATGGATAAAAAGTTACCCCTATACCCGATGAGGTTGTCGGCAGAAACTATGTCGATATCAGATGGAGCGGTCACTTGCTGGCGATGTCATCGGATCATTCAAAAGCATTATTCTATGTTACTATGATACCCGATGGACTAGGTGATGTTATCGACTGGACTTACTCCAATGAGGTGATACCTAAAGTGATTCATCAAGGTAACTTGAGCCATCGAAGAGAGGTGTTTTAGGTTATGTCAATACCCGATGAGGAAGACAAGCCGAGCACCAAAAAAGAGGCCATCGAAATGAATTACACCGATGAAGGAGAATGTGGAGCAAATGTTTTGAAGTCATCAGGACATCGAACAATGTAGGAAATAGCTACCCCAATACTCGATAGGGTGAATATCATGGCAGATAGAAATGAGGTTTCATCGGGATAGCCTACATCGAAAGAAGTGACTAAAAGAGAACCAAGGTGATGTCATCGGGATGACATCGACTATTCAGAAGAAGACATTTTCCGCTACGCTGATACCCGATGAGGAAGCTGAGGTAGTTTTTAGGAAGGAAACCTTATCGAGGGAGCATAAGCCAATAGACCTAAAGACAAACAAGCTGGAGCTCGATGTCATCGGGTCATCAGAGAAACATAGGATGTCCCGACACTCGATAAGCTTTTCAACAAGATGAACAAGAAGGAGGTTTCATCAGGGAAGCATATGTTGATAGACTGGAGAGGTAAAATGATGCACAAGTATGAGGACGATGTCATTGGGTCATCGAACAAACATAAAATGAGTTGTTCTGATACCCGATAAGGTGACCTAGTGTACCAAACAAGATGCAGACTATGAAGGAGGACTCATTGGAATAACTTTTAACCATCGGAGGAACATATTTGGAGCTATGTCAAAACCCGACAGTCTACATAGAGAGATATCTATGTATATATGCCTATATGCATATATATCTATATACATATTTATATACTTTTGTATACATGCATGTATATTTATATATACACATATGCACCTATATGCATATATCTATATATATATAAATATATGCATATATATATATGCCTATATGCATATGTATCTATATCCATATTTGTATATCTATATATATATATATATGCATATATATGTATGTATATATAGATTTAAGATAATCCTATTATATGTGTATAGATGAGCATTTCTGTCACATTTGTGAAAGTTCCAAACCTATTATGTCATGTCATTGTATGTTGTTTTGTATATATGCATATATTTGTATCCCTATATGCATACCAACATACTTTGTGTATGTTTGTTTGCTCTGCTCTAAGAATACTATTTATAGGTATATATATATGATTATATGCGCATATATTTGTATATGTGTCTGTGTGTATTTATATATATAGTTATATATGTATACACGCATCTATATATGTATCTGCTACCATATATATGCACGTGTACACATATAATTATATAAATACAAATATATACGTACATATATACCGCTATCTGTGCATATACATATGTTTACCTTCCAATATGTGTGTGAATGTGCTATGAATGTGTTGTTTTTAGGATTATGTCTAAATCTCTGTCTACCTATGAGTATCCTGGTCTAATTGCTTGTATGTTAATGATGTGGTTCTATTTGTTCCATCTACGCCTAAATTAGCTAGCTTATCTACCAATGTGTTAGCTTCCCCATATATGTGATTGAGCATGTAATCTGATAAGCTTTCCATTAGAGAAAGGGCTCTATCCAATAAACTTTTGAGCTCCTAGTTTGGCATTGTCCTAGTCATTATTGCATTAACTATGATGGTCGAGTCCCCTTCTATTTCCAATTTGGATAATTTTAATTGTTTGCATAGGTTTAAACCCTCTATTAAGCTTAACAATTTTTCCTTATTGTTAGTGCAATGCCCTAGATACTGGGATCTCGATCCAATACATATCCCTTCATGTGAGTGGATTATACATCTTGCCCCTACCTCCCCTAGATTGCCTCTGGATGCTCCATTAAAATTGATTTTGCACCATCCAATCTCCGGGGGAACCCATTTGCATGCTTTTCTACCATTGGTCTTGTCTCTGTTCCCCTTCCCAAAGAAAGGAGGGATTTTAATCCCCTTCCACTGATTTCTAATGTAGTTATCCCAGTCTGCAAATGTCTTGTCATGTTGTGGAATGGTCGTATTCCTATTATTGGAGGTTTCTGTGATGGAGGCTTCTATTTTTGCTATCAAATTTTCTACCTTCATTTCTCTCTCTTGGAAGATTCTCCTATTCCTCTCCTTCCAGATCTCCCAGATTACTATTGCTAGGCTGCATATCCATAAATTATGGAAGATGCTATTCCTTTAGATGATTGGCCAACTTATGAGCCAATCCTTTAGGTAAGGGATGAGGGCACCTGACCAAGCTAATTGTGCCATCAGCCAATGCCAACATTTCTATGTGTAGTTACAGGTTGTGAATATATGATCATTTGTTTCCTCATCTTTCTTGCATAAGAAAAAAATTGAGGGTCCTTTGTAAACTCTAAGTTTAAATTGCTCCGCAGTTAGGAACTTCCCCTGAAATGTCACCCATGTAAAGAAGCCAACTTTTGGGAGACCGAATTTGTCCCAACATATTGTGTTAGGGATAGAGTCCTTGATATTGTTTGCCTCATCATATATGGTTCTGAAACCATCTTTGCAATTGTATTTTCCATTCTTTGATCTTAACCATATAAGCTCATCTGACCTAGGTCTGAGTGTTATTAATCTTCCCTCAATAATTTGCACCAATTATCGGTCATTGTTGTCCACCAAGAATCAGAGCATGTTTTTCCATTTTCATCCCATTGTCGATTCTGGTGCTAATGTCGTATAATCCCTTACATGATTACCCCATAAAGATTTCATTTGGTCTTTTATGCCAGTTTTGTTCATTAGACTATCTATTGAGGGGTAACCCCCGAGGAATCTTCTCAGAACAAGGCAGTTTTACCATCACTAATATCCCAGGATAGGTGGTTCGCTATGAGCGGTCAACTTTCTTTTATAAAGTTCTAGATTCTAGATCCCATGGGTGGGTCTGTTTCCCTAAATACCGCCTCTCTCTGATTTTGTGATATGTATTTACTCCTAAGGATTCTATCCCATTTGGCTTCTGAGGATGTGTACATTCTCCATGCCAATTTTTCCCCTAAAGCCTTATTTTGCCATACTAATTTTCTTATTCTAGTGCCTCCATCCCTCTTTTCCCGACATATCTTTTCCCATGATATCAGTTTCATTTTGTTTTTATCCTCTACACCATTCCAATAGAAATCTCTAATTATTTGAGTTAGTTTCTTATATGCCCCTTTTGGAAGTGGTATACATCATAGAAGATAAATATGCATTGTTGCTAATACTGTTTTTATGAGGGTTAATCTTCCTACCCTTGTCAGCCTTCCAAGATGAGAGCTTCTTCCTTACTTTTTCAATCAGGGGATCCCAAAGTTTATTGGTTCTGATACCTTTGTCTAGAGGCATCCCCAAATATGAGATTGGTAGATGACCTATTTTGTATCCTAGATACGAAGCTATCATGTATTCCTCCTGTGCTTCCATATTAAAGAAGAATATTTTTGATTTCTCCTTGTTTACCATCTCTCCTGAAGCCATCTCATAAGATTGTAATATATTCTTAATTTCCTTGGCTTCTTTTAGTTGTCCTTTCCCCATAATCATTGTGTCATCAACAAACTATTGATGGGTACATGGTTCTACCCCACCAGTGATCTAAATCCCCATTAGTTTGCTATACCTCTGTGATGCATCCAGGCTTCTACCTAAGGCTTCAGACATAATTATAAATAAGAATGGGGATAAAGGGTCACCTTGTTTGAGTCCCCTGGATAGTTCAAAAAAGCCTTTCGGTTTCCTGTTTAGTAAGATAGAGAATCTAGGGTTTGATATGCAGAAGTAAACCCAATTGATCCATTGTTTGTTAAAGCCAAAGGCCTTCATACAGCTACAAAGGAAATACCAATCCACTTTGTCATAAGCTTTTTTGATGTCTAATTTTATCAGCATATTAGGTTACCCTTGGGACTGACATGAGTGGATGGCTTCCTATACAATAATAATTCCATCCATAATTGATCTATTGGGTACAAAGCCTGTTTGTTCTTCTGATATTATGGCGGGCAGTAATTTTTTTAGTCTATTGGCCATGACTTTAGCTAGTAGTTTATAAGTCATGTTACATAGAGAAATGGGTGTGAATTCTTCCCACTTTGAGGGATTCTCCTTTTTTGTAATTAATGCCAAAAAGGTGTTATTGATCTCTTTTAGGAATTTCCTTGCATTGCGGGTAGATTCCAAGGCATTAGTAACCTCGTCCCCTAAGATGAGCCAACATTTTTGAAAAAAACTATTAGGGAAGCCATCCATTCTAGGGACTTTGTCTCCCTAAAATTGTGCCAAAGTCATTTTAACTTCTTCATGGGTGATATTAGAGTTTAAAATTTTTTTATTACTCTCTGATATCAATTTGGGTATGTTATTTAATAAGATTCTATTGTTAGGGAGGTCTGAGTGTTCCCAGTTGTTGAGGATATTTTCAAAATACTTGGTTACATCTTTTGCAATCAGATCTTGATCTGTAATGATCTGATCACTGTCATTGGTAATTTGAGTAATCTTATTTGCTACCCTTTTCATTTTGATGCTATTGTGAAAAAATTTGGTGTTTCTATCTCCATCTTCTAACCATGTCTCTCGAAATTTTTGTTTCCAGTATATCTCTTCTCTGGCTAGAATGCCTTCATATTCACATTAAAGCATTTTCTTAGCCTCGTATATTTTAGAGGTCATCCCATTTTTCATCACATCAGTGTTTATTGTTTCCAGCTCTTTCTCAATTCTTGACTTCTCCTTGAAGATGTTTTTAAATTTCTTTTTGTTCCAGTCTAATAATTTATGCTTAATCTCTTTCAGTCCGGAGACCAGACAATACATTTTTGATCCTACAAAGACACTCTCCTTCCACCATTTTTGTATGTTGGGGAGGAAGTCTTCATGTGTGAACCACATTCTTTCGAACTTGAAGGGACACCCAATTTGCTTTGTGTCCCCCATAAGTTCTAAAAGTATCGAGTAGTGATCAAAGCCTAACCATGGTAATACTGTAGTTTTTAGTTCTGTTTTAAGATCGGTTAGATCTCCTTTAAAGAAAAATCGATCAAGTGTTTCTGCAATGTTGGAGAAATATTTTCTTCTGTTATTCCATGTGTGAAAACCCATCTTAGTTCTGATTTCAAGTAAGTTATTGTTATTTATCCAATTTGCGAAGTCTCTTTGTGGTTGTCTAATGGTTTTTATACCACCACTTTTATTAGATGAGTATAAGATGGTGTTGAAATCACCACCTATGATGATGTGTTTTTCATCCCGAGTATTTAAGTAGTGTTCAATTTCCTACCACACTAATCTCTTTCTATCTATTGGAATTGGGACATAAACATTAATAATAATAAACTTAAGATTTAGACTAAGGGCTCTTACTTTCCCAACCATCCAATTTTTCATCTTGGTTTGACATGTGAATGCAACTGCATTTTTTCTCCACATTACACCCAGTCCCCCCGATGCCCTTGTAGACTCCACCGCTTCCATCTGCCATTGGGTGAATTTTCTACTAAAATTGTTCGTATCAGTTTTGCCTAGTTTTGTTTCTTGTATCATAACTAGGTCCATAGCAGATTTTAGTATGCTTTGCTTAATTAGTCTTTGTTTGTTATGGGCTCCCAAACCCCTAACATTCCATGTAAGTATGTTTATACCTCTACGAGGGAGAGGGGCAATTTTCCTTGCCCCAACAATGTTGTGATTTTGGCTCGCCCCTTCGCATCCCCGTCCATCTTCCTTTTGTCTAAAAAAGACTTCCAACCTCTTTTGTTGCTCATGGATTTTCCACAGTCAGTAGTTAATTTCTCACCTCCCATCTGGAGGATACCTCTATTTTGTGGGTTGATTGAGCTATTGTCTAATACTATGTTATTTTCCTTTTCTTGCATATTGATTAGTTCATTGATAATGAATTCTCTTTCCTCATTAGAATTCAATCCTTCCACAACAAGGGATTCCTCCAAAGTGGAAGAGACTATGATGTTATCCTCTTGAGCTACCTCAATCGGGTTGGTGTTTAGTGAGGGGGTTTTGAGGGGGGTCTGAACCTATTCTGTATTGGAGATGTTGAAATTATTTGCACTATTTGTCGAAGTATCAATGAGTACCTCCTCGACAAATTCTTCAGCTAGTTTCCCCATTAAGTTTTCTATAAAATTGTTTAGTTCTGCTTGGATTCGGTCCTCGTTATCATAAACATGAGTTTCTTTGTTGTTATCGGCTTTGTCTAGACTATTAGTCAAGACCGGGGAAGGAGGCGGGGTTAAGATATTATCATTCTCTTGCTGACTAGTGTTTATAATGAAGCCGCCCCTGTCACTATTAAATTGAATACTTATTATGTCGTTTGGAGCTCTATGGTTGTCCCTTGCTATTTCTTGAGGCTTCTACAGATTAGGGTTTGACCTTTTGCAAAAAGCTAAATCTTCTGCTATCAGGCCAATATACCATACCGGTTTCAGGGTGTAAATACCATCTATTGTTTCTAGAATTATATTTTTTAGGTCTTCCATGCCCTTGTTTACTTCTATTAGTAGTTTTATGTCAGATTTATCTGACCAATTTTTCTCTACGGCTATGAATTTGCCCAATTTATCCCTAATTTTTATAATAATTTTAGCATGCATTAGTTCAACAGGAACATTGTGAGTTTCTATCCATTTTGATACCATTTTGAATTCATATTTATCAGCATTGAATTTAGGTTGCCAATAAATGAAATTGAATTTTTCCCCTTTGTAAAAAGCATATTCTTCATGCAATAACTTGGCTTTCAAAGATTTTTTGTAGCATTCAATGTACAGAAAATTATTTGCTAGCATAGTGATACTTACCTGGTCATGGAATGTTGTTTTCCACCATTCCACTATTTTGATGAGTGGTTGATTATTCCCTCCCCATTTTGCAAAGATCCCATGCCCTCTGCAATATGTACTTAAATCCATGGCTTCCCTGGGATTCGAGATTTTGATGTAATCTGGGTCAGGGTTTATCGCTACTAGGGAACCCTTGCTCCTTGTCACATTTTTGCTTACATGATGGAGTGGGTTCCCTAGCTTCGAAACTGACATTGAATTGACTAATTTGGGGCCATGATATGGCATTGTCCTTCCTCCATCCATAGCGAGTCTTTTGTAACACTCCATTATATAGGTATGTGGGTGGAAAGAATGTTGTGGCTTTCGAAGGGGATGTCCAGAACTTAAAGTATTCACTCGAGAACCCAGTGGTATGCAATTTGAATTGGTGGCACATCCAGGGATTCGAGAGGTGATGGGGATCACCCACATGCTCGGCTAATCCAGAGAAACCCTAGCCTCCCTCTTCTCTTCCCTAGCAGCTCTTTTTCCCTTTACCAATTGCCATGGATGATTATATGAAGATGCTTCCCTGCTGGATGGAGGCCTACCAACCACGTTGCAGTTCATGCCCTGGTGTGGATGACGGTCACCGAGGTGTGGCTGTCGATGTGTAGAGATCCTCATCTTTTTGACAAGGTTAGACTCTCCTCGAGTATGCCTTCGATGCTTCCCTTACTTGATTGCTAAGTGTCGTGTATATTCTCTTGCCAGTCTGTTTCTTTTTCTATGCCTAGATTCCTATTTCAGCAATTCCTTTTCCTTTCCTTTTATTCCTCTTAATACATATTGTATATTAATATCAATTATTATATATGATATTATCCTATACTATATATTATATACTAACAAGAGAATTATCAAAATATTTAGCTGACATAAAAAATTAGTTATTAAAAAGAAATTTATATAAGTAGTGAACTGAACATATATTTGTTAGTAATGGATATCTGTTACTAATGAATATTAGTTGCGAACAAATATCCATTTTTTTGACAAAAAACTGCAGCCTTGAGATTTCCCTCAGGTTTCTTATAGATTTGGCTTGGGGGTGTCAAACCTGAAAAGTCAACACAAAAAATGTGTTTAGAAGCTTTCCTTAGTTTTCTAGCTTTTGCCCATGTGGCTAATGACTTTTTTTAATCCGAATTTAATGAAACAAAAAGGGATTATTAATAAAACCTGTCAACTTTCTATCAATGTAATATTTTCCTTATTTTGAATTTAATAAATAATTATTATTGATTTTATACATGCATTATGACTAAATTGCTAATTGATAGGCTAATTGGAAAATGTCTATAACTTTAAATGGTTAACATTTTTCAAATCTAAAAAATGTTGCACATTCTATGCCTTGTCTACTTTTGGGTAAAAAAATTTGAATTTTATGGATATTTGACCAAGTTATGGTCCACAGACATACACGTTTTTTATTTTTAAAAAGTTCTATTAAAAAACATAAAAATTAATTATTTACTTACCAAAACATTACAAAAAAAAATGTGGCACATTTGGGCATATTTTCTAATATTGAAAGTTTTAGAAAAAAATATTATGTTTTGTTTTGTAAGGTAGTCAAATTAGGGTTTCACCAATTAGGATAGTAACCACCAATTCCATGAGATCAACCTTACATTTAAAAGAGGAAAGTAAACCCAATAGATCTAGCAACAATTCAATTAAAGAAGAGAGTTGAGCTGCTAATTGGATTTATAGGATTTTTTGTTCCCCTTTTAGAGAGTTGAAATTGTATTTGAATTGTAATGTTAGATCTATAAAAAATAATAAAAGTTTGACATAAGCAATAATGACATAATGTTCTATATTTCACTTAGGGCTATAGATAGAGATCTAAGAAGGAAAAAAGTATTAGAACTTGTAACTCAAAATTCAAGTCAAATTGTTGGGACTAGGAGGGTGGGAGTGACCTGACATGTTTTATGTATTAGGGAGACACACAAAAGCCACTATCGGAAAATTAGGCTGAATTTTTGGGACCAAGATGGTGGGAGCTACCTTGTCCTTCACTTTTCGTGCCTATAAAATATGAACCTATTCATTGTCATCTACTCCATTAGAATCTTCAGTCATAGCACCTAAACCAATTTACTACACACATAGAGAGATAAAAGGGTTGTGGATAGGGGTTTTCTTTAGGTTAAACCCTGGTGTAGGAATTAACCTTGAAATTAAACTGATAATTGAAATGAAAATACAATTGAATTAAACTAAAACACTTTCCTTTTGAGGGTAAGGCTAGATTTGAACTTGAATGTTTGTAATTGAATCTGATACCTTGATAAAGCTTTCTTGAATGCTCATGCAAAGGGTTAAGGATTTCATGTAGTATATCTTCATGGAAGGTTAATCAAGGATACCATCTTGAATGCTTGAACTTGACTTGACCTCTCCTTCAATGTTTGATGAATGCTTGAATTTCTTTCCCAATTGAATTTGAATTAAATTAGCTAAAGTGTAATTGATTCCAACTTGAGAGGTCCTTCTAGTTCTAGTTACCAAATGAGTAGAGTAAGCTTCCTTTTATACCTAATTGTGCATTTAATGTTTTAATTTTTGGAGCAGGCCACGATGAAGCCTTATTTCTTGCTCACATGAAGTGATTATTGATGGGACCTAATTTGGGTCCTGGATAGGAGGACCAGGGTGGTGGGGGCATCCTGGTATTGAGCTATTATTGGGATGCCCTCAGCACCTTGATCCTGTTAATCAAGGCTTAGATTTGAAGAAGGGCCAAAAGAGGAGTTGAAAATGCAAAATTTGAAAGGGTGTGAGTAGCATCAAAGTATATGTATCAAACACTAAAAGATCGAATGCCAAGGCAAGGTCTAGATGATGTTGAAAGTGTATGTGAATACAATTTATGATGCTACATTTAGCCCCCACTCTAGAAAGAGTATGGGACTACACCCATACTCATTGTAAAGTACAAAGTTGCATTGAAAAACTTTCACCAAGATACCGAAGAGACAAGAAACACCAAGCCCCCAAGGGATTTAGGATCTTACCACTCTAATATCGAGATAAAAGTAACAATGCATGAAGAGAAAAGAGGATGACTATACTGGCCTAGTAATATTTTTGCCTACTATGAATCATAATTTTTTTTTTTGAAATTGAAAGATTGACATACAAAATTACAAAGAAAAAGACTCATTTTGCAAAGTAACCTGAATATTTAATTGAATTGAAAACATGCCATGGTGTGTGCATGAAGTGTAGCTTTGAGCAGAGTGTATGCCCCCACATTAAAGTGATCACACACCTTATCAAGAGCAATGGATTCAAGGTAGCATGCATCCAAAAGACAAGAACGTTACCACAATGAGATGTCCTCAAGAAAGGATAAATAAAAGGATAAGGGTCACAAAACATATAAGAATAAAAGAGAACAAAAGGGATTCACTAACTCTTGGGTCAATATGAAATTTTAATAAACAATTTATATAAAAAATAATTTTATTGAATTGACCTCATCCCCCAAAGGTAGTGGAACTATGAACACAATGGAGGAAGGGCATGTGCACATTGAGATAAACAAACAAATATTTTTTTGGGTCAACATGGAAGAGACCAAAAAAATATCTCAACGCTTTGCATCATCCCCAAGTAGACAACACAAAGACACGGAGAGAACAACATATAGAAGAATTGAGATACAAATAAAGAAATGTCACAATGGATTCAACCTCTTTATTACCTTGCACTAACATAGTAACGAGGGTCATCCAAAGAGAAACAAAAATTAACATAAAGACATATCAAGAAACACATCATAGGGGAAGCACATTACGAGCAAGCAAACAAGCAAAAGAGAATCCATGACACGAATGAAGCTATTCAAGAAAATCATCTACCTCATGATGTTTCTTATCATCATTTAGGGATGGTATATGTACAAGATGCAAAAGGAGCAATAATGAGCACGGTAGATGGAGCTACTACAAGTTCCAAAAAAGAATCACACTGTAATGATGAATCACTTTGTTTGTCACTAGGAGCTAGGATTAATGCTTTTGAAAAATGTGAAGATAACTCATTATTAATCTCAATAAGCTCAAATATATCATCAGAAACATTAGGATCAACATTGTTAGCATCATCAATATTATTATCATAATCTATATCATCATCCAAATTAATCATAATAGGATCAATAACACGAAAAGATGTTGAACCATCATTTTTCTTAAACTTTTTTAACTTAAGTGATTTGAGTTGAACTTCCTCTCTAGGGTTATGAAGTGGCTGGACAAATGAGACCAAGTAAAAATTTGGTGTCTTCAAGGAAGAAATGGTTTGGGAAGAAAGATCATCAAACTTAGCACAATGTCTTTGTTGATGTTCTCTCACACAATTCCTCCTTTTAGTTATACTCGAGACTTGCGAAGGTTGAGGATCAATAAACATAGGGTTATTTTCTTCCCTTATAGGGGGAGGAATAGAAGAAACCACAATAGATTGACAGATACATGATGTCAAACATTTCCCTCTATAGGAAGTAGGAGATGGGACCATGGTATATATAGGAGGAATAGGAGTAGGAAGAAGACTAAGTCCAAGATGAGGAAGATGAATATCCATGGGTTTAGGGTCAATATCATCTCATTTTTCCATTGTTGGTAAGATAAGAAAATGATATCATTTTGAGGCTTTAAAGGCTTAGGTTGTTTAGGCCAAAAGTATTCAAGAGTGAAATTGCCATGCTTCATTGTGGATTGGTAAAGGCTATGAGTAATCATTATAATAGTGCAAGTATGAGGAAACTTCAAACATTTATGAATTGTAGAGAGGATAGCTTTCATGGAAGAGAGCCAACGATGTCCCAACTTCACACGAAATGTATATAAGGGCCCAAAATGGATGTAGTATGTGGGGGATATGTGATGGTGGATTTTGGGATATAAGGACCTAGAATGGATTTAGAGAATGAAGGAGGAAGATGGATGGTTATTTTAGGATTATGAGGAGGGATAGGAATAAATGATTTGGATGAGTGATGAGGAGATGTGATGGTGGGTTTGGAAGCACACTTGAATTATGCATTAGTTGTACCAACATTTTTGAATGATATGCTTTGGTAAATGTAGCCAACACCATGAGATCCTGGATGTGTTTTGACATGGATGGGATCCAAAGTACTGTGCTCATGTAGGACTAATCCTTTACCTTGATAGTTTATTTTTTTAAGAATTCGAGCTTGAATAGGATACTTGTTATTTAGGGAACAAGATGTGATCCCATTATTAGGTGGAGGAGTATTGTCTATGAACATGAGGTGTTCTTCTCTTGCAAGTGAACCACCATGGATGAATGTAAGTGAAGAAAATGGATAGACTGATGGTAGTGGGATGGTTTGGATAAGAGGTGATAAAGGATCATGAGTGGGGAAGATGAGATGAAAAGATCTTGATTTGGATGGGGGGATGATAATGGATCTTGAGATGGAGGAGGCAAGATGGTAGGATCATGATGTGGATGAGGGGTGGATAATGGATCTTGAGATGGAGTAGGTGGGATGCTTAGATCTTGAATTGTATCAATGAATGTTTTAATATGATTTGGAACAAGATCTTGGCATGATGGGAGTAATGTGGAGGGTGTGATGGAAAATGAGTAAATACACTCTTCAAATGGAGTGGATGGAAGGATGGGAGGATATTCAACTGGGGTAGATGGAGTTGATGGAAGCATGGGAGGTTCATTGGATTGAGTTTGAATGATGGTAGGAGTAGGAGATGGGGATCATGGTTAGATGGTCTCAATGAATGAGAGATTTTTGATGGTGTTAGGAGATGGAAGAGGAATGGTAAGTGTGGGAGGTGTAAGGGCCTCATCAATAGTGGCCTCACATGGTCAGGTGGGATGACATGACTCATCTGTTGGGAAAATGGTATGTCAACCTTGCATTTACATGAGGTTGCTATTTATAGTAAGTTTTTGTTTGAGCACGAAATGGTGTGAAATTCTCCCCAAAGCTTTATATTGGGTAGATACGAATGCCAGTAAATTTTTGTCACAAGATCATAGCTATTTTTGAAGAGATTAAAGTTTCCATTTTGGAGGGGTGCGATGAAAGGTTTAAATTTAATTTTGACTTTAGATCCTCTTAAATGCCCTGATTGTGGGCATAAATGGTTTTGTAGTTTATGGGGTAACAGAGCACTTCATGAGCTTTTTGACACTTCAAATTGTTCGTCAATCGGACACATTGTTCACAAGTTATGGTCTCCAGAAGTTTGGACTCCTAAAATAGGAAATGTAAAATGCATCAAACACATAAATGAGATGTAAAAGGGAGGAACGCATGTTGATGTGTGTTTTGGAACATCATTGGGCATCTAGAATGGAGATAATGTTGGCTCTACTTTATTGGGGTGTTTTAGCCCATGATTTTGTAATACCGTTTGATGGTTTCTTGTATTATATCTCCTATATGGGTAAGTGCACAAAGATGGTGGTCAAAAAGGGGGGTATAAGTGGACACTTTTTTTCTGAAATCAGGTGAACCTAAACTTGGAGGCAAAATTTGAAAGTCATCCACTCAAGATATGAAGATAATCAAAGAACAAATATTGTAGTACTCTGAATCTAGTTTCCAAACTACTAAACTTTTTAAAAATTGGATAAGATTAAGGGGGTCAAATCCTTCGCACACAAAAAAAAGACCCTATTTTTTTTTGAAAAACATAACATAGTGTCTGACGTGCGCATCAAAAAAGTCATATTTAGATTTAGTATTTTGACAAATCCTTTGGTAGAAAGATATTTAAGAGTGAGCACTAGAAGATGTGTATTTTTTTGTTGAGTATTTTGTTTTTTATGATTTTTCTGATAGAGCACATCCTGAAAATTAGGTACCTGTTCGTGCGCGAAGCATAAGTTGCACTAAAAAAATCGAAAATGCAATTTTTTTTTTAAAAATTGTAAAGAGTCAAGTTCACTACAATAATATATAAATTTTTTAAAATTTGGATAATTATATCAAAAGTTATTAAAAAAAATGGTGCACGTATGTCTGTGAGAACTATGGAGACACTGGTAAAAGAAATTCAATAATAATATGTTATTGTTGTTCAAATTTTAAAAAAATTATATGGTTAAAAAGCTCAGAAGATGGGTGAAAATATGGTGAAATTTTAGAAATACCCACTTGATGATGTGTAAACTTGATGATGACAAAGTCAAGAAACCAAGTTGATAAAATAAAACACGCTAAAAAAGAGGGAAATGGAGGGAAATCAAACTTCCAAACTGTAGCTTTGTCATCCAGGCCTATTTCCAAGCCTAAATAGAAAAAAGCGCGTACGGGGTACCTATGGTATAAAAAGCGCGTACGAGGTACTTATGGTGTAAGAAGTGCGTAAGTTCTATCTTTACTATAAAAAGCACGTACACGCTATTTGTACTATAAAAAGCGCGTACACGGTATTTTTACTATAAATAGCACATACGGGCTAAGTTTGTTAAATTTTGGGAGTGTGTATAATATGCTATTATATATATATAATATGTGTATATACATATAATATAATTTATATATAATATAAAAAATAAAAAATATATAATATTTATATATATATGTATGTATATAATAATATATAATATATTAAATATATATACAAATATGTGTGTATGTATGTGTATTGTCTCCCTCTCTCCCCCTCTCAAGCGCGTACAAGGTGCCTCTCTCTCTCTCTCTCTCTCTCTCTCTCTCTCTCTCTCTCTCTCTCTCTCTCTCTCTCTCTCTCTCTCTCTCCCCTTCTCCCTTCCTCCATACCCCATCCCCTCTCTCTTTCTCTCCCTCCCTCCCCCCCCTCCCCTCTCTCTTCCTCTCCCTCCAATATATCTTCTTTTTGTTTGCATATATATAAGGTGATAAGAAGATTGACAAGGTGGTTGGTTTTATTTTTCTTTTTAAAGAAGATAGGATATAAAGTAGAACGTTTGAAGAAAATGAATGTATTGGTTTCTTTGGATCGTGTGGATGTATTGGCTGGATAATATTTATTGGTCGTATGGTGTACTAAGGGGTCATATGGTGTATTATGACCCCTTAGGTGTCGTTATGGGTCATATGGTGTCCTAAAGGGTCATATGGTATTCTATGACCCCTTAGGATACCATATGATCCCTTACATGTCATTAGAGGTCATATTGTTTCCTAAGAGGTCATATGGTGTCCTATGACCCCTTAGGACACCATATGACCCCTTAACACACCATACGACACCATATGGTGTCCTAAGGGGTGATAGGATGTCATATGACCCCTCAAGACACCATACAACCCATAACAACACCATATGGTGTCCTAAAGGGTCATTTGGTGTTTTATGACCCCTTAGGACACTATTTGGAGTCATTATAGGTCCTATGGTGTGCTAAGGGATCATATAGTGTCCTATGACCCCTTAGAATACCATATGACCCCTTACGTGTTGTTAGGGGTCGTATTGTGTTCTAAGGACCTCATATGGTGTTCTATGAGCCATTAGGACACCATATGGTATCGTTATGTGTCTTATGTTGTCGTATGACCCCTAGGACACCTTATGACCACTTAGGACACCATATGGTGTCATTAGGGGTCATATGGTGTCCTAAGGGGTCATATGGTCTCCTACGACCCCTTAGGACACTATTTGACCCCTTAGGACTCCATATGGTGTGATTATGGGTTGTATGGTGTCCTAAGAGATCATATAGTGTTTTATGATCCCTTAGGACACCATTTGGTGTCATTATGGGTTGTATGGTGAGCTAAGGGGTCATATGGTGTCTTATGACCCCTTAGGACTCCATATGACCTCTTGCATGTCATTATGGGTCATATGGTGTCCTAACGGGTCATATGGTATTCTATGATCCCTTAGGACACCATATGATCCCTTAGGACTCCATATGGTGTCGTTATGGGTCGTATGGTGTCCTAAAGGGTCATATGGCATTCTATGACCTCTTAGGACACCATATGATCTCTTAGGTGTCATTAGAGGTCATATTATTTCATAAGAGGTCATATGGTGTCCTATGACCCCTTAGGACACCATATGACCCCTTAAGACACCATACGACCCATAAAGACATCATATGGTGTCCTAAGGGGTCATAGGATGCCATATGACCCCTCAAGATACCATATGACCCATAACAACACCATATGGTGCCCTAAAGGGTCATATGGTGTTCTATGACCCCTTAGGATACTATTTGGCATCATTATAGGTCCTATGGTGTTCTAATGGATCATATAGTGTCATATGACCCCTTAGGATACCATATGACCCCTTAGACATTGTTAGGGGTCGTATTGTGTTCTAAGGGTCATATGGTGTCCCATGAGCCATTAGAACACCATATGGTATTGTTATGTGTCTTATGTTGTCGTATGACCCATAGGATACCTTATGACAACTTAGGACACCATATGGTGTTATTAGGGGTCATATGGTGTCCTAAGGGGTCATATGGTCTCCTACGACCCCTTAAGACTCCATATGGTGTCATTATGGGTCGTATGGTGTCCTAAGAGGTCATATAGTATTTTACAACCCCTTAGGACACCATCTGGTGTCATTATAGGTTGTATGGTGTGATAAGGGTTCATATGGTGTCTTATAACCCTTTAGGATTCCATATGACCTCTTATGTGTCGTTATGGGTCATATGGTGTTCTAATGGGTCATATGGTGTTCTATGATCCCTTAGGACACCATATGATCCCTTAGGACTCCATATGGTGTCATTATGGGTCGTATGGTGTCCTAAAGGGTCATATGATATTCTATGACCTCCTAGGACATCATATGATCCCTTAGGTGTCATTAGAGGTCATATTGTTTCCTAAGAGGTCATATGGTGTCCTATGACCCCTTAGGACACCATATGACCCCTTAAGACACCATACAACCCATAACAACATCATATGGTGTCCTAAGGGGTCATAGGATGCCATATGACCCCTCAGAATACCATACAACCCATAACACCACCATATGGTGCCCAAAAGGGTCATATGGTGTTCTATCACCCCTTAGGACACTATTTGGCATCATTATAGGTCCTATGGTATTCTAAAGGATCATATAGTGTCTTATGACCCCTTAGATGTTGTTAGGGGTCGTATTGCATTCTAAGGGTCATATGCTGTCCAATGACCCATTGGACACCATATGGTATTGTTATGTGTCTTATGGTGTCGTATGACCCTTGGGACACCTTATGACCACTTAGGAAACCATATGGTGTCATTAGGGGTCATATGGTGTCCTAAGGGGTCATATGGTCTCCTACAACCCCTTAGGACACTATTTGACCCCTTAAGACTCCATATAGTGTCCTTATCGGTCATATGGTGTCCTAAGAGGTTATATAGTGTTTTATGACCCCTTAGGACACCATTTGGTGTCATTATGAGTCGTATGGTGTGCTAAGGGGTCATATGGTGTCTTATGACCCCTTAGGACTCCATATGACCTCTTATGTGTCGTTATGGGTCATATGGTGTCCTATGACCCCTTAGGACACATGCATGGATCCCTAGGATACCATATGACCCCTGAGAATACCTTTTGACCCTAGAGAGGGAGAGAGGGGGAGGAGAGGGAGGCAATGAGAGAGAGATACACCTAAGAGAGGAGGAGAGTGAGATAGAGAGATATAGACTAAGAGGGAGAGACAAGAGATAAATGTGTGTGTGTGTGTGTGTGTGTGTGAGAGAGAGAGAGAGAGAGAGAGAGAGAGAGAGAGAGAGAGAGAGAGAGAGAGAGAGAGAGAGAGAGAGAGAGAGAGAGAGAGAGAGGTGGATAGAGAGATTGGGAGAGAAAGAGAGAGACCTAAGAGGTGAAGGGAGGAAAGGTGAGAGAGAGAGAAAGAGAGGGTGAGAGATAGAGAGAGTTTGAGTGAGAGAGAGGAAGGGGTGGAAGGATATTACAAGAGACTAGAGAGAGAGGTGCAAAGAGAGGGAGATAGGGAGAGAGTGAGAAAGAGAGGTAATGAGAAAGGGAGAGAGGGAGGGAGAGGGGAGAGGGAGAGAATGAGAGAGAGACACTTGAGAGAAGGAGAGAGTGAGATAGAGAGAACGAGGATGAGAGGGAGAGACTTCAGAGATAAAGAATGGGAGAGAGAGAGAGAGAGAGAGAGAGAGAGAGAGAGAGAGAGAGAGAGAGAGAGAGAGAGAGAGAGAGAGAGAGAGAGAGTTAAGTGAAAAATAGAAAGGGAGGTGGGGAGGTAGGGAGAGAGTGGGAAAGAGATACACTTGATAGAGGAGGAGAGTGAGATAGAGAGAGAGAGAGGTAGATAGGGAGAGACACTTGAGAGAGAGAGAGAGAGAGAGAGAGAGAGAGAGAGAGAGAGAGAGAGAGAGAGAGAGAGAGAGAGATTTGATAGAGATATTTGAGAGAGGGAGAGAAAGAGAGGGATATATGAAAGAGAGAAAGAGGGTGAGGGAGATGAGAAAGAGATGGAGAGATATCCGAGAGAGGGAAGAAAGTAGAGAGGGAGATGCCTAAGAGACAAAAAGGTAGGGGTTAAGGAAGAGAGAGGGGGAATGTAGGGAAGAGATGAGAGACATAATGCTGATATGAGCATACTGATTATTGAAATTTGATAGAGTCTGAAATTTATAAGAATACTCAAAAAACTAGAATCTGCATTATAACTCTTAGAGATCTGGAACCACTCTCAAACATCCTAAAAATATATACATTAATTATAACTTAAAGTATAAGAAAGATAAAAAGACAAAGAGAATTGCCATAACATTTATGTATATATCCCACTGAAAAACCTAATGGAATGCTATGTTGGCATATGCACACTCCAATGAGACATTGTAGGTGATTGAAGGTTTTGTCATTGATGGCAACCTTACAATTCTATGGCACCATCAAGGCATTATACCAACAATCCAATGCAACAAACAGAGAAACGAACAGGGCAAAAAGCTCCTGAACAGGAACATCAACAGAAATAGGAATAGGTTCATCATCAGGCTACAAATCAACTAATGTGATTGAGGTACTATTGGATTCAATTAAAAAGATAACAGATTGCACCTCACAAGCTTATAAGGCAATAGATGACACCATACCAATTTTGAAGGTAATTGCTCCTAACTATAATATAGACAATAAAGATTCTTTAGGACAACTTGATACATTGTGTAAATATATCATAGAAAACATTGAGAAAATAAAGGAAGAGACATTGAAGGAAAAAGTGGAAATTGAAAAGCAAAAGTTCTTTGATGAGAAGGTAAAGAAGTGTACCAGAGATTTTGACACACTTCTACCGGAACTGTGTAATTTACTGAAAGAGTTCAAAATTCTATACAAAGACACTTGTAAGACAAACTTTTTGATTGTAGATATAGATAAGAAGATGAGCAAGGTACATGATGAAATCAATAAACTTGCACATAATTTTGTTAACTCACCTGATACATTATCAGTTTTTGAATAGAAGATAACAAATTTTGAGGAAGAATTACTTAAATTAGGAAGAGAAAAAGAGAGAATAGTGAATAAGGCAAAGCATCTAAGATTAAAACTGAGTCCAAGATTGGACTATCTAGCATCATTGCAGAAGGAAGGATCTGAGGCACTAATATAGGGACAAAAAACACCGACAGAGCATTTGCAGCATCTCACCGGTACAGCTAAAAGAACAGAGACAACAATAAGAGATAGTAAAAAGTTTATGGAGAGTATAAACTTGATTTTGGTGGATCTATTTCAAATTGTAACTACTCAGTTACAAGGTTGAAACTACAAACTCTACTGACATCTTGACAACCTTTGTCATTGATGCCAAAGGGGGAGTAGTGGGATGAGAAAATTCAAATATCATAGGAATCATATGCTCAGGGGGAGCACACATTTTTGGTAACATTTCTTTTGGACTTCACATTTTTGGATAACTTTTGAAATTTCTCATGAGTGTTGCCATCAATGCCAAAGGGGGAGGTTGTTGGCATATGCACACTCCAATGAGACATTGTAGGTGATTGAAGGTTTTGTCATTGATGGCAACCTTACAATCCTATGGCACTAGCAAGGCATTATACCAGCAAGGCATTACACAAACATGATAGTTCACTGGCATTAGCAGATCACACTCTACACCGGCATTCAAGACACCGACACGGGCACAAAGAAAAGAAGTATACCGGCACAGAGGCCCTCAGGATTTTGTTAGACTATATTTTTGTTTATTATTGTAAAAACTTTGTAAGCCAACTTGTCATGTTGTAAAATGACTCTTATATATAAAAGAGATCATTGTAGACATTTTGTAAGCATAGGAAGCATGTAAGTAAAGTGATGTATGCGAAATATTAAGGCTGACCTATTATGCGAAATATAGGTTAAAGGGTTTATGTAAGGAGCAGAGCAACCGGTACTGGATCAGGCATTATAGATGCTATTGTAAAGCAGTACAAGATATTGGATATGTATAATCCACATTGTAAGTTAGTGAGACTTCCCATTGAGCAGTGAGCTCTAGGCAGTTGGCCTTCCTGCATGTGCAGGCCCCTCTTGTAAGTAATATTCTCTTATTGGCCAGTAAGTGGATATTGTAGGTCACAAATCCCATTGAGGTTTTTCCCACACTGGATTTCCTCATTAAATCCTTGTGTCATGGTGTGCTTTTCATGTGGATGTTTTTTATTATGTTCATTGCATTATTTCTTTCATACCGGTACACTGTTATAATATGTTCTGCATGTTTTAAGATAAGAAATTATGTACACCGGTTAGATACTGATTCACCCCCCCCCCCTCTCAGTATCTGTGGGAATCCTAACATGCTAAGTGAATTGCATTTTATTGACAGATAGAACCGTGTACACGGTTTTATTTTTTAAACCACGTACACGGTTAGTATGTTTTAAACCGTGTATGCGGTTAGTATTCTTTAAACCGCGTACACGGTTAGTATGTTTTAAACCACACACGCGATTCAGCTTTGGTTAGGCTCGAAAAAATGAGCCTAAACACGTACGGGGTTCTTTAAATTTGAAATACCTCGTACACGTTTTGGTGTTTTTCATGTGTTTTTTTTGGTGTGTCCACTTTTTTGACCATCATCTTTGTGCACTTACCCATATATGAGGTGATATAGAGGTTGTGTGTAAGTGTCTTATGGTTATCGAGTTACCTCTGAGTCTCTGATTAGTGGTACTCCTATGAAGAGATTGCTCTACAAGTATATTATAATTTGTTATTGATTGTTGAATAATACATTGAGCTGCTTTTGGAGTGTGGGGTTTTTTTGGACCGAAAGGGTTTTCCCCACATAAATCATTGTGTTGTTGTGTTGTGGTATGCATTATATATATATTTGTTTTTTCTTTTAAGTTTCTGTAATTGTTGTAATGATCTATAAAAGTTTTGCATTATCCTCCTCTCAAGGTTAGTGTAGGAATTTGTTCCACTACTTAACTTCCTTACATCATCACTTTAGGAGCTAGATTTTGTGATGGCTTCTTTATGATTAGTCCTTGAAGGGTTTTTGGAGTGAGACTTGCATATTTGAGGCTTTGGTGGACGATTAGTATTCATAGATGGTGGGAAGATGAGATAGTTCACATATGATAGTTTGGGAGTGGATTGTGAACCTAATTGATTGAACGATGGTGGAGGAGCAATGGACTGGGTAGTAAACGTCGAGGATGGCATGGCTAGGTAGTTTACATAAGCAAGTGCGGAGCTGAGTTGTGAATTGGGCTGAGTAATGGGTGGAGGAGGAGCGAGAAATTGTGCCATGTCATATGTAGGAAGTGGATTGTGGAATGAAAGTTGGTGGATTGCAAGAGAGTATGGAAGAAGGTGGATTGAGATCACATTGGGATTAGGTGAAACCGTCGAACTAGAAAGCAAAATCATTGGATTAAAGAGTGAATCCACCAAAGGATGGACTAATTAGGATGTGTAGATCTACTGAATGAGAAAGAGAGTTAGCTAAAGTATGGGTTGACTAGGAAAGACAAAATCGATAGACTAGGGAGTGAATTTGTTGATGGATGGACTGAGTGGGAAAAGTGAAATCATTAGATTAGGGAGTGAATTTGCTGGACTAAGGAGCATATCCATTGAAGGATGGATTGACAAAGAAAGGTGAAACTGTCAGACTGGGGAGTGAATCCATTGGACTAAGGAGCGAGTTCTTTGAAGGATGGATTGATTAGGAAGAGAAGAAACATCAGACTAGGGAGTGGATTCATTGGACTAAGGAGCATATCCACTGAAGGATGGACTGACTAGGAAAGGTGAAATTTCTAGACTAGGGAGCAAATCCACTAGACTAAGGAGCAAACTGCTAAAGGATGGACTAGCTAGGAAAGGTGAAATCGCTAAACTAGGGAGAAAATCCACTGGACTAAGGAGTGAATACATTGAAGGATGCAGATGAGAAAATGGACTAACTGAGATGGAAAAAAGGACTAAAGACAAAAAACAACAATACAAGAGATAACTCTGATTGGATTGACGGGAGGTAAATACTGGATATGCACAATGCTGAAATGCCTATGCAAGACAAGCAAGAATACCTACTACATTAGGCTCAAAGTGTAAGCACTAATACCATAGAGGGTAGATAGCCAGATTTCTGGGCATATAAAGAGATTTCCCTTCGCTCTCCTTCAACAAGGCTAGATAAGCCCAACCAAGAGATTCCCATCTCAACCCAAATAAGTACATCGTGAGTAACTTCGGGCTATGATCCACGTTCCTTGCACCAATGTAGTGGTGGGTGAAGTCTTCTAGATCTAGGCTAATACAAGCAACTAAGGGTGTCTTTGATAAATGCAAGGTACACGAGGCACATCCATGAACACCACTCCATCACAAGCCTGGGCTAGTAAGGTTAGTTAAGCCCTTTGGAGCAGCCCTGTACCCCTATCTTAGTATCACCCAAGCTTCAAGATTTTTCTAGACACAACATGAGATGAATTGGAATACAAATTTTGTTCTCACCCCTTTATATTCCCCGCTAGTACATGTGGTTGAAATCGCCAAATAAACCTCCTAATAAAATAAAAGCAAGCTAGTATGTGTTTCTCTTACACCCAAGATCCAAAAAGGCGAGGGGGAGAGAATACACACTCTAACGTAGATGACAAAAATGTGCAAGGGCACCAGAGAGAGAAAATAATCGTTCTTTTCCTTAAGAAAGTTTCAAATCCACTAAGACATAATGTGAATCCGCTATTTCACAATGCGGATCTACTATAACACAAATCTGCTATTTCATATGAGAGGATCCACTTTAACATAGAGGCAAATCCATTATAACATGAATCCGATAGCACGAATCTGCCATTTCACAGAATCGATCTGCTATAACACAAACCTGTGAATTTTCTATAACTTGAATCTAATAACATGAATCCACTATCTCATATAGCGGATCAACCATAACATAGAGGCAGATCTTCTATAAATGAATCTGATAGCATGAATTTTCTATTTCACAGTGTATCTGTTGGGATTAATGGTATATTCGTCGATCGGTGATAGGTGTTTGTTGGGTGTCTTACCTAGGTGCATCTGTCAATTCTTACCTATAGACCTATCAATCAACAGTGGTATATACGTCGATCGGTGATAGGTGTTTCATTTAGTTGTCTCCTTGATTAAGACTAGGTTATCTAGGATAAATCTATGTCGTAAGAAGCTTGTCTCATTTGGTTGCACAATCAAGGCAAAGCTTTGGCAATGATGTTGAAACCAGTACTAAGTAAGATAATGAGCTTTGACCATACATTCAAGAGAACTTTTATTATGTTTATTTTTAAAAAAAATTATTTTATTTTTCTTGTGAAATTATATCTAAGAACTTTTATTTATTTTTTATTTTTTTATTCTAAAATTTTCATGAATTATTGGCATATGAAGTGGGGCTCAACTGCTCAAAACTAAAAGCAATTTTTTAATCTATCTAAACATTAAAATAAAAATAAAAACATTGTTTTACTTTCATATAAATATCCATGAAATATTCTGGCAATGTCTAGCCAACACCTAGGATGCACCTTTTACAATATTTATTGATTAATTGGAAATTAGACCCGAACAATTTTTCTGCAAAGTCAAAGATGCATCCTAGATATTAGATAGACATTTTGAAATATTTCAATCCTTAATAAATAAATAGAAAAACTTAAAATCCAGCTGGATGGAACCTATCTACTAATTTTCTAAACTTGAATAAAAGCAAAATCAAAGATGCATCCTAGATACTGTATAAACATTTTGAAATATTTCAATTTATTAATAGATAAATAGAAAAACTTTTAAATCAACTTGATAGAATCAATTGTAAACTTAATTAATACAAAATCAAAGATGCATCCTAAATACTATATAAACAACTATTAATAAATAAACTAAAAACCACCATTAATAAATAAACTAAAAACCAGCTCGATGAAATCAACATACTAACTTTCTAGACTAGGAATTGGCTTCACCTATGCAGCCAGCTAATGGCAAAACGAGCACATATACTATTTTAGATAAGGTGAATGACCCACAATGTTAATATGATGATTGGGCTCCTAAAGATTATCGAGACTTGGATCCATTTATTATGCATATTCTTAGAGTTTTCTGCTCTTGTACAGCTTTTATCCTGGTAATCCACGTTAAACACCCTGGACTAAGTTCACCCTGTCCCCGATTTAAAGCCCAAACAAGAAAATGAATGCAAAACATATGTAATCATGAGAACTAAAGAGTTGTTTCAAAGGTGGTTTATCCATTGTTTATGCAACAAAAATGCGTATCTGGCTGAAAGAAATGCAGATTCTAAACAAAAGCTTACATACAGAAAATCACTATCTTCTAGAGTCGCTAGTGTAGATGGAGCTGTAGAGCTCGTTGGTGTTGCAGCAGTGAATGGCAAAGGAGCTTCCACAGAGAATGCGTTGGAATATATAGTAATTTCCCTTACCTATATGGTTTTTTTCTTTTCGTTTTTGTAGATTGTAATAGATATTAAGTTTTCATAGTTCATGTCGATGTAAATTGAGTTTCTGATTTAACTGTGTTTTTTTTTCTAATCAATGTTTTGAATCATACTCCCATAGTTCTCTATTCTCGTGATGAATCATAGAATATGATTCGAAATGTTGATTAGGGAAAAGAACACGGTCAAGCTCAATTCACAAAAATGGTTTCAGTTTTTTTACTTTATTTTCAATAATGCCGCCTTCAAGAGTTTCTAAATGTACCTAAAACATCTATATAATAAGACAATTGTAATTCATTCGAATAAAATAATTTATTTGTGTTTCAATTTTATATTTCTTTCAGAATAAACAGAATTTTCGCAAAGAAATTATAACAGCACGGGGAATGCATTCAAGCTCTGCACATCCTTCCCGAGTTACAAAAGAGAAGTTGTTCATAGGTCAGCAATTATCGGTGCAGAATAGGGAGAAGAAACAGAGAGCACAAATGAATGAAAAGAAAGAAAATGAAGCAACACCAGGTGGCCGAGGAATGCCCTCTGTGGGCTATTATAAATGCCAAAATGCTAAGTTAAGGGAAGCCGAACCAGTGAAAAGAGTTGGTGTTTTAAGCATCAAGGAATGTGAGAGAAAGATGGGTAACAAACCAGAGAAGCCCATGAAAAGAGATCGTCGGCGGCCATTGAAGAAACATAAAATTCCAGAGGTTGATTGGCACCCAGTGCTGGACGCTATACCCGAGCTGTGCTCCTTCAAATAGCAAAAGAAACCTTGCTCCCCATTAATCTCTTTTAATTTTTCATTTTCTCCTGTTTTGATTTGTAAATCTGTCCAGCTTGAATGTCACTATGTTGGCAGGGTAGAAAGTGGGTCGATCATTTACCTGTTTGATAATGAATTTATTTATCCTTAACTATTAAGAGCAGACGTTCTTGATAGTTAAGCCTAACTATGTAAGGTTGCTTGGTTGTGCTTTTCTAAAGGTGATGTTAAGGATTTTATGTCAAATCTGATATAGGATATAGGAGTACAAGTTTTAGTTATTGTCTCATTTCTTATCATGTTAGGGCTTGGATTCAATATGATTTGAGCTTTTGTTGGATTCATTTAGAACCATTCAATTGTACTAGAATATTGAGAACGCATTGATATAAAATATTATTTTTCTATGTTTTGTAATTAGTGTCTCAATTAAGAATTCATTTTATTGTATTTGAAACACATTCAATTATAATCATTTATTCTTTTCTTTGTTTTCCACGAGTCTTGTTAACTTTTAGAGGGTTTTACTTGAAAATGGGATCGATCAAATTGTTTGCTAAATGAATAGAATAGTGAGAAGATCAAAATCAACATGTTGCTAATAAACGATAAATAACTTATTAATCAGTGTTATTAAATAATGTTTCATTTTTCCTTACTTTGACCTATCTATAGCAATAAAATATAACGAATGGTATATTTTTTCAAAATAAATAAATTTGTTTCTACTTGTCTAGCTCTCATAGAACCCTTTGGTCTCACTCATTGAAGTGCTAAGATTCATAAATAGACTTTTTGATAGTTAAATTTGAGTTTATTTAATTTATTGTAAGATTATATGTAAACAATATATTATATCATCAAATTTTATGATTCAAGTTTTTTCGAAGATATTTTTTTCAATAATAAGATTTTTTATCAATTTTTTCTATATAGGGTATACTTGAACCTATTTAAATTGTTCTATATAAACAAGTAAATTAAAATCCTAACTTCATTGAGAGTATATTTTTGGTTCCTCTTTTAAGGTCAAACACTTCTTATGGATATTTTTGGAGCTTTCAACACATCAAGGTTTGCACATAGACCTTGCATCAAGTGATGCCAAGGTCTCAACAAGTTGAATTTTTAATTTGGGTCTTAAACTTGATGTCGCTTAGTTCTCAACTTGCTAAGTCTTGAGCTTGGATCACATGTCTAGGTACATGAGAGTAGATCTATGAAATGACAATTAGCTTTGCAGTGATTGCAACAGTGCTATATAAGAGTAGACATGTAATGACTTTAACTTTAGCATGCTATCTTAAAGCAGTCACCGATGAGGAGGGACCTCAAAGAGATCAATCTAGACCGGTCAACAAGAGTAAACACAACGGAAACACAAAGATATGATGGAGGCAATGTGGAATAAATTATTTTATTTCATGAAAATCAATTACAATCAATCAGTAACAACCAGGTTACAACATAACTGGCTCATGGGTCTAGTAGAACATACCAAATAGGTCACAACCGGGACCTTGAATCTTAAGATCTATCTTCTACGCTCAGTTTGGCAACTTGATTTTTCTATTTATTACATTCTAATGCACAATTACCATTATATATATCGATCCAAAGGATCTAGTCGACCCAAAAGGGATCAAAACCCAAAGAACGAGACCTAACATGTAAAATAAACAAGGTGGGCCTCCGCCAAGAGATTCCTTCAGAAAATCTAAAGGATGAAACATAGATCGTGGGAAAAGGTCGGCCACATGCCAAGGAAAATTGGAATCAATGCCCAAGGCTCCGCAAGCTTCGGAAGGGGTTCTGGTAGATCACCAAAATAGGTCCAAGCAAACGGTAACAAGAACTGTTAATCGATAACAGGAAACTGTCAATGAAACCGATAGCAATATCTTGTCGGAAAATGATCCAAATGCGATGTGGTCCGGAAATAAGAAAGATGATCAAGTCTTCAAGTAGAATCCAACTCTACAGGATCTGGTGAGCCAAAACTGGGACACACAAAAAGAAAAGCTGAAACTGCAAACAAAAAACAAAACAAAAAGAAAATATTTTTGGTTGATGCAAGATTGCTGTGAACCAGGGATGCTCCTGCATCAGACATCTAGGGTTATTGAATTAGTGAGCCTCTCACTTTGCTGGGGTCAGAGGAAAAACAAGGTGGTCTACCTCTCCCTAAGAAATCCAAGATGAATTTTCAAATGGACTGTCCTTCCACTTCACCAAATACTCCTTATATTGACTACTCCGGGTACTATGCCCAATCCTACTATCCAAAATTTCTTCAATCCAATCCGGTTCCTTTCAGGGAAACTATTTCTCCAAGTCTAAAATATTGTCCTCACTGAATTTTGGTTCATCATGCTCATGAAGATCTGCAATGTTAAACATAGGTGAAATAAGCAGACTATCTGGTAACTCCACTTCCTATGTGTTTCCAGAACTAAATTTCCTCAAAATCCTACAAGGTCCAAACTTCATCATCTACAACTTGTTATAAGTTCCAACTGGGAATCTCTCTTTTCTCAAATATACCATCACTTCATCACCAACTTCAAATTCCTTATGTATCCTCTTCTCATCCGCCTTCTCCTTATACTTGTTGTTCATGTCTTCCAAATGCTACTTAACCTGAATATGCAAGGCTGCCATTTGATCTGCAAAGTCTTCTTCTTTTGAACTTCTCTAGTCTTCACTACTAATGTGTCTCAATTTTGATATACCTCTAGGATGAACTCTAGTAACAATCTCAAAAGGTGTTCTTTTGGTACCCCTATTCACTAAATTGTTGTAGGCAAACTCTACTTGTGCAAGAATCAAATCCCAACTTCCGGTTTTATCTCCCACAACATCTCAACAAATCTCCCACGCTCTGGTTAACTACTTATGTTTGTCCATCAATATGTGGATGAAAAGTAGAACCAAACTTCAAATCTGACTTCATCTTCTTCCAAAGTGTTCTCAAAAAATAGCCAACAAACTTAGTATCTCTGTCTGAAACTATTCTCTTAGGTAATCCATGCAATCTCACCACTTCCTTGAAAAACAGGTCTTCTACATGTAATGCATCTGATGTCTTCTTACAAGGTATGAAATGAGCCATCTTCAAGAATCTATCCACTACCAAAAATATAAAATCATTCCCTCTCGGTGTCTTAGGCAATCCAAGTACAAAATCCATGCTTACATCCTCCCAAGGTCTTACCGGTATTGTCAAAGGTTTAGACAATCCCACATTCTGACTACTACCCTTTGCAACTTGACAAACTCTACAACTTTGCACATATCTCTTAACATCCTTATGACTCTGGGGCCAAAAGTACTTCTCACTCACCAATGCTACAATTTTGTCAATACCAAAATGTCCAGCTAATCTTCCGCTTTGTTTCTCCTTTATCTGATTCTCCCTCATAGAACTCTTAGGTATGCACAACTGAACTCATTTGAATAACATCCCATCCGAATGAAGTAATCCAACAACTTGCTTCTATCTACCATAACCGGTTCTCTACATGCTTTCCAAGGTTCTGCAAAATCTGGGTCATCATCATACAAGGTCTTCAAATATTCAAATCCTAATACTGTCACTCTCATCTCTGTCAACAAATTCCTTCTCCTACTCAATGCATCAACAACTTTGTTAGATTTCCCACTTCTATGCTTCAACACAAAGGTGTATCTCTACAAGAATTCTACCCATCTCATATGTCTCTGATTCAACTTACTCTGACTATTCAAATACTGCAAAGCTTGATGATTTGTATACAACACAAACTCCTTAGGCAACAAGTAATGTCTCCACTTCTTCAAGGCTTGAACTATGGCATAAAACTCCTGATCATACACTGAATATCTCCTCCAGACATCATTCAATTTCTTACTGAAATAGGCTACTGCTCTCCCTTCCTAACTCAAGACTACTCCTATTGTTGTTCCACTTACATCACAATATACTTGAAATACTTTATTGAAATCCGGTAAAGAAGTTGCTTAGTCACTTTCTTCTTCAACAGTTCAAAACTTTTGTTTCCTCTGGTGGTCCACTTGAATTCCTTTCAATCTCCCCTCATGGTCTCGGTGATAGGTTACAAAATGAACTGAAATTCTTGATAAACTTTTGTTAAAAACTAGCCAATCCATGAAATGATCTTACCTCTCCAATGCTTTCTGGTGTAGGCCACTCAAAAATTTATTTTACTTTCTTAGCGTCCATCTTCAAACCATCCTCAGATATCAAAAAGCCCAAATAGACTAACTCATCTTTAATGAAAGTACACTTCTTAATATTGATCAACAACTTTTCTTCTCTCAATCTCTGCAGAACTTGTTTCTAGTGCAACAAATGTTCCTCTTTTGTCTTACTGAAAATCAGAATGTCATCCAAATACACAATAACAAACTTACCCAAGAATTTCTTCAATACCTCATTCATCAGCCTCATGAAAGTACTTGGTGCATTAGTTAATCCAAAAGGCATCACCAACCATTCATATAGTCCTTCATTTACCCTGAATGTTGTCTTCCACTCATCTACTTCTCTAATCTTGATCTGATGATCTCCACTATTCAATTGTATCTTTGTAAAGTATTTTTCTCCACTCAAACAGTCCATTATGTCATCCATTCTAGGCAAAGGAAACTAGTATTTCACTATGATCTTGTTTATTTCTCTGGAATCAATACACATTCTCCACACTCCATTCTTCTTAGGTGCTAATACTGTTGGTACTGCACAAGGGCTCAAACTCTCCCTGATCAAACCTTTCTTCAACAAATCCTACACTTGTCTATTCGGTTCTTCATTCTTTATTAGTGTCAACCGGTGTGCAACTTTGTTAGGCAAACTAGCTCTGGGAACCAAGTTCATGCAATGACTAATACTTCTCACAGGTGGCAATCCATCAGGTACATTATCTGAAATGATGTCTTCATATTCTGTCAACAAATCTTTTATCTCTTTCGGTTGTTCTCCTTCCAGTTCTAGTTTCTTAGTATTCTTAAGAATTAAGGCAAAACACACATTCTCGTGTATAGAAATCTGCAATCCATTCAAATATCTTGCAACTTGTTCAACTTCATCATCAACATGTCTGGATCTGATATTCAACTTGTAAAATGCTTCGGTGTATTCCTTCACACTAGATTCCTTCTGTCTCAAATTCTGCAACTTTTGGAACAGATTCACTTGATAACTAGCTGGCATAAACTTTGATTTCAACCTAGCAATCATCCGACCCCATGTCTTAATCTTCTCTTTACCTATTCTCTGTTTATCAACTTGCGCATTCTCCCACCAAAGAGATTCATGACCTTTCAACCGGGTACATGCATATTTCACCTTCTTCTCTCCCGTAGTGCTTTCAAAATCAAAATACTTCTCCATCTCTGAGATCCAATCCATCAATTCATCTAAATCTAACTTCCCATCATATTCTGGTGGGGTAAACTGAGGTTTAGTAGTCACCCTATTCAAAACCCTAAAAAATCTTTCCTCATCCGGATCTACTACCGGTGGGTTTGCTTATTCTGTTAGAGTTTCTTCTCCTTCATCTTCACTTACATCTTTGATATGTCGACATCTTCTCTAAGTTGTCTCCACAGCTTCCAATCGAGTTGCTATACCTCGCAACATCTCCATCATAGTAGGGTCTGCATTCCCACGTTCTCCACCATTCCTGGCTCCTCTTCGCGCCATCGTTCACGCCAGTCCTCTATAGTTGTAGGTTGGATCCACAATCTGCCAACCTACAACAAAAATTTCAAGACACATAACCTTTGGAATGAAACTTCACTCTGATACCACTTGAAGCAGTCATCGGTGAGGAGGGACCTCAAAGAGATTGATCCAGACTAGTTAGCAAGAGTAAACACAATGAAAAAACAAAGATATGATGGAGGAAATGCATAATAGATTGTTTTATTTCATGAAAATTGATTACAACCGGGTTACAGCATAACCAGATCACAAGCCTGGTAGAACATACCGAATATATCACAACCAGGACCTTGAATCTTAAGATCTATCTTCTACGCTTAGTCTAGCTACTTGATTCTTCTATTTATTACATTCTAATGTGCAATTACCATTATATATATCGATCCAAAGGATCCAGTCAGCCCAAAAAGGATCAAAACCCGAAGAAAAAGACCTAACGTGTAAAATAAACAAGGTCGGCCTCCGCCAAGAGATTCCTCTGGAAAATCCAAAGGATGAAACGTAGATTGCAGGAAAAGGTCGGCCACACACCGATGAACATCAGAATCAATGCCCAAGGCTCTACAAGTTTTGGAAGGGTTTCTGGTAGATCACCAAAATAGGTCCAGGCAACTGGTAACAAGAATTGTCAACTGGTAATAGGAAACTGCCAAGGAAACCGATAGTGATATCTTGCCGGAAAATGATCCAAATGTGATGCGGTCTGGAAATAAGAACTATGATCAAGTCTTTAAGTAGAGTCCAACTCTACAAGATTCGGTGAGCCAAAACTACAAACAGAAAGAAAAACAGAAAGAAAATGTTTTTGGTTGATGCAAGATTGCTATGAACTGGGGATGCTCCTGCATCGATAATTCAATAATTAAATAATAGTGGAGAATAATTTTCTCATTTATCAAGAAAATAAGTCTTTATATTCCAAATATCATTCAATATGACAAATACTATAAAAAATAAAATGGGTTTAAAGATGAAACTTGTACAAAAATTATTAAAAAAATAACATTAGAATGGAAAAAAATGTCATTATATTTGATGAACTTTCTTTGTAACCAAAGGAAATTTGTTACCTAACAAAACATGATTTTTAAAAAAAATTATTATGTAGAACAAAAGAGTATGATAGTATATAAATGGTATTTCATATAAACCAAAAATAAATGAAATTCAAATATGTTCATTAATATCTTTTATTTAATAAAATTTATAACCATTAAAACAAAAGAATAAATTTTTGCTAAGTTGTGGTTGAAAGTGATAAAAGGAAACCTAGCGAACTATGTGGAAGGGATGCAAGGTTTTGACTTGTCCCTCTTTGAAAAATTATCCTAGTAGTGGGAGAAAGGTGAGTAAAAATTGGGGGAGTGGCCTTTGTGGTCTCTGTGGAGACTATCACCATTGTTACTAGGTTATCTCTTGAGGGAGTGAATTTTCCAAAAAAATCCGAAGGGGTCCTACAAAGATGAATTCAAGAGATTTTTTAAGATAGGAGAAGGTGTCTCAAGGCTACAGAGTGGGTACAACAAAGAAGATCAACTTGGGGTGTGGAAGGATGTGACACTCATGCTTATGAAGTACTTCACAATGGACAGTAGATTCAAAAGATTCCACACCCAGCTCCTTCCCATGTTGAATCATCTCAGGTGTGATATCAAAATGAATTTCCCATTTTGTGTTTGTTCCTCTTTATCCCAATTGGTTTCTAGGGCTAAAACTAATAATTCTCTCCCCCTCCATCAAGGCTTAATTATGAGGTGCTATAATTTTCACTTGTCTTTGACCCCATCTAGTGGGATCTCCTTGATTTCTTTTGGCCCCTTGTTGAACTCTAACTTTGTTGTGGAGCTTTCTAGTGCCCCTATTTGAAAATTTGATCCCAATTTGGATTCCTCTTCTAGGAACAAACTTGTCCCTACTCGGTTCAACCCTATTCCTAGGGCCAAATAAAACAATCCCTTGCCCCCCTTTCTAAGGAAGTTGAGTTGGTGGAATCTAAAGAAGAAGTGGATTCAGAGGATTCTGACTCCTCCTCGACCATGGGTTTTGGTTGGTCTCTAGACGATTCTAAGGAGAAAGCCTCGTACACCCCTCGTTAGAGTCCTCTTCACAGGCCCATGATGTTTCTATCACCAAGACTGAATTCCCTACTCTAGCTGAGAAAGTGTCTAAGTTGGCTTAGGCAATTGACAGATAGGATGTGGTCACTTGTTGGCTCCTCTCCTAGTTGAGTGTGGCCAAGAAGAAGATTAATAGGTTTGAAGTGGTGGTTGAGGCAAAGGCTCAAGGCGACAATTGAGAATTGGATGAAAAGGACGAGAGGGTTTGGAAGGTCGTCGATGATATGTTTGGGAAATTATAAAAATGGGACTGTGGAGGAGAAGCTCAAGGATCTTAAAATGCAAAAATTTCTTAGAGGGATAAGAATAGAGATATGGTTGAGCTAAAGGAAAATCATGATGCTCTAAAAAGAAAGGTCAAGAAAATGATTGCACTGAGCTACAAAATGGCGATGAAGAATTCGGCCTCTCTACATGCTATCCAGGAGGAGATAGAATGAAGGAAGTAAAAGAGGAAGAGACATTCTTGGAGTCTCCTTCTATGACATTGGACCCCCTCACCTTTGTTGTCAAGGCTACTCTAGATTTATTCACTCTGGCCTATGGGAAAGATTCTAACAAAAATCTCTTTTTTTGAGGAAGTTAAAGTTCTTTGCCATGAATGGTATGATGATAATGGCCCCACTCAATAGACCACTCCTTCAGGTCTTTTGTGGGTGGTTGGTTGTTATCTATTTTTTATTTCTTTGTTTAGTGGTTCTATCCTAGTTGTCTATTGGTTTTTAGCATGTTTTGGTCTTTTGTGTTTTTTGGTTTGGGTGTGCACTCCTCACGTGCCCCGGGAAGTTTCTCTTTAGAGGATATGTAAAGGTTTGGGCCTATCCCGCTTTAATTAATCAGAACAAAAGAATACATTTTCATAGAAAAAGTTACAAACTTTACTATTTACATCATTGAATTTTATAACTAGTTTCTAGGAGGCTAAGTACTATTCATCCATCTTATATAAAACATTAAAAATTATTTCTTAGGCTTGGAGGAAGAGGTTGTGTTTGAACATTTTATATATTGGTATAAAAATGTTGTGAGATGATAAAGAAGAGTGGGAGAATAATTTTGGTTTTATTTGCAAGTTAGAGAGACAAGTTTATTCTAACTGTCTGGATTTCAATAAGACTATAATGTCCCCTACTAGGAGGCTACCAATTCCTATAACTTAATAGTAGTTCTGATCTGATTTGATTGATGGTCATGTCACTAGATGCTTTTGATTCCTTTCCTTTAAAACTCTCAATGTGAGGGATAGGTCACACCTCTTCATTATGGATGCCCTTTGGCAAGAGATACACCCTTTCACCATTAGCACCCTTTGAAAGAGTGCAACTCTTCATTACTTTTGTTCTTTGAAAGGGACACAACCTTTCATAGTCAAATCTACACTTATGGTTCCCAAATTATCCCCCTTTCAAATGAAGTTCTCTTCTCCCTTTATTATCTTCTGTTTGAGGGAGTCGTAGCTTTTCATCTTATGCCTTTTGACCATTCATTAAACTTAACTAAATTTTAGTTATGGTTATGTTTAATTTTACTCTTTTATATTTATAATTTTATTATTATTGTTTATTATTAAATCCTAATTTGAAAAGGGGACATTACAATTTTCCCTTCCCAAAATTGCTTGTCCTCAAGCAATGTTCATATGGTCTTAATCACATTTCACCTTCCATTGTGCTACTTTGATATTACCCAAGGCATCGATAATTTGTAAGGTTTGCAATTCTAAGACAATTTTTCTCTCACCACTCTGAGAGAAGGAACTAGGTCATCATGTAATAGCATCAAAACTGATTTGGATTGATCCAATGTTTGTACAATTGTATGACTCACATCTATGGATTCAAATGTAATGAATCCCTATCTTTTGATTCACTCTAATTATTCTCATATTATAGATTAACTAAAATTATACAACCAAACACAGAGCATACACATGAAAACACAAAGTATACATATGAATACATGAAGGCACAAATCATACAAAAAGTAAGAACATGAATGTATCTAGACACAAAGTATACACATGAATATATGAAGACATAGTTTACATGGTCCACAAGAGGCAAGAATCTCCATCCAGGACCTGATTGATCTCTTGGAGAAACTAATCAACAAGAGGTAGAAGCATCCAACGAGGACTAGATGTATCTCTTGGTCCAATCAAGTCATCACTTTACCCACAAGAGGTAGAAACATCCAACTAGGACTAGATCCATCTCTTGGTGCCTTTATATGATGTAACACATGCCCATTCCACTGCAAACCTTTTTCCATTGCCTTTGTATGATGTAACATATCCCATTCCACCACAGGTCTTATCTGTTGCCTAAGTATGATGTATCACATGCCCATTCCACCATATGTCTTATCCATTGCCTTTGTATGGTATAGCATATTCTCATTCCACCTTAGGTCTTATCCATTGTCTTTGTATGATGTAACATATGTTCATTCCACCTTAGGTCTTATCTTTTGCCTAAGTATGGTGTAGTGCATGCCCATTCTACAATAGGTCTTATCCATTGCTTTTGTATGATGTAACATATGCCCATTCCACCTTAGGCCTTATCTATTGCCTAGGTATAATGTAGCACATGCCCATTCCACCTTAGGTCTTCATATAATATTTTCTCTTAATCAGGAGTAAATATTATATACTTGGTTGTCTTATTCACACAAAATACACGTAACGTTAGATCTCCTTTTGGGATTTACCTTAATTTAGTCTTGAGACAACAATTCCAACATGGGATGAGAATAGCCATACATTAAATATAAATATAATTTAAAAATAAAATGAAGACATTTCATTATAATATTCAAGTTAAAATTCTAAGGATAATTTAGAAAATAAAACTTATCTTGGTTTAGAGCCACAATATTTAAATAATTATATATTTGTTGGGTTTGCACTCTTTTTTATTTGAATGCTTGGTTATTCCACTTCTTCCATTGATTTCTCCTTGAATAATATTAATTATTTCTTCAGTGGTCTTTAAACTTATCAATATAAGTGAATAATATGTCTTTAAACTTTCCCTTTCACTCAAAGGGTCTAGACTGAAAGATAGTTGTCCCTGATGTAGTCCTTGGTAAATATGTTTATGATGATCTTCCAATCTGCAACTTGCTCCAATTTCTCTTCCAATTGCGATAATAAATTATGCAATGAACTCATTGCCACTATTTTTATGTCTAATAGAAGATCAATGATATCTATAAATATGAAAGTGTTTCTCCTGATTTATCCTTTTACCACTGTAATGTTTCCTACTAGGAGGCTACCAATTCCTATTATTTAATAATAGTTCTGATTTGATTTGGTCTATGGTCATGTCACTGGATGCTTTTGATTCCTTTCCTTTATATCTCTCAATGTGAGGGACACGTCACACCTCTTCATTATGGAAGCCCTTTGGCAAGAGACACACCCTTTCACCATTAGCACCCTTTGAAAGAGTGCAACTCTTCACTACTTATACCCTTTGAAAGGGACGCAGTTCCTTTTATAGTCAGATTGCACTTCTTATTCCTAAATTATCCACCGTTTGAAATAAAGTTCTCTTCTCCCTTCTATATCTTATGTTTGAGGGAGTCACAACTTTTCATCTTATGCCTTTTGACCATTCATTATACTTAACTAAATTTTAATTATGGTTATGTTTAATTTTATTCTTTTATATTTATAATTTTATTATTAGTATTTATTATTAAATCCTAATTTGTAAAGGGGGCATTACAATTAAAAGAAAAATAATTTTATAGAAAACTACCAAACATAAAATATTTATAAAAATTTTATAATTCAATTTCTGTAGCGTGGGGAAGAATATAAAGGGATGGAAAAATCTCAATGATATTTGATTTGCAACACTAATAAAATGGGAAGAGGGAATGAAGAGAGGATAAAAGGGAGTTCCATATCCAATGTACAAGAGTGTAAATCTAAAAGGCATGATTTATATTCTTATCTTCTACATAAAAGTAGCATGCAAGGGGAGGGATGGTAAATTTAAGGTGGGTACATTCTGTAGATTGACACTTAGGAATTTCTATATTGTGAGTTGAGATTGTGTATCTAATTTGGACTTCTAAATTTCAAGGCTAGAAGCTTGTTCCATTTTGACCAATGAAATTTTCAATTCTATGTTGCATTGAGATGCTGAATGATGATGATTATAGAGAGGGGTTGTGGATGGTGCATGCATTAGGACATCTCTATTAATTCAAGAAGTTAAACCATAGATTTTAGGTGAGAACAACAATTGAGTTTCAAAGATTGATGATTTGTTAGAGAGTGAAATTTATAGTAGGTTTTAAGGAGTAACCATAATTTTAATTGGAATTTTATAAAATATCATAAATATCATAGCAGCTAAAATAATTTTTTTAAATATATTTTCATTTCAAATTTATAGATGGTACCTAAAGGGTTGTCATATTGTTTCAATTATCCTATTTCATGAGATAGAAGATCTTGTAAATCTTAACTATGATTGAGGATTTAGTTGAGTCAAATAATTTTTTAAAGATGATCTTTCAAGATTTATAAATGGAATTAAAAGGTATGGATCCATGATATTTAAAATAGGAGCTAGATGAATATTGTCATTCTACCTAACTATGTCCCCAAGATGGCCAATAGAGGTAAATTATATACAAAATATAACCAATTTTTTCAATAAATAATCTCCCTCTAGTTCCACCACTATCTTTTTAGTAACTAAGCATATTCCTTATTTGTATAATTCATCCATTCGTAGGACCCTAAGTTGTCCTCTGATTGTATGCAGTGTTGCTAAAATGTGGAAGGTATTCATTTTTCTTCTCCATTTGGCCCGTAATAAAATCATGACAATGTACCTCAATTGATTGTAACATCTTTTTAAGGCATCCAACAAGAGAAGGTATAAACAGGATTAACCTTAAAAAAAATATTTCATGATTAAATGTGACAAGCCATGGATAAAAAAATCCATGAGATTAGTTTAATTAAGTTCCTCTAATTTTATTTACAAACCATTCCCATCTATGTCATTAAGAGACACAAAAAAAACTAAAGGTAGTTCCAAGTTACCTAATTATATAGTCATGTTTCAATTTTATCCCTTTACTTAAGGAGGACATAGGCTAGGGGAGATCCTAATAAATCAATCTTACTCATTTCCAGTTTAAACCCTAAAATTGTATAGAATAGGTCTAATATCAATAGTTTTTTTCACTTCATCAATAGTTTTTGCATAGAGAGAATACTAACATCAACAAGCTTGAGTTGAGAATAATAGTAGTGTTTGGGAGAGAGGTTTCATGGATCAAATTATTAGCCTTTGTTTTATGGAATAAATACCTAAGAGCATAAAATATAAGGATATAAAGATAAAAGGAGAAAGGGAGAATTCTTGGTGATTATATCTCAGAGGGGGAATTTAGCAGAAAAAGGGACCATTAACTATCAATCTAATATTAAATCAATCATGAATTTTTTTTTGGATTAAGAATAAATTTTAGGGCCAGAGTCTAACCATTACATCTTGTTAAGAATGAATGACCACCAAATACAATTGCATGCTTTAATTAATCTAATATTGACAATAAGATCATCTTGGGTAGTTTTGTAGGCCCATGTAGTTGTCTCCTAGGCTAAAACTAGGTTTTCTAAGATGAATCAACCTTCTAAGAACCATATTTTCTCTAAATACACAATCAAATAGGTAACACATTTTATTCAACATGCTAAAGCTTTGGCAATGATCTTGTAGAAAGTAAATTAAATAAGGCAATGGGCCTCCAACCACCCATGGTGCCTTCATTCTTTCCTTTAGTTATGAGATTGAAAGTCCTTGATTAATAATAGTTCCCAAGGTACAAATTTTAACTCCTTTTAGATAAACATAATTAAAATCCTCTTTAATGTAGGGATAAAGAACCGAATAAAATTCCATGTGAGACATCCATTATTAGGCTCTTATATATAGCCATTCTATAAAGTGAACTATCAATCTCTTCCATAGAGAAGAATTGTTCAAGAATTTACTAGTATATTTAGAACCAATTTTTCAAGGATACATTTAGTAGCACTCTCCTCAACAATGGAAATAAGGGGGTCACTAGATGAATTGCTAATGAATAACTATTTATAGTGCTAGAAATGTTTGTATGATAACTTTTAATGACAATATTATGTGGTGTTATCAATAGATTTTTTGAATGAAATATATATATATATTTTGGTTTATGTTGTAAATACTAAAAGAAGAATTTTGAGACTACATCTCCATTTTTGATCCACTAGAGATTAGCTCACATTTGTGCACCTTTTCCTTTGTGACTAATTAACTTCCAAATAAAATGTTCAATAAAAGCAATATATTGTTGGATTAATTATATTTGGGGATTGGAGGCCAATAAATATTGGCCCAACATGAGTGGTCCCTTACAATACATTTCAATTTTGTGTTGTTTAGTAGCAACTCAATCTCCATAGCCATGAAGAAAATGGTTACAACATGCAATATTTTTTGAATCCTCTCTCAAAAACTAATCCATCTAGCATGTAGAGATTTAAGATTAGCTTTATAGGTAGTTAAAATCCATTAAAGTAGTCGTAATTTTGTATATGATTCATATTTAGTTTTGAGGTTTTTCCATTGAAGAGGGTAGATGGTTCAGAGAGAGAGAGAATGGTAAAGATGAGGTCATGGTTAGAAATGTTCAAATTTGGTGTTGTATATCATTAATTATAATACTATATTATAGTGTTGTAATTAAATAATTATTTAGTTGTGATACATCTAGGTGTTGTGGTTAGCCACATAGATAATTACTTGGGGCCACTCACAAAATTTGTATTTTAACATTGGGTTAATCATTTCATGTGTTCCAGGGGAGACAAAATAGTTAATTTAACATTTGGGGAAATATTTTTAATAACGTGCAAACTCAACACCCAATTTTAAATGAGTAGTGAATAGATTTGTGTTCTCATGGTTTTATCTTACCACTTGGTTGTATTTGTGTGATCTTGAGTCTATAAAATCATGCACATGTTTAGTGGTAAATTTATTTAGGTGAGTGAGCTATCATGTTAATTAGTATTTGTGAGGAGTGTATATGTAAAGCATGGCATGAGATGTGTGGATTCATGCTTGTACATTTGGAGGACTACTAATTGGAAAGGTTTGCTTTTTAATAAGTATTCATTGTAACTTTGTAAGTGCATCCATTATTTATTTTCTAAATAATAAATTTAGTATGGATGATTTTGGAGGATAATTTTTTTTTCCTTTTGAGGGTTTTACGAGGGTATAGCTTGTGTTATCCTCCATCTTGCCTATTTGATCTATGCATTATGGTTACTTTGTAGCCTTGTATGCATACTTTTCTCTCATTGGGTCATGTAGGAAATGGATTAAATAGACTAGATTATTTCTTATCAAGTGGTATTACAGACTTATCATGGTTGTTTGGTTATAACTATTATTTGAGTAGATTTGATGTAGAATTAAATCAATGGCTATGCAAGATACATCTAAGGCATTACAAAGTATAAAAGCATTACATAAGTGTTGTTTTTCAAATTTGGGCTTTGGAGGTTTTCATGTTTGTCAAGTTTATTTCAAATATGATATTTGAGAAATTTGAATAAAAAAGGTTTCTTGGTGTAATGTCATAAATTGCATCCTATGCAATTTAACATCACATACGCCTTCCTTTTATTTATAATTAAAACATTAATTCTCTTTATCATTAATCCCGATCTAAAACATCCCTTAACAACCCACATATATGATTTTTTTAATCGTTAGGTCTAATGTTCACCCAAACAAATGTGCATTGCACATATGTCCCTGAAACGTGCTAACATCCTACAAAAACCCACGGATGTGCTAGCCATTGGGACATTACAATTTCTACATCTCGGTAGTGTAATGCCTTTACCAACCTATGTTGGATTAAATATAATTTACTCACAATCTTAAGTTTACTTAGACATATCATTTTCCTAAATTGTAGATAAAATGTATTATATTTTATTATTTATCTGTATTATTTTTTATACCATTAGTTGTGAGGTAGTTGTACCTGCCCTTGACCTACCTTGCACCTCATTGGTGCTTGCATTCTAACATTTGTCTATATAAGAAAGCTTAGTTTTATCATCAAACAATCATTATTTTTCTTATATCTTTTTCTCGGTGGTTGGTTGTCTCCTACCAGATTCCTGTTTACATCTACATGGTATCAGAGTAGGTTCTAGAGAGTTTCCAGCTTGCATCCAGAATCTGAGTTGTAGATTGTGCTAGCTTGCACAGCTTTTGCTTAATCAGACATTTTGTTTTGGTGCATTGGCGATTAGCATTATTTTTTATGTGGCATCTTCTATCTTGTTGGCTACGATTTCATTTTGGTAGCCAGAAGGTGTCATGTTTATTACAGGCAGCATAATTCACAGTGTGTGGCAAATATCAACTGTAGGCTGTGATTTTTTACTGTTTTTAATTCGGTGGTGACCGATTTGCATTAGTTTTCCAAATCATGCATAGTGGCTTTATTTTCTAATTGAAAGAAGTCTGTGACTGGCGTTTTTTGGTCATCGATATTGGCCTTTAATCGATTGCTGAGGAGTCTTTGCTACCACGATCCACTCTACACACTACACAGTATTTTTTTGATTGAAGCAGCGTACCATTTAGCTTCCATGATTGGCTCATGTGATTGGTGGGTGCATTATTTAATCGGTTTTTCATCATCGAAGTCGAGTCATTTCTTAATCCTTCTGATTTCGCCATCTATCAGGTCAATCCGCCTGATTTGTCTTTCAGATTTGATGGAGGACATATCTATTTGATGACTTAATCTAGTTGTCGATTCGTCTTTGGAGCTTGTTCTACATTAGTTTCTACATTAGTTCTAGGTTGTCACCTTCTTCATCGATTAGACATGTATCTGATTGGATTGTGACTTCATCAACATGGACAAGGAGACATGAGCAATTTAGAGACATCATCTTTACCTTCCTACTCATTCCTATCCAGATTGGAAGGCATTCTTGCATTTCTACAAGGGTTTGTTTATTCCTATGGGAGACAAGTTGTTTGTATGCATGGCATCATGAGACACTTAACCATTTTGTAGGTGATTATTCATTGTGGGGGGCTACATAGTCTCTCTCTTTCCCTCATATGGGGGGATATCATTTGTATCTTCGTGATGGATGTAGTTCTTAGGGGGTATTGATGTTGAGACCTCCATTCATTGCTCATTCTAACTTGTGTTGGAAAAAAATATAATTTAGTCACAATCTTAAGTCTACTTAGGCATATCATTTTCCTAGGTGGTAGGTAAAATTTATTATATTTTATTATTTACCTACATTAGTTTTTGTGCCATTAGTTGGCAGGTGGTTGTGCCTACCCTTGCACCTCATTGGTGTTTGCATTCTAGTCTTTGCCTATATAAGAAGGCTTATGTACATAGTTTTATCATCAAGCAATCAATATTTTTTTTGCTTCTCTTTCTCCATGGTTGGTTGTCTCCTAGCAGATTCCTAATTACATCTACAACCTACACCGGTGTTGAGAATCATTTGCTTTTGCCAAAACCTCTTCATTTCACCTCAAACTCAAATTTTTGAACTACATTCACAATCTTCTTGCATTGTATAGTTCTTGAACAAACTCTTCTCACACTCACATCTCTCCCATACTCACACCAACACTCTCACTTGACCTGACACACTCAATTAGTCACCATTTTTCTCATTATAGTGAAATCTTGTGAATCAAATTGTTATCATATGAAGAAGTTACCATCACTCTGGAAATTCTTGTTGCTTCTTGGTTGGACCAACAAGCTGCTTGGATCATGTTATTGAGTGGTAAATCTCTATGGTTATTGAGCATATTGTCTTTATTCTAATTGGATACTATTATTTTCATCATTTTATGTGTATTTCAATCTCTTTGTACTGGCTTTCTATGGTGGCGGAAATGTTGAAATAGGGGTTTAATAGAGGCCAACTCCTATATAGATGCCCAAAATATTTCTTTTTTCTATTTGTAGGTGTAGTTGAAGTAGCTATTTGGAAGAACTTGTTTGCGAACTTGTTTGATATCTCCGGCAATCTCTTATTGTTTCCTTGTCATTTTAATTATTATTTAGTTCTACTTATTACTTTTATTTTTGTCATTTCAATTTGTTTCTTAGTTATATTTCACTATTCTTTGGATATTATAATTTTGAATTGATTTATTTACATTTCCTATAGATATCTCTATTGTCTATCCATATGAGACACTAGTGCACTGCACAAATATCTTGGACAAAGAGCCAATGAAATTTTCGAGGAGATCTTTATGGTATATGTTCCTAGAGTTTTTGAAGTCTTGTAAACCTAGATAAATCTTGTACAAAGTAAAAACACACTTGTAGTTGATAAGTAAACTTGAAGGTCATAGTTATCTTTGGGATTATTTGAGTGGAGGATTGAAACTTTAGTCCTTAAAGGATCTGATTATCCCTTTTAGTGGTTCACTTTTCATACTATACATTTTGGTGAACTTGACATGACCTCAGTTTAGTTAAAATGTTCAAGACAGTCTTTTTGAATAAAAACGAGATTTTTTTCCCTCAAATCCTCTTCTCTCACTTTTTGAGCTTTGCAAGATCATATGTTGGGAAAACCTTGCATGAGCTTCTTGACCTAGTCTACAACTTCTTGGAATTATAGTTAGAATAATCTTGATAATCAACATACCTCAAACCAGATATAGTATTACTAGACTTGGTTTGATGTTTTCTAGAGATCCTCACTTTCCTAATTATCATCCTATCTTTACAAATTATCAAAATTCAAACTCTCAACCAAATTCTTAGACAAAATCTCCCCCCTAAGTATCCTCATCTTGCAGACCATGAGTCAATTCTTAGGGTACCCTTTGAGCAGGTGCAATCCTTGGAAGAGAAATTGAGGGGCATTGAAAGTTTTCTTAATCACGCCAACTTGTTCACTTAGTCAACTATTATTGTTAGTAATACCAGAGACTTGATTATCTTAGATATCAAGGGCCTTGAGTTGCTTCATGGATTGACCAACATAGTTGAGACGCATGTGCCTTCATGCACATTTATTTTATCTCACCCTTTACATACTCATTTAGTCACCATTGGTACCCAATTGAATGTCCCAATGTCTGAGGTCTCAATGGAGATGGTAGAATGAAATCATATTACAAATCCTATATCTTTTACTAATACTAGAAATACCATGTCCTTGAACCCTATTATCCATAGAATTACATGGCTCGACATCCTTTGAGGTATAACATCCCTCCTCTGACTAGATCCACAAATCCCACTTCCATAGTCAATGCTTCCACTACTAATTCTTTCATAGCTCTAACTTTTGTAGTAATGGCCAATTCGCCTTTTCTTCTACATCTAATCCCATTCTGAACACCTTGTTGTAATTGTAAAACATAGGTCAAATGTAGTCCCATCTTGCCAACTTGATGTCATATTGGGGTCATCGTACGGATCTGTGTCACACTTTAGGCTAACAATCCCTGTTCCGACCTGAAGGGTTCCAGATAGACCGATTTGGTATCCACATAGCGCTCGTGTGGCAAGGTGTTTCCAGCCAGAAACATTCTAGCCAGAAGGGTTCTGACCGGAAACCCCTTGCCCTATATAAGAGCCAAAATCCACCCAAGCCCCTCATTTTGCATTGAGCGGCTAGGAATTGAGCAGGAGGGTGCAAAAATTCCCAGAGATCCAGCTAGAAGGATTTTGGTGGTAAGTACCTTTTTTTTTAAAATGTATTTATTTTATCATATTAATTTATATTATTATTATTTTTAAATAGTTTTTAATAGAAAATTAAATTTTTGATAGCAAATTAGTTTTTCTTTAGTTTTTAAAATATATATATATATATATTGTATTTATTCTATCATATTAGTTTAGAGTTTTGGAAAATAAATACATACATGTACATAAATACACACATACATACAAATACATACACAAACATACATATACATACATACATACATACATACCTACACACATACATACACATACATACAAACCTACATACATACATACACATACTTGCATACACATACATACCTACATACATACATACACATACATACAAACCTACATACAAACATACACAAGCATACATACCTATCTACATACATACATATACATACATATAAAATAACTATATGTACACCTTAGGGCATACACATACATAAAAATACATACACATACATACATAAACATACATACATAGGTCTACATACATACATACACACATACATATACATACCTACATGTACATACACATACATACCAAAATACACATAAAATAATTATATATGCCTTAGGACATACATACACCTCAGGACGTACTATTAGGTGTCGTGTGTGGTCCTAAGGGATCACACGTGTCATGTGTGGTCTTGAGTGTGACCCCTCAGGACCACACACCACCCCTGATAGCATGTCCTAAGGGGTATGTATGTATGTATGTATGTATGTATGTGTATGTGTATGTATACATCCTAAGGTGTATATAATTATTTTATATGACCCCTTAGGACCACACAAGGCCCCTTACGATACATGTTCACCCCTTAGGACCTATTAGGACCACATAAGACCAAATGGTGTCGCAAGGGGTCTTATGTGGTCCTAAGAGGTCACGCATGTGTTCTAACACATGGGTGACCCCTTAGGACCACACAAGGCCCCTTAAGACACATGTGCACCCCTTAGGACCTATTAGGACCACATAAGACTAAATGGTGTCGCAAGGGGTCTTATGTGGTCCTAAGGGGTCACACATGTTTTCTAACACATGGGTGACCCCTTAGGACCACACAAGGCCCCTTACGACACATGTGCACCCCTTAGGACCTATTAGGACCACATAACACCAAATGGTGTCGCAAGGGATCTTATGTGGTCCTAAGGGATCATGCATATTTTCTAACACATGGGTGACCCCTTAGGACCACATAAGGCCCCTTACGACATATGTGCACTCCTTAGGACCTATTAGGACCACATAAGACCAAATGGTGTCAAAAGGGGTCTTATGTGGTCCAAAGGGGTCACACATGTGTTCTAACGCATGGGTGACCCCTTCAAACCACACAAGGCCCCTTACAACACATCTGCATCCCTTAGCACCTATTAGGACCACATTAGACCAAATAGTGTCACAAGGGGTCTTATGTGGTCCTAAGGTGTCACACATGTGTTCTAACATATGGGTGACCCCTTAGGACCACATAAGGCCCCTTACAACACATGTGCACCCCTTAAAACCTATTAGGACCACATAAGACCAAATGGTGTCACAAGGGGTCTTATGTGGTCCTAAGGGGTCACGCATGTGTTCTAACACATGGGTCACCCCTTAGGACCACACAAGGCCCCTTACGACACATGTGCACCCCTTAGCACCTATTAGGACCACATAAGACCAAATGGTGTCTCAAGGGGTCTTATGTGGTCCTAAGGGGTCACTCATGTGTTCTAACACATGGGTGACCCCTTAGGACCTATTAGGACCACATAAGACCAAATGGTGTCAAAAGGGGTCTTATGTGGTTGTAAGGGGTCATGCATGTGTTCTAACACATGGGTGACCCCTTAGGACCACACAAGGCCCCTTATGGCACATGTGCACCCCTTAGGACCTATTAGGACCACTTAAGACCAAATTGTGTCACAAGGGGTCTTATGTGGTCCTAAGGGGTCTCGCATGTGTTCTAACACATGCGTGACCCCTTAGGTCCACACAAGGCCCCTTACGACACGTGCACCCCTTAGGACCTATTAGGACCACATAAGACCAAATGGTGTCGCAAGGGGTCTTATGTGATCCTAAGGGGTCCCGCATGTGTTCTAACACATGGGTGACCCCTTAGGTCCACACAAGGCCCCTTACGACACATGTGCACCCCTTAGCACCTATTAGGACTACATAAGACCAAATGTTGTCGCAACGGGTCTTATGTGGTCCTAAGGGGTCACGCATGTGTTCTAACACATGGGTGACCCGTTAGGACTAGACAAGACCCCTTACGACACATGTGCACCCCTTAGGACCTATTAGGATCACATAAGACCAAATGGCATCGCATGGGGTCTTATGTGGTCCTAAGGGGTCTAACACATGGGTGACCCCTTAGGACCACACAAGGCCCCCTATGACACATGTACACCCCTTAGCACCTATTAGGACCACATAAGACCAAAAGGTGTTGAAAGGGGTCTTAAGTGGTCCCAAGGGGTCACACATGTGTTCTAACACATGGGTGACCCCTTAGGACTACACAAGGCCCCTTACGACACATGTTTAATGAACTTGCTTCAAGAATTTAATGAACTTATATCTATATATTTAAATTTAATGAAATTATATCCATGACGCAAATATCCCCTTAAATCACCCTTAAGACCGCTTAAAACACCTTAGGACAACATAGTTAGATGAATCCAAACAACATAATTAAATGAAACAATATATGTGTAAATATAAATTAAATGAAACAATATATGTGTAAATATAAATTAAATGAATGCACATAGATGAATAAAACGAATCCATGCATGTGTAAAAATATAAAAGAATCAATGACACAAATATCCCCTTAAATCCCCTTAAGACCACTTAAATCACTTTAGGACAACATAATTAGATGAATCCAAACAACATAATTAAATGAAACAATATATGTGTAAATATAAATTAAATGAATGTACATAAATGAATAAAATGAATCCATGCATGTGTACAAATATAAAAGAATCAATGATGCAAATATCCCCTTAAATCCCTTAAGACCACTTAAAACACCTTAAGACAACATAATTAGTTGTCCATTTTAGTTAAATCCCCTTAAGCATACAAATTTAGTCGTTAAAATTTAATTTAGTTGTTCATTTTCATTAAGTGTTTATGTATGTTTAATGAACTTCAAAAATTTAATGAACTTATATCTATATATTTAAATTTAATGAGCTTATATATATGATCTCTTGGATCATGCATATCTATAAATGAATCGATACATGTATACATACATTTAAAGATGATTTAATAGGTGATTCACACATTGAAATTCAAGCTACATGTGTAACTATATATACATGTGTAACTATATATACAACATAATTAAATGAAACTATACATGTGTAAATATAAATTAAAAGAATACATAGATGAATAAAATGAATCCATGCATGTGTACAAATATAAATGAATCCATACATGTGTTTAAATGACCCCTTAAGACAACATGTAACGAAATGAATCCATACACATAAATAAAATTAAATATTAAATCAATATGTATACATGTTCAATGCATAGACAAAAAATATTTAATTTAAGAATAAAACATGTAAAATCAACGTATAAAACATAAAATAAATGAATCAACAAACCTAAATTTCCACAAGTTATCCAAATTGCTACACATATCTAGAAATATCTAAATATATATATGAGTTTATCAAAATAAGACCTATCTAATATAATTTACTTGTTCAAACATGACAAGTGAACTTAAAGCTCGTGGTACATATAATCTAGATCCTCCCTATCTTGTATAATCTCTAAAAAAAAATCATGATCTTCAATAGGCAACCTACACTTTTGGTTGCCATGTCCTCTTTTTGGCAATGTCTCCAACAACAATCTTGTCGCTATTACTAAGTGACTGTAGTGTAGAACTTTTTGGCCAGGCATATAATCAATGAATGTTACACCATTTGTATCTATCTTTATTTGTTGATAATAGGTGCCTTCAACAACAAATGAACTAGTGGGATATTGTTGCCCATCATCATCATTGATTGATTCCAATAACTTGCATTTTGGTTGTGTGCATCTCAGTAGATAATAATCTACACTTTCAGTATTGTCTAAATCAGCAATCACTGCAAAAATATCACATGTGAAAATAGACCACATGTATATATATTTCAAGCAATATTAGTTTATTACACATTTTTAAATTAATTTTAAACAATATTAAATTAAATAAGAATTTAAAAATTTGTACATGTACATATATGATTTACAAAATATGCATGCACGCACTTGTAACAACTAAATCAGAAACACGTTCATAATCAACTGAATATAGAGGATCATGAATATCAATAATGTCACTATCTTCGTAAGGAGGCATTGTGTAAAATTCTTTCATTTCCCATTGCAAAACATATCCATTAGCAATATTTTGACAATGAGTATCTGTGTTGTTCGCAATGCAATCAACACAAAAGCATGATTTTCCTCTTGCAAGAATAACACGAGGCTTGCTAAATCCCATAGTCATGACTTGATTTTCTAATACCATTAATTGATTGACAATTATAAGGATTTGATCGATCAATATCTGATAATACAAAAATTATTTAGTCTATTTTAGTTCATTTCACACATATGCATATACACACACACACACACACACACACACACACACACACACACACACACACACACACACACACACACACACACACACACACACACACACACACACACACACACACACACACACACACACACACACACAAATTTTTAAAATAATTCAAGAACACTTGAATGTTTAAGAATATATATATATATATGCATGCTTCACACATGCTCCTGCTCCATCATGCTCTCATTTTCCATGTCCACTCTCAAAGAAGTTCCATAAAAACTTTATGCTACGTCGAGCATGTTGTAGGGTTAACCAGTTAAAAGATTTTGCAGACTTAAATTGCCCTAACATGAATAACATATATATATATATATTTAAAATTTTGACCTGTTATATACAATCAAATCATATATAAGAAAAAAATCAACTTAAATAATCAATTTCAAATCTAATGTACTTACCGGCACATCCATCTGACCAAATCCAATGTTGTGTACATTCTATCCCATGATCTTTAATATCTTCAAAAAACATTCCAAAACAATGTGCTATATAGCTCATATCATGACACGCATCATCACTGATATAGAAATGAACCTCCTTGATGATAATGCATTCATTTTCAGTACTCTCTATACCATCCACATGAAATTGTGCATGTCTATAGAAAACTTGTACAAATATTGCAACTTGATTAGAATGATAATATTGACTTTGAATTTCTGTGTGAGGAATAAATGTATAGTTCTCGGAGAAATCTGCAGTTGAAAGAATACAACCTGGTGGAAAATAATTCTTTGAATCATGAAACTGTTTAGCCTGCCATCTTGCACCATGACAATGTTGGATATGTGAATATATGATATTACGGAATCTATCTATAAACTGAGTGTAGAGCAATTCACTCTCTTTCAACATATTTTTTTTGGATTCAGTTCCTGACTTACTTTGGTATGTCTCATATTCAAATCTCTTCCATATAACTAGTGCATGAATATCAATATTCTCAGTTTGCAACACAAACTTACTCAAAAATCCACAATCATTGCATTCACCTTTTATACATTGTATTTTGAACTCATCTGAATCTTCTAATTTATCACATAAAATTAGACTTCACAAATTGTGTTGTACTTGTAGGAATGACTAGATTTGGATTAATTGTTGCCATGAACTTCTTATATGACTGCAAGTGTAGATAAAATTCAACATAATTTTGACAGCAACAAGTTTCACGTACCTTATTTATGCGTACAAAGCAAGGATACAATTCTTTGCATCTGAAAATTCTTTCTTGAATGCTTCAAACAATTCACTTTGTGTTGTATCTAATAAATATTTTGGATGTGTAATCTTTTTACCATCTTCATCTATCATCTGTATAGTGTCCCTTCTATTGGAAGAAACAAGAGATTGGTTGGTCCAATAATCAATGACCTGTCTTTTCTAGGATTCCTACATATATTTACCCAATTCTTTTCAATGTTTTCATCCAACATATTTATCTTCCTAATGTATCTTTGAACAATTCTTCTAGATACATGCATTAATTGAGAAATTGCATTAACTTTTTTTCTACGAGTTAAATCCTTACTAGTAATCATAGTCATCAATGCTCTACGTGCAACACTTAAATCAACACCTCGACTTGTGTTGTCAATACAATTCAATGCTTCTTGTAGATTTTCAATTATAGTTTCTTTTACTAATGTATCAGAAGAACTTTTCTTATTACCAATACCCAACAACTCCAAAATAGGTTTCATTTCCCTTTTCCTAAATAACTTAGCAAATAATTGTGCTCTTCCAATAATAGACTTATTTTTAAAATAATCATCCCACAATTTCTTACAATGCAAATTTAATGTGCTTTCAGGTATCATATCTTTAGATGGAATTTCATCGAAAAGACTATCTTCATCCATTTCCATCAAATTTTCCATACCAGAAAAAAAATTTCATCTCGTACCTGAGTAGATGTTTCTTGAACATCATCATGTTGATCTTGAACAACAACGGATTGTTCTTGACTACGTTTTGTATGACCTTTCATCTTATCATCCCTTTTATGATCATACAACCTTGATCTAGTCCTCTTATTCCCCATTGCAAAAAATATTTAGATCTTCAAAATTTTGTGCTTTGAACCTAAAAACAAAAACATGCAAATATGCAGATCTTCAAAATTTAGTGCTTTGAACTAAAAAGGTTATATATCTAGTTACTTTTCCTTGGTTCTTAACAAAAAAAATGTAATTAGTAAAATGTATAAATAATTTTGCATTCTTAAACTTAACATGTGTAAATTTCATCCATTTAGATCATTTGACTTGAAGTCCAATTTTTATAATTTAGAAAATGAAATAATAAGGCTCAAGAAATTTAGGAGCATTGATAAAAAGTAAGAAATTAAGTATACTTCAATTAGATACATTTGACTATATGCAATGTACATATGAACATGATTTAATAACATTAATTGCTTGAAATCACTTAACTAGTATATAGAGAATTTGAGTCAAGTATTAGGAAATAAAATATATTATAATTCAGTACTAAATAGTGTTGGATATATACTCAATTTCATTAAAGTGCTTAAATATATTTTACAAATTCAATATTTAGTTAGATTTTAAGTATGTAAATTTATAAGAATTAATCTACTCATATAGTAAATAAGTTATATCTAGTTACTTTTCCTTGTTCTTTACAAACAAAATGTGATTAATGAAATGTATAAATAATTTTATTTTTTTAAAACTTTTTAAATTGAATAAATGAAACATGTGTAAATTTCATCCATTTAGATCATTTGTCTTAAACTCCAATTTTTAAAATTTAGAAAATGAAAAAACAACATTCAAGAAATAAGAGCATTGATCTAAAGAGTAAGAAATTAAGTTTACTTGGATTCTACATTTGACTATACAAGTACAATGAACATGGTTTAATAAAATTAATATCATGATTTAATAACAATAATTGAAAAAATAATTTAAGATAACATAATTGAAAATAAATGATTGAAGTGTAATTAACGAATAATAAAATAAAGTTTTAAATTTAATCTAAAAAATATTTAATTTCCAAAAACACATCTAATATTGTAAATTAAGCACATGATTGAAAAAATAATTTAAAATAACATACTTAGAAAGGGTAGATGCCTTCTGAAAAAAAATTCAAAATCTTCGCCCCTTTATAAAATTAGAAATATTCGCCCCTTTATAATCTTCCTACTCGCTCCATAATGCCACTTTATTTGAGAAAAAAAAAAGTTTTTTTGCAAAAAAAACTCTTATTATTTTCACACTTGATTGTTTTGGATTTTTTAATGGGAAAAAAAAAAAATTATATGTGGTTCAAGCGAGTAGTTGCTTGTACAACCAGTTGCGCCGACCCTCACAATTTCGGACGGAACTATTTTTGAATTGTTCCGGCCAAAACACTTCTGGCCGGAACGTTTCCCGCCGAAACAGCCTATGTGGAATGCCAAGTGGTAGCCACATCAACAAAAATGATGATTTTCTCAAACTTGTCACTTCTGCAACAAAATTCAATAGGTAAATTAAACTTATTAAAAAAATTTAAAATACTCTTTTGTAGAGATCGAAGTCACGATTCTACTCATATAATTTTTTTAATGTTTTGATTACATTAAGTATATACAAAATTAAAAATACTACAACTAGGTATTCTTTTGTTCGATAATAGGCTACTTTGAAAAAAAAATATATATCAAATCATTTCAAAAAAATTTGAAAAAAATATGGTTCACTAGAAGAGAGTCTTCTCCAAAAGGGCATTCTTAGTGTTTTTATTATCATAAATTGAATAGGCAAATTGTGGTGGGAGACCAAAAACTGTCAAATTCTGGTGTATTTGACTTCCAAATGCTATAACAAAGAAAATATACATCAAAAATTTTAAAAAAAATTCACGCACTGTATAAATATGTGATCTAAAATAGATATCAAAATCGAAAAAAAAAATTGATTTACATTTTCTCTTGAGGTGGGAACTAAACCCCCTGTTTTTCAGCAATAAAAAAATGGACTTTAAAGCTAAAAAAAACATATAAAATATTGACAAAAAAATTTCAAAAAATAGTAGACTTAAACTTCAACAAATTTTACACATTTAATAAGTTTACATCATCTTCAAATTCAAAATGCAGATGACACTTTAATGGCAACGAAATTGAACAGTTATTGTTGTGTTAGCCTTTTCCTTTGTAAAAGTGTGACACGGGTTTGTACTTTTACCCATTGGTGATGTCTTATTTCAAAGCAATTTTTAATGTCTAATTTTTATTTTTTCACTTAACATGTTTGTGTGCAGCTAACTTATTTATGGCGATAGTACTTCACAACTATCATAACCCTCTTTTTAGACCTTGTTTTTCTTATTATTGTTATTTCTACTTTATTATTATTAATAATTTTAACAGTAGTGTTAGTTAGAAATTATAAATTTAATAAGGTTGAAATATTTTAAATGAAAAGAATTAATAAGTGGTGACACCCATGAGGTCATAAATTTAATTGGGAATTTCCTATTTACTCAATATATTTAATTTAGCACATGTCGTAAGAGAAAAGAAGAAATTTCTAGAAGAGTTTTTTTTTTTTTTCAATTCCATTTTTTACATGTAACTCCCACTTTGACAATAATTAATTTGCATGGAATTTATTTTGGGAAAAAGAATCCCTAATCAATTAATTTCTTTAGTAGTGGGAAAATGACTCTTTTTCTATATAATAATGAATTTCAGTTTTGGAGAGGAGGGGGTTCAATGTTTGTTTGTTTTATGATAGAAGAGTAGTTGCTAGATGTAGGAGGAATTTGGTAGACATATTGTGTTGTAGGCGAGATAAGGATCAAAGGAAGATAGTTGGGCACCAAAGAATTGATTCAACATCAATGAATTCACTCATCCAGTAGATCCAGGTTCCCTCCTTTATTATTGCTTGACTTCTTTCCAAAATGAGGGTGGGGATTCATATTTGCATTCATGTTACTTTTGTTATTTTGCTTAAATCAGAAAGAGGGCAAAGTAATAATATAGATTTTTTCTCAAATATCTGTTAAAGAAATCTCCTTCTTATCTCCTTTAGATTTTTTATAGAATAAAGCAATATGCATGTAGGAAATTTGTATCTTTACAAAAGAAATTCTCTTCTTCTTTTTTTTCAAATTTTGATAGGATAAGCAATATGCATGTATGAAATCTATATTTTACAAAAGAAATCTCCTTAACGATTATTTTTAGATTTTGATACAGTAAATTAATATGTATGTATAAAGTTGCAAAATCATGACTTCCTTTTTTGGTTATTTAGTAAATCTCCTTTCGAAAAGTTCATATATTATGATTTCTTCTATTAAATTTTGTAATTGGCCTTTATTATCTATCCATTAATTTATAAGATCATTCTCACACTTCAAATGACTGTAACCATTGCTCCACAAATGTTATTTCTATTAGCATTTGGAAAAAGTTGTGATAAAGACCAAGTAAAATTTTCGTATGAGGAATTGTGGGTTATACCAATGTTTTTTTGCACAGTGTTATACCAATGTTTTTCTACACAGTATGCTTGAAAAAAAAAGAGTCAGTTCTTGAACTTTCAGTTGTTTTTTGTTTCTGTCATGCATATTTCTTGAAGCCGTTGGTTGTGAATGTCGCCCAACTCTCTTACCAGTTGCATTTACCTCTTAATATTTTCTATATTATGATTGCAAAATATTAAGTATGCTGAAGAGTAAACTAAAATAAGATGGTTGATTTAGAAGGGGTTCAATGTTTGATATTTATATTGGCATGGATCAGAGTAATTTGTGTTTGGAAATAGATTGAATATCTTTGAAGTTCGTTGTTGGCAAGGTTGATTTATGGTCATCTAATCTTCTCCAACGATCCAGTGCCTTTATGACCTCTACCAAGACTTGCATGCCTTGAGTTATTCTTGTGTAATAACCCACCATAATTAACTCAACAAAATCAACCATTCTTTTTTTTGTGATTAATTTAATCATTATGTTTGATTCAATTGCATACTCTGGGCATCCATCCATTTGGATTAGGCATTCATCCATACGGGATGAGCATCTAACCATACGGGTTAGGCATTTGTCCATACGGGACATAAGATTTCATCTATCCAATATGGGATAGGCATCTACCCATACAGGGTAGGCATCTATCCAACCGGGATAGGAGGTGCTCTGGCCAAAGACTTAGACTCATCGGGACCATTCGGGTCCTGAGCCACTCACTAAGTACTACACTCTTCTAACAAAAGTGCACCGAGGTCGCCATCCTTAGGAGTAATTAAATAACATAATACAAGCTTCGATTCTGCCTCGGAATTTGGCTTAAAGCCTCGGGAAGTCAAGCAAATCCATACGGGATTCCTTCCGAGTATGCATTGAATTACTTTTTCCAATTTAATTATCTTATCTTTCAAAATAGGATTCTTACTCAATCTTTCATTTACCAAGCCTAGACCCCACCCACGAACACCTGAGTATGAGGGACAACTCCGTCCCAAGACTGCCTACATACCCGCTTCGGCACAGGATCAAGGCGTAAAGTATGTAGTTCTATTTTCTACTCTATGGTTTGATGTAAACTGATTAGTGGGTACGCAACCCTTTCTAGGGTCAATGTCCCAGACAGTTTCTCTACGGTTGGTACCCACGGTGGTAGCACTTAAACAAAGGCTCAAGATGGCCTATTGTTTGTGGCCTAACAACTACATCCTAACACCTATCATGAGTGTCACCCTTGACCAAATTGTCAATCACCAATATCTCTTCAAGATTAAAAATCAATTTCATAAAAGCATTTTACTTAACCAACCCTAAGGGGTTTACTATGGTTTATCTCAACGGATGTGAAATCATTTTAAAATTATCTTATTAGATTATCGATCCAAGGGGGATTACCCGCCCCTTGGATTTTAACTTCCAAGTGTCCCTTATTACTCCCCGACGATTTATAGGGATGATGCCACAGACGTCGTTAATGTAGCTTTATTAGGCGTTAAGTGCAGTAGCTCAACATGATGACATTACCCGTAAGCATGACCCAGAGGCACCGTATATACCGAACGCTACTACGTTTAGGTTTCCATCTTCCTTTATTTAGTTTTCTAACTAAGAAACTATGAAAACATCACACTTGAAAACAATTACTAATTGAACGTGCATAATTTTAATTGATTGAATTAACTACTTGAATAATTACGTAGAATTAAAAAAACCATAACTTGAAGTATAACTTGCATATGAAAACTTGCATATTAATGAATACATGTGTACTTGCATGGAGATGATAATGTCAATAAATGTAGTTAATCTATAAGTAATTTGCATGATATAAGAATAGCGTAACTTGCATGCATGATTAAGCAATCCAAAAATAGTGATTAATTTAGGCATTCGATTCAAATCATATTAACGTGAATTAATTGCTAAAGGCCAACTAAGTGCCCAATGGATCTTAAATGGAATGAATAACTCTAATTAAAAGAATTTGATATAATATAATTTACGAATATAAAATTTACCAAGGATAATTTAATCATGAATTCACTACACAATAATTCCTAATATTTATAAACTTTTCTAAGTTAAATTCAACAACTTAAAATGTATACTAAGGAAAGAATTAGCATTTCCTAAATTAAACTTAAAATTTAAACAAAAATAATTATTAGTAATTAACTTAAAATTTTACCCCAAATTAATTACTAGAAATTCTAATTTGCAAATTAAAAAGAATATATAAAAAAACTATTCACAAAAAGTGATTTTATTTTATTTTATTTTAATAGCAAATTAAGGGGGAGTGGGGACCGCAGGTCCCACCACCCCTGCGGTCTTGCATGCGTAGGACCGTAGGGTTGAGGGGGCACCATGGTCCCCTCCACTCCCCTGCAGCCACTATCGTGGCAGTGACCGCAAGGGTAGTGGGGGGTACCATTGTCCCCCAATGGTTACAATACCAGCCACCCCTCTATGCCACCGTATGCATGCAAAAAATTTTTGAAGACCACCATTATTATGAAAATAAGAACATGGATAAAATAGATGACCAAACCATTGTTTTTGATTTTACAACAAAGAGGAGGTTAACATTTACAAAGAGAGAGAGAGCTTATTCCAGCATTCCTAGGGAGGAAATTTATTTTCCAGATTTCACAGGGGAATTGTTTATTTCCAGAATTCGTTTCGAGTATTCACAGGAGGATTTTATTCAACTGATTTTCACAGAGTTTTCAACCAATACTCATTTCACAGAGAGATTCTATTTAACCAATATTCACAAAGAGATTTGTTTAACTAATAATCTCAAAAAAGGATTATTTAACTAATAATCTCAGAGAGATTAAAGAATGAGGTTCAGATTTTCATTCGAAGAACCAGAGAATTGAAAAAAAAATTCAATCAAACAGGAGAGAATTTTATTCTCAGAAAGAGAGATATTAAACAAATAAAAGAATATGATTTTCTTTTTGCTAAAATCTTTGGAAAGAAAACAAAAAAAACAAGATCATGTGCATATTTTCTTAAGGGAAATAAAATAAATAAATAACTATCATTTGCATGCACTATTTGAAAGCATTATCATTATTATTTATCTCCAAATAAAAGATTTAAAATCTAATAAAAAAAATTTCTTTATGTGAAGGAAGATCTATAACTATTGATAATACGAATTCCTCATGAGTAAATGTGAAATAACAAGGAAAGAACCTGGTTTATTGAGCTTGATGTTGAATCCACTGGTTATCCTTTTTTAGCATTCCTTGCAACTTGAGAGAAATCCTTCAACAACAACTTAGAATTCTTGCAACGAAAAATGAGACTACCTAAGAAAAGATCTACTTCTAAAACTTGGGAAATTTCCTTCAAAACAAAATCAACTCCCTTCTTTGAAACTTGCATATAATTTTATAAGAAAATTCCCTCCCTTCCACTATCTAGAAAATTTAATTAAAAAGGAGATTTTTTCCCAATTTTGGACTTCATGCAAATTGATTAGACTTAGTGGGAGAGTTACATGCAAGGTGGTGGAGAATCCTCTAGAAGCTTCTTATTCTTCCTACAACATGTGCCATAATTGGATGTGGAAAATAAATAAATAAAAATAATGTATATTTTCCATGTGTGTGTGTGTATTATTATTTTCATTCTTTTTATAACATTTATTCAATCATTCAAATAGCTTATCCAAAAATATAATAGAATTGTATTTTAAATCCAAAGTGATAAAGGAGGGTTGTGACATCTTGGAAGACATAAGTAACTTTATATTTTCTTTTGCCATTAAATCTTGAAATTTGGTACCCTGGATGGTATTAGATGAATGTGTGACACATTAATTGTTCAGTCTTTATAAATTTGTCTATCATTCAGATATCTAAATCAACCTGGTTGATGGTTATTCTTGTAGTCCTTGTCTGTGGCCATCATTCTTTTTTTAATTTGGAGTGCACTTTAAAAAATTAAATATGTAGTTGTTTTGAATCCTTGTTGATTAATGCCATATGTATTCCCTTTGTTGCCATTTCAATTTTTTTTATTATTTGTTTGTCAGTTTCTAATTTGCATGTTTTTCTAGCTCCCTCTTGAATTTAAACACTCTATTTTAGTTTATTTCCTTTTACATATTGTCAGATTTGCTACAAATTTGGGACTGATGCTCTGCAAAAAGGATTAGAAAATTTGTTTGATGGCAACACACACAAGAGCACAAGAAACAAAAGTTAGTGTTAGCAACAAAAGATTATCCTAAACAAGCATATCAAGAGAGATATTAAGCATGAAATAGAAAGCATACAAACATAGAATAGATAAACTATACTCCTCCAAATGCTAATCAAGATGCTCATAGTTGCTCCTCCCTTGTTCCTCTCCTCTCCGAGTTCCACATGACAGTAGCTCTCAGCTTTTAGCACTAGCCATGGATGCCATATGGAGATTCAAGATGGTTGGATGTGATAAACAAATGCTATGCAAGTGTAGATAGTGATGCTATGAAAAAGCTCTATGCTAATACCAGTATAACAACAATACTCTAATGCTTCCTTATATACTTGAGGAGAAGGGTTCTATTTATAGAAGCTAGAAATGGGGAAATGAAGGGCTAGGATTGAAAGATATTCAATCCATGTGAGACTTTCAACCCAATCCCATGTTGACAAGTGTCACCATGAGGAGGCTTGAGAGGAGAGATAAGGAGAATTGAATGCTTGAGGGGACATGATGGTTACCCTAGGGGGTTGGGTTAGGGTTAGGTTAATGAATATTCCTTTTATCCAAGGGATAAGTGAATGTGCAAGGGTTAAATGGTTACCTTAGTCAAAGAAATAAATGTTTTGAAGAGACCCATGAGTCAAAAGGATGGTTAAGTTAGAGGAAAGTCTCTAACCAAAAGTAAAAGGTGAGTTAACCATAAATGGTTATGTAAGAGCCTTTAATGGTTCGGAAGACTTTAGAGCTTAACCATTTGAAGACATAAAGCCTTTAATGGTTATTGAAGACTTAAGAGGTTTTTGAGAAGTGACTTTCTTTTATTTAGGAATGTGACAATGATTAGGATAGGATTAGACTAATTAGAAGGAGTTAGAAGAATCTAGAAGGGATTTAGGCATGCAAGTGGATTTTGTAGGATAATGCAAGTGGGAGGAATTTTGGAAATTTTCAATTAAAATAAAATCATTTATTTCAATTAAATGGTGTAATTTGCATTTGGATAGATATTTAAATAAATATTAATTTATTTAAATGCGAATGTGAATTTTGGATTTAAATAAACCTTAATTTGTTTACATGAGAAAAAGGAATATAAAGCATTAAATGCTTTAAGGCTTTGAGGGAAACCATTAAAGGCTTGAGAAGACTCTAGAAGGAAGCCATTAAGTTTGAAGACTTTAAGGGAAATCATTAAAGGCTTAAGAAGACTCTAGAAGGAAGCCATTAAGTTTGAAGACTTTAAGGGAAACCATTAAAGGCTTGAGAAGATTCTAGAAGGAAGCCATTAAGTTTGAAGAATTTAAGGGAAACTATTAAAGGTTTCAAGTGGGTGAGGATAAAGGTGATTTAAATAAATGTTAATTTATTTAAATGTGAGAGATGAGATTTTGGGGGATTTAAATAAATATTAATTTATTTAAATGTGAGAGAAGATTTAATTAAACAAATATGATTTATTTATTTAATTAATGGTCTGAATTTGGTTAAGTGAATTAAATCAAATAAATTGAATAATTTATTTAATTAATAGGAGAAGAGGATTAAGATGAATTAATTAAATATTAATTTAATTAATTATTGATTGATGGTTAAATAATCAAATAAATACTAAATATTCATTTAATTAAGTGGACAAATTTATGTGACTACATTTTCCCCTCTTTGAGACGGTGCGGTTTTATCGCGTCGTTTCAAAGAGAGAAAAATAGGTGTGAAGAAATATGCCCCATAAATGTTAATTTAGTGGGTGGTATGCCCCCTCAAGAGATGGGCCAAATTTTTTTTGAAGAATCAGGCGATCTCTCGGAAAAGATCGAGAAGTGGAGGGGAGGTAGAAGAAAAGAAATTAGCAATAATAGTGAAAGAATGGAAGAAAAACAGAGTGAATACGGAGAAATGGCAAGCCAGTGAGTACATGTAGGTTATGCAGGAAATACAGTGCAAATGTGGTGTTGTGCTTTTGATTGATACTGTACAATTGATCAAAATTGGTTGGACAATCTAGTGCAATCGGTTTAATTGCCCCGGTCGAGTCAAAGCATGACAGTTGATGTCAGTTGTTCGCTTGGACAGGATAAAGTTTGAGTAAGTGAATCAAAGTGACCTGATGGTGACTTAGACAATTGATGTAATTGCTCGATGAAGTCAAGGTATTTGAAGCAAAATATTCATTGAGACTTAGACAATTGATGTAATTGTTCGTTATGATTGTGTTTGATTGGTTGATCAATTGATAGTGTGTGTGTGTGATGGATGGTTGTGGTGAATCATAGCAGCCCCATTGAGACTAGGTCATTATGATAAATGCCTGTTGTAGTCTAAGTTTGCCATAATTGATTACCTGTTGAGGCTCGAAGATACTTGATCAGAATATCTATTGATAGTTTAGGTGTGTGTGATTCGATGTGCCTGTGTAGATAGAGCAATTGGCTTGATTGGGTTGATGGGAGATGATGTAGGGTATGTGATGCTGATTACCAAGATGGGGAGGGTGAGGGTGGGGTTTGATGTTAGATAGAAGAAATGGAGGACCTATGATGCATTCCTATGGAAGAAGAGGAAAATAGAGTATCCATTGTCATTACTATGTATGAATGATATGTAGCTATTATGAATGTATGGATGGATGGAATGCAACGGAATGTAATATATATAGATGAGATGGAATGACAATCCATAGTGCTTTATTTTCATCATTGAGCTTTAAAATGTTGTAATAAAAATACAAGCAACTTGACATAATGATTCAAGATGACCTGAGTATTCCTTACATGGATTTTGATATAGCAAGTTAATACAAGCAACTTGATATAATGGATCAAGTTGATCTGAGTATTGCTTGCAGAATAGACAAGGATTATCTCCTTTCATGCATGACTTGGAACATCCTCCTTGATCTTTTGCCGATCATATCCTGAGACAAGTTCATACCGTAGTAGGAGATAAAACCATTATCGAGCTTGGATGAGGCAGTAGGAACCAAAGATGGAGTATCGTACCTGTAAGCAAACAACATATATAAAGAATAAAAGAATATGGACCCTTGATAATGGTTCATGCTCATATGGTCAAGGTATACGTTGTAGTCAGCAAGCCGTAGTGATCTATGACTGTATTTTGCCTATGATCACGTAGCTTAGTGAACTTCCCACGTAGACACCATTAGTACATGCCCCGGTACTTCATCGAATAATTCGTAGAAGATACACAAACAATGTTGTAGGAACCTGATATATATATAAATGAATGAATAACCTACAAATAAACTAAGTACTTGATAGCTTAAACAAAATTTTCTTGTCAAAGAAAATGTCATCTTGTCTTTGTTTTGGTAAGGAAGGATGCATCCTTGTTTAAGATAGTATGTGTGTTTGATGTTGATTGTTTGGTTGATGTGATAAGTGGTCATCGTTGGAGTATTTCTCAATGTTTGTTTGGTATCTGTTTTGAAAAATGTATGTACAGGGCATTGCCATGTTTTTGTTTGTTTGATGTTTTCTGATTGTTTTTGGATTTTGTGAGATAGTTTTGAATGTTTTTGGATTTTTTGACACAATTTTCCAATTTTTTTGGTATTTGGAGAGATAGTTTTGAATGTTTTTGGTATTTGGAGAGACAGTTTTGATTGTTTTTGGATTTTGTGAAATAGTTTTGAGTGAAGAACTCAATGAATCACAAAATAATGTAGAATCCACTTCCATCAACTAGATTAAGGGCATTGCCCCCAGTTTAGATATGACTATGAAAAAGCAGGATGCAAGACGCATGAAGTACTATCCTTAATTGCAGATCAATAACAAGCCATGGTTGTGGACTGATGGATGAGTGAATGAAATGAATGTGATCGCAACAAGTCTGAAAGATAATGGAGCGATAGCCTTTACGAGTGGCACCTGTTTGCCAGGTTTTCACCATTGCACTTACCTAAGGTGCCACCAGAGTGGTTGTTCACCGTTTGGATGCATGATTTTTTTTTTCTTTACTATTTTGATGTTTTTGTATTTTCTTCAGGTCATTTATCTGAATGTGTTTTGGTGTTTTTCCTGATATGCATGGGAGCCTGATGCTCTATGCAGTTCATGTATAAAACTTTTTAAGGTGCATGTTGTTGATTGGATCTGCTAGCGGTTCTCCTTCTGAAGTAGCCAACTGATATGCCCCGGACCCAAATACAGTAGTGATAACATATGGACCCAACCAGTTTGATTCAAACTTTCCCTGATGTTCTCTATTTGGTTGGTTATGAGGATTTTCCCTAAGAACAAGATCACCTACCTCAAATGTATGAGGTCTAACTTGGTGATTATAGCTCCTAATCATGCGTTGTTGATAGGCTTTGAGGTGGTTGTATGCAGCTTGTCATTTCTCATCAAGTATCTCTCAGTCTTGGAGACGGGATACTCTGTATGCTTCATCATCGATGAGATTGTGCAAGGAAACCTGTAGAGATGGTATCTCAACCTTAATAGGTAAGATATCTTCTGCGCCATAGACTAGTGAGTAGGGAGTTGCACTTTTAGGGGTTTGAATGCTAGTTTGATACGCCCATAGTGATGGATTCAATTGAACGTGCCAATCACGACCGACATCATTGACTGTCTTCTTGAGGATTCTTAATATGTTCTTGTTTAATGCTTCGGCCTAACCATTGCCTTGTGGGTAATAGGGAGTGGAAAAGCGGTCTTGGATGTGGAACTTCTCACAGAGCTCATGGACATCTTGATTTTTGAAAGGAAGCCCATTATCTGTGATGATAGACATGGGTACACCATATCGACAGATGATGTAATTAAGGATGAATGAGACAATCTTCCTGCTAGTAACTTGAGTAAATGGAACAACTTCAATCCACTTTGTGAAGTATTCGGTGGCAGTAATGATGAACTTGTGGCCATTGGATGAAGATGGATGGATTTTACCCACAAGGTCAAGTCCCCATTGACAAAAAGGCCATGGTGTTGTGATTGGTTGCAATTCCTATGCTGGTGCATGTATCAGGTCTCCATGAACTTGGTAGTTTTTGCACTTTCTGACAAAGTAGTAGGAGTCTTTTTTCATAGATGGCCAATAGTATCCAGTGCGTAGGAGTTTCTTGGCTAGTGACGAACCGCTTGCATGAGTTCCACAAATTCCTTCATATACCTCTTCCAAGGCCTTTGATATCTCATCCTGTTCTAGACATCGAAGGAGAGTACCATCAAGACTATGTCGGTATAGGGTTTCAACAATAATGGTATATCGAGCGGTTTGGCGAATGAAGGTTTTACGTTGGTTATTTGATTGGTTAGGATGAAGTGTGTGATCATGGAGGTAGGTGTAGAACTCACCATACCATGGGGATTCAAAACCGACAAGGTGACATATCATCTTAGATTCAGGGTATATCATAAGTGGGAATCCAAAGTTGTTCGACCAAGAACTTGTAGCGTGTTGAATTTTGTGGAAGATCTAGGAGAGATGCGATGGTAGCCATAGCGTCAGCAACTCGATTCTGATCTCTGGGTATCTACTCAAAGGTGATAGTAGTGAATGATACCTTTAATTTGTCCACCATTTGTTTATACGGCATGAGTTTGTCATCCTTTGTTTGATATTCATTTGTTGCTTGTCAAATGACCAGTTGGGAGTCGCCATATACTTGTAGTTCTTGTAACTTCCATTGTATGGCTAGCCTGAGTCCTGTTATCAAGGCCTCATATTCATTTATGTTGTTTGTGCATGGAAATGTAAGCCTGTAAGACTTTGGGATAATGTCACCTTGAGGTGTGATAAACAAAATGCCTACCCCAAAGCCATGTCTAGTGTATGAACCATCAAAGTATAGTTTCCATGGTTGTGCTGTTGTGATCATGAATATCTCTACATCTGGAAAATTGGAAATGAGAGGATGATCGCCTATGAGTGGTGCATCAGCCAACTATTCTGCAATGACTTGTCCTTTGATAGCTTTACAATCCACATACTCGATGTCAAATTCACTTAGAATCATCACCCATTTGGCCAAGCGACCTGTTAATGTTGCTTTGCTGAGTAAGTATTTGAGTGGATCGATCTTTGCAATGAGTTGTATGTTATGTGTCAACAGATAGTGTCTCAACTTAGTGGCTGCCAGGATTACTACTAGCCAAGCTCACTCAATAGGGGTGTAGTTGAGTTCATAGTAGACCAGTGTACGAGAGATGTAGTAAACAACACACTCTTTCCCTTCTGTATTGTGTTGTGCCAATAGTACACCCAATGCTATACTTGTTGCTGATATATAGAGTAGTAAAGGCCTACTGGGATCTGGTGGAATCAGCAATGGTGTATTCATGAGATAGTCTTTAAGCATCTAGAATGCTTGTTGGCATCTAGCATCCCATTGAAAGCAGATGTTCTTGTGTAATAGGTGTGTAAATGGGTGACACTTATCTGCTAGTTGCATAATGAATCTTCAAATAGATTGAAGTCGCCCTTGTAGTGTCCTTAGCTGGCTGATGTTCTTTGGTGGTGGCATGTCCATGATTTCCTTGACCTTTGCTAGATCAACCTCAATTCCTTTGCTTTAGACAATGTATCCTAGAAGCTTCCCTGAGGTTACTCCAAAGACACATTTCTTTGGGTTGAGTCGCACATGATATTGTTCCAATCTGTCAAAGATTTTCTCTAATATTTCCAGATGACCTTCTCTTGTGAGTGATTTTGCTAGTAAGTCATCAACATAATCTTCCATTATGGTATGCATCATGTCATAGAAGATGGTGGTCATTACTCATTGATAGGTCACTCCTGCATTCTTTAGACCAAAAGACATTACATTCCAGCAGTATGTGCCCCATGGAAATGTGAAGGTTGTCTTATGTTGATCCTCTGGTGAGATCTTTATCTGATTGTATCTTGAAAAACCATCCATGAGTGAAAGCATGGCATGTCCTGCTGTTAGGTCCACTATTATGTCAATGTTTGGTAGGGGGAAGTCATCTTTAGGACATGCTTTGTTCAGATCTCTAAAGTCAGTATAGATATGGATGCCCCCATTTGGTTTGCCGATAGGCACATTATTGGATATCCAATCTGCATAATCAATTGGTCTAATAAAGCCAACATCTAGGAGTTTCTTGAGTTCTGCTTTGACTAATACTACAATCTGAGGATGCATCTTGCGAAGCTTCTACTTGACAAGTTTGGCTCCATCTGCGATGGTGAGGTGATGCATGACTAAATCTGAATCAAGACCAGACATGTCTGCATATGACCATACAAAGTTGATCTGACGCTTCTAGAAGAACTCTACCAACTTGGGTTGTTCCTCTGGAGTTAAAAGATATGCAAGATGTATGTGGTGAGGAGTTTCAGGAGTCCCCATGTTGTATTCTTTCGTCTCTTCGATGAGAATTGTTGATCGTTCCTGCTGTGTACTAGAAGGAAGGATGTCAAACCTTTCATCCTCCGGTGCCTCAAAGAGGTTTTCACCATTGGATACGCTCTTTATTTTTACTTTTGTGGGATCAAATAGTGCCACAGTGTGGTTTTCACTGGAAGATCCATGTTTTATTGTTATATTTTTGCAGCTAAAAGGTTTGGCATCCGCCCCGAAGTATGTTGAGGTATTAAGTTCAATGCCAAATCTAGCTTTGTGATCCCCACTTGGTATGTTATCCCATAGTTCCAAAAACTCAATGATCATCTCATCATTTTGGAAATGGTCAAGACATGGGGGATTAGGTTGGTTCCATTTGATGAGTTCAGGATGGATAATGGGCATTACCTCATCGGTTAGGTTAAGTTCGTTAGATGTGTCAGTGAGGGTTAGGACGTTGTGGTGAAGGTCATTGATGGTACTCTCCTTGTCAGAATCAGGCGTAGGATGTGATGTAGGGTCTGTGGAAGATGTTTCCAGCTCAGGAACCCAAGAGGTCTTTATCTGTGCTTCTTCGTAAATAGGGATGTCTTTGTGAGGTGGAGGTAGTGATTTGTCTTCCTCATCTAAAGTATTAAGCTAGATGGAATCAAATTCCCATTCATGTGAGTCAATCTCTGAGTCGCTTTCCAGTATCCGATTACTATACCATATTGGGATGTCCTTTGAGTTAAACACTGCAAGTGTGATCGGTTTTGTAGATGAAATGATTGGTACTACATGAAGGATTATGGGGATCAATGAATCCGATATGGGGAGTATCGATAGTGTTGAATCTGTTGCTTCTACTGGAATTGTTGGTGTTGTCAATACCGCTATGGGTTCTGATACAGTTGCTGCTGCCAATGGTGCTATTGATGTTATGGTTGTTGCTAATGGGGTTGTGGGTTTTATTGGTGGGATGATTGGTGTTGTGGATGGTTTTGTTGGGATTTTTAGCCTTAATGGGGTAGTTTTTATGGTGAGTGGTGCTGCTGATATAATCAAAGGTGACCTCTTTGCAATAGGCTGATATAGTGGTTTGCTGGGTTTTCCTTTGAATCTAAGCTTAGGAAGGATCTCCTTTTGAAAGCCTAATCCTATGTTATCTTTGGGCTTTAATTTCGGCTATAGCGGTTTATGTCTTCCTTGCTTGCAAGGTCCCAAAGCACTCTGACCATCATAACCCATTCCTTGCATAATGAGAAGGCCTTTGCCATACTGATCTATGGGAAGCTTAGCTTGTGGGATGTCTGTGGTGATTGAGTCTTTATAGATCCATTCTGCTAAGTCCTCATCTCTGGTTTCTTCTTCTTGACTCTTTCCAAGGATGAACGATGTCAAAGTGCATGCTGGCTTGATCAGTGGCATTTGAAGTAACTGTTGAGCTTTACCATGAGTTCTAGGAGAAGTAGGCATTTGTCCAACATAAAAGAGTTGGCTCAAATTGTACTCCCCAGGACCTTCCTCTGCTATTTTCATCTTGAGCTTCTCTTGCTTGGGTATAGTGGTGTTTGAACTGGAAAGAGAGGTTTCATTTATGTATGATGTGGATGAGATAGCTTCTCTATTGTTGGGAACGGTAATCTCTGGTTGATGACTTATATTATGACAATATGCAAAGGGGTTTGCATCGCCTTGGATTGTGATTTCTACACCATTATGCGGGAACTTGATACACTGATGGTAGGTGGACGGAATGGCTTGCATGGCGTGTATCCAAGGTCTTCCTAATAATAAATTGTATGGCAGAGGAAGGTCCAGAACTTGATAGATGATATGTTTCACCATAGGGCCCACTCGGATTGGTAGCACCACAGCTCCTTTGGATGAACGCTCTGCATCATCATAGGCTTTGATTGTTATCTTCGTGTGGGGATCCACTGATTCAATTGTAGCTTACAAATATTCAGGCATGCTCCATTATGGATCAAGAATCGCTTGATCCTATGTTGGTTGATAAACCCTTCAATATGGAGTGAGGCATTGTGAGGTTGTTGGAAGGACGAGTTGTCACTTTCAGAGAAAGTGAGACAAGGTGATGATCTTAGGTTTCCAACCATAGCTTGGAACTGATTTGTATTTAGGTTTGTAGGGACTTACGCCTCTTGGAGAGCTTGATCCAAGATTGTTTTATGGGATGGAGATAGGCACAATAGCTCTAAGATAGATATCAGTGCGCGCATTTTGTCTAACTATTCCACAAGTTTATACTACTCTAGCATAGATGGGGTGCCTTGTGGAGCTGCTTTTATGGTAATCTTGCCGCGACGTGTAACAACATTGCAAAGGGAGCTGGGATTTTTTATGGTAATAGTTACAATTTGTTCACTGGCATCATATAGGTGATTCATAATGTAATTATACACGACTTGCGTATAATCAATGGTATCTGTGTTTCTCCCTGAAGTGGAAGGACCCCTTTGATCTTGTGATGGAAATGGATTTTTAAACATGAGATGATAATTGTTTGTTGTCTTTGGGTCATGTCCTTCGATTTTGATTTCACCTCGGCCAATAAGATCCTGAATAAGATCTTTCAATCTATGACAATTGCTTGTCTTATGTCCTTTCCCTTGATGGAAGTCGCAATGCTCAGTATCCCTCCACCATGAAGGTTTGACTTGAGGTTCATAATTTGATGTTTTGGGTAAGGTCACCAGATTTTGAGAAACCAATTGACGTAACACTATTTCAATGGGTTCCCCTAAGGGAGTGTATGTTCGTTTAGGTTTAAAATTTTGTTGATGTTGTCTAGGTTCCTCTTGAGATGTATTGCATCCTTGACTTGGAGGAGCAACTGTGTTATTCTTGGGTGGGGGGTTCTGTCCTGCAAATTGAACCATGGGTTGTGCACTTTTGATAGTTCTCACATCCATAACCCTGTCATTCACGATGTTTTTGTTTTGTTCTAGAAGTTAGGCTTGTCACTATTGAAGCGTAGGCGAGGGCCATCCTTTGATTCATTATATATTTTGATAAGCCCTTTTTTGATGAGAGCCTGCTCACATTTCAAGACTTTTGTGATCATGTCATTGAAAGAATCTATGTCTTTCACATCTAAGTGAAATTCCATTTCTTCTTTTAAGTTAGAAATAAATATTTCCACTAGTTCTGGTTCAGGTAACTGAAGAGAACGTCTGCTAGACATTTGATGCCATTGTTGCAGAAAGACTGAAAATAGCTCACCTGGTTTTTGTTTAGTGTTACATAGATCAGCCATTGTGATATCACGTTCAATGTTGTGTGAGTAATGTGCCAGGAATTTCTAGATGAGCTCTTCAAATGTCCTAATGCCACCTGGTAATCGGGAAAACCATGATTTGGTTGTTCCTCCCAAGCTTTGGAGAAAAAGTCGCATTAGGTATGTATCCTCATATGCCACTTCGAGGCAAGATGAATGGAATTCTCTAACATGATCACGAGGATCTCCTTTTCCTTGGTACTTTTCAAACTTGGGTGTTTCGAACCCTTGTGGAAAAGGTGGCATATGAAGGTTTCTATCAAAGGGGTAGGGACAAATGTCATTGAGTGAAAATGGATTAGTTTTCACACCACTATGAAGTTGTTGGGCAAGATTTTCAACTTGTCGCCGCAACATTTTGATTTCACTTGGAGGAGGAGGAGGTGGGGGATTACCTTGATGAAAGTTGTATCTAATGTGTTCTCGACCTCTTTCATCCTCATTATGACTTTGGCGTTCTGATGCTTGTCTTAGTTGTGCAACATCAAAGTCAAAGGGTAGTTTAGCTCCTTCTTGAGCAAGTCTTAAAAAGTGAGCATCAGCATTACTCTTGAGTATCTCATCAAAAAGTCTATTAAAGAGAGGGTTGTGTTGTGCCCTTTCTATTGCCGCTAGAGTAGGAGTGCCTGGATTTTCATCATTTATATTTCCTCCTAGGGCTTCTTGGAACTCATTGTTATTTTCTTCCTCTTCCTCTTCAATTTCTTGTTGTCTAGATCTTGATCTGGTATGAGCCATTTTGTTTATAAGTTTTTCTTGAAGTTTGATGAAAATGATGATGAGTTGGTGATGAAATGAAAGATTGATGTTTGGTGAAGTGTTTCGCATATGAATCTCTAGCACTAAAGGTAGATGGTACCAAAGTTCTTTCTTGAATTGCTTGTTGTGTTTTGACAAAGTGTGATGTGATAAGGTTTAGAGAAATCTGATATGTGTTACAGACTTAACTACCTAGTAATGAGAGGATGCACTCATAGACTAGTTTTAACCTGCGTAGAAATGCCTCTTAGGATGAGTTTATCCTAGATGTAGAGACAATCTAAGAGTGATTTGTTTGTGTTTGATTCAAGCAATATCGAAATAGAACTTTACGACAAGAACCTCTTAATGTTTTGAGAGTTGAAATAGAGTGATGATGTGAATGTGGGAAATGGATGAAATGTTTAACTTCAATAAAAGCTTTGTGTCACATATGGGACAAATTCTTCTTCTTCTCTTTTGGGAGTTGGTGGTTCTTCCCTAGCTGAGTTATATGTGATACAAATATCTAGAAAGAAGGCAAGATTGATCTTGCCTCCCTTGTTTTGATGATAACTCAAAGCTCTATGTTGAGTAAAAGCTCTGCGGTTTAATGATTCTTGATCAAACTCATTTGATTTCCCTTGAAGGTATAGATGCATGTGATGCAAGAAGGTTCTATGAGAGACAAAGATTTGTCTATTAAGATAGAAGAGTTTTATCCTTTTGATAAAATCCTTTGAGCTCAATGGTCTTTTCTTCAAGCTGATGTGTTGATGAAGATTCTTCTTTCTCAAGATGTGAAGAATGGTCATATAGTTTGATACTTTTCGTTGTTTGTTTTTTTATTTTTGATCTTTTGTATTTTTGAAAAAGTTGATGTTGGATGAATACTTGTTCTAATTTGGATTTATGATGTTTCTTTGACAAGAAAACAAAGCAAGCACACAAACACAAGAATGTTGCCTAAAAAGGCACAAGTATGGGTCTAGATCAACCCAATCTTTTGAACTTTTTATGACCCTTTCCTTCAAATGTATTTTAGGTGTTTCCAAAGCCTGAAGTCGGCTCAATTTGCACTGGTCTTGACTAAAAATGAAAACACTTCAAACACTCTTTATCCCTAAGGTCAAATGGCCAGTTTTGCGATAAGTTCAGCCCACATCTTGATATTTCTTCGACTTTGGTACTACATACCTTATGAATCCCGCCGTGGAAGGTAAAGATGTGATATACTAAGTCTTGCATGAGCATAACAAATATATGATCCCTATGATGGGAGAGTCACCACTTTTATCGAGCTACAAGTAACCTTTCAAAAAGCTATGTTTCTACTCAAGGAAATATGTATGGTGAGTATCTTGGGAGCAAAACCTTCTATGCTCTTGCACTGAATTTATCACAAATATCCTCAATAAATAGAATGGGTGAGGTGCTTAGTAATGTTCAATGTTTTGGGCATAAGTTCATTCTGCAGTGACTCACTTAAGAGCCTTGTAACTTGTGGTGGAGCCCATTTGTCTTTTCGGCAAGTTACACTGTAGGAACAACTATACCCAAGGCTATAGCTTTCTCTCTCACCTGATTTCTATAGTGGCTCGAAGGATTTACCGCGCGAGGTCATTCCCAAGAGTGATGTGTCTCTTGGCAGGCCTCTCTTAAAAGATTAAATTTTGAGTGTTACTAACACTTTTCTCTTGCACCTAGGACCACGAAAGCCAAGGGAGAGGATAGTGTGTGTTAGAAGTAGGACCACTCTATAGATTTTGCACAAGCATGCCAAACACAAAAGAGACTTGTTCTTTCTAACCCATCATCGCAATGTGATTTATTTTCTATTTGGAGATGTTGCTCCAACAACCATGGTGTTTTTTTTATCCTTCAATGGTAAAATGTGTTGTAATCTAGGAATTGGAAATCCTGGTCAACTGAATTAAGAGCACGTTTTGCTTGAAGTAAATTGATTTGAGAACAACTTTGACAAATTGGGGATTCTTTTTAACTTGCACAAAATGAAGTGTGGATTGTGAATTTTAGTTTGATGCAAGAAATAAAATTTGCCTTGTTGATTTTAAGCACCAAAAGAATTTGTTCCTAACTTTGCAAAAAATAATTTTGTGTGTTTGTTTTTGTGATTCTTTTTAACTTTGAACAAGTGTGATTCTTTTTAGAGCTCTAAATGAAAGATGTGGTTCTTTTTAAAACTCCAAATGAAAGTGTAGTTGATTTTAACCCAAAAGGAAAATGAATTTATTTTATCCTAACATGAAAGACAAAGTTAGCAATATGAACAAATTTATTTCCTAAGCTAAAATTGCTATAAAAAAAATCCTATTGTAGGGGTTAGTTAAAACCTGCACAAAAGATAATTAGTTAGAAAAATCCACATGTTTTGGTGGGCTTCTACAAGCCTAAAATTTTTGGTTTTTCGGTTACAAGGAGTTTTCTTACAACTCTCTGTTACAATAGCTTTACTCTATGTGAAAACAAAAGCGCTATTTAACACGAAAAGGCAACAGTATAGACAATAGCGCTAAAGTATCAATTTTCGAAGGCGCTAAACTGAGAACAAAAGCGCAAGAGAATGACTTGTGTGTCAATTAAAACATTCAAAAGTTAGTAGTCTTCAAAATGGTTGCTCTTTGATTCACGTCAGGTTCACCAAATGATGCTCTGCAAAAAGGATTAGAAAATCTGTTTGATGGTAACACACACAACAACACAAGAAACAAACGTTAGTGTTAGCAACAAAAGATTATCCTAAACAAGAATATCAAGAGAGATATTAAGCATGAAATAGAAAACATACAAACATAGAATAGATAAACTATACTTCTCCAAATGCTAATCAAGATACTCATAGTTGTTCCTCCCTTGTTCCTCTCCTCTCCAAGTTCCACATGAGTGTAGCTCTTAGCTTTCAGCACTAGCCATGTATGCCATATGGAGATTCAAGATGGTTGGATGAGATTAAAAAATGCTATGCAAGTGTAGATAGTGATGCTATGAAAAAGCTCTATGCTAATACCAGTATAACAACAATACTCTAATGCTTCCTTCTTTGCTTGAGGAGAAGGGTTCTATTTATAGAAGAAATGGGGAAATGACGGGTTAAGATTGAGCAATCTTAACAAGCGTTAGGATTGAAAGATATTCCATCCATGTGAGACTTTCAACCCAATCCCATGTTGACAAGTGTCACCATGAGGAGGCTTGAGAGGAGAGATAAGGAGCATTGAATGCTTGAGGAGACATGATGGTTACCCTAGGGGGTTGGGTTAGGGTTAGGTTAATGGATATTCCTTTTATCCAAGGGATAAATGAATGTGCAAGGGTTAAATGGTTACCTTAGTCAAAGAAATAAATGCTTTTAAGAGACCCATGAGTCAAAAGGATGGTTAAGTTAGAGGAAAGTCTCTAACCAAAGGTAAAAGGTGAGTTAACCATAAACGGTTATGTAAGAGCCTTTAATGGGTTGGAAGACTTTAGAGGTTAACCATTTGAAGACATAAAGCCTTTAATGGTTATTGAAGACTTTGGAGGTTTTTGAGAAGTGACTTCATTTTATTTAGGAATGTGACAATGATTAGGGTAGGATTAGGCTAATTAGAAGGAGTTAGAAGAATCTAGAAGGGATTTAGGCATGCAAGTAGATTTTGTAGGAGAATGCAAGTGGAAGGAATTTTGGGATTTTCAATTAAAATAAAATCATTTATTTCAATTAAATGGTGTAATTTGCATTTGGATAGATATTTAAATAAATATTAATTTATTTAAATGTGAATGTGAATTTTGGATTTAAATAAATCTTAATTTATTTACATGAGAAAAAGGAAGATAAAGCATTAAATGCTTGAAGACTTTGAAGGAAACCATTAAAGGCTTGAGAAGACTCTAGAAGGAAGCCATTAAGTTTGAAGACTTTAAGGGAAACCATTAAAGGTTTCAAGTGGGTGAGGATAAATAAGATTTTAAATAAATAATTTATTTATTTAAAATAGTTGTGCAACTTGCATTTGTAGGAAAATGCAAGTGGGTGGAGGATAAAGGTTATTTAAATAAATGTTAATTTATTTAAATGTGAGAGATGAGATTTTGAGGGATTTAAATAAATTTTAATTTATTTAAATGTGAGAAGATTTAATTAAACAAATATGATTTATTTATTTAATTAATGGTTTAAATTTGGTTAAGTGAATTAAATCAAATAAATTGAATAATTTATTTAATTAATAGGAGAAGAGGGTTAAGATGAATTAATTATTGATTGATGGTTAAATAATCAAATAAATACTAAATAGTCATTTAATTAAGTGGACAGATTTATGTGACTACAGGGACACTTGTTAGTTGACACGATTTCGTTTTATGCTATTTCCATTGAAATCTCTCTCTGCATTCATATCTTAGTTATTGTTTTAATTAAATAGGGAGGCTGTATAGTTTTTTTTCAGATTTAGAAACGAAGGAAAATAAATTTTGACCTTCAAGAAAAAGATATGATGAAAATATATAGTCCTCCTCTTTTTGTGAATATCAAAAAAATATGTAGATGGCATTATCTATAGCTCGGATAGAAATAAAGAAACTGGGTTAAGCCTTCATGTGGGTAACGTTACAAAGGTCGGTGGTGGGACAATGTAGTCATTAAAGTTAAAATAAATTAAATGACCCATAATGTAGTCATTAATGTATCTCCCACATAAACAAATTTTGACTTTGAGCTTTCCACGTGATTACTCATGTATTAAATGACCATCCATCTTGGGAATAGTTTTAAAATGAAACATATAAAATATCCATGTAAGAAGATTCCTCCTCCATAAATAATTTCTCTCATTAATTAGTTATCCTACTCACAAGTGGATTAAGAAAATCATATAAAAGCCCACTAACCATTACAGAATAGCTACATGTGGAGGAATAGGTGGGCCCAAAGTTTGAGACATTTTAGAAGGCAGAATTTAGAGGATAGTAAATTCATGATTTCCACATTTGTCTTGTATAGAATTATACTTAAATAAGTATAAATTAATTATATTATATTTCAAATAAGGGTTGGATTTGAGATATCCTATGGCATATTAGTGATATAATAATAACCACGTTTATTATAATGTAGTGGCAACGATAAATAATGGATCACAATTAATTCTAACTCAAATATTAATATTATTGGGTGTATTTTCAAAAAGGAAAGTAAATTAGTGAATAAAAAAAATAATAAACTAGCAAATGATTGCTTTGGTAATAATTATAACAATATAATAATTTAAGTAACATTGGTTATACCTTAGTGAATTCTACAATAACGTCAATATCAATTTCATGACCTCTTTATTTATTTTTATTTTTATTTTTGAAAGAACATTAGCATTGATTAGAATGTAAAGAAAATTTTATTTGAAATCAAAATAGTTTTTTTTTTTTTTTTTATCGGTAATTTTGTAGTAGTATATTGATTCAGAAAAAGATATACATTCATCCAAGGCCATACAAGATGTAAACATTGGCCCAAATTTATCAGTCCAGACCTACTAAGGAGAACATTCAAAGCTAAAAACAAGGAAATAAAAAACCAGTTCTGTGGATCTCTACGCTAAAATATTATTGTCATCCTTAAAAAGTATTTTTTTTTTAAAACTAGTAGTGGAAATAAAAACAAACCAAACACCACAGTCCCATAGCCACTCAGTCGCTATCGCTCTGGTTCGCCTGCTCCTCATCCACGATATCTGCTAGTGGTTTTCCTTTGGCTACTCCGCTCTTCATTTTCGAGATGCAATCCAAACTTCCAAGATCAGGGTCACCTTCTAGACTTGCAAGCAATTGGACCACCCGCCCTTCCTCAAATCGGTCTCTCAACTCTCTCCCAACCTCCATACGTGGCACCACCTTGAGGGCCTTCAATACTTCATCTGTTCTGATTAGCTTGACACAAAGCTTCATGGCTTCCCAGCCAATGCGAGCTCGCTCATGACATTGCTCCTTAATGCGGTTTTCTGGCATATCTCCTCCTCAACATCTCCCTCCCGAATGCGGATTCCTGTCTGAGGTACAACCCACTCCAAAATGGAGTCAAGGTTGATCAGATATTCCCCATCTATCAACTTTGTCAGCGTGAGCTTTATTTTCTCTACCTCTTGTTCAAATTCGCATGCCCAGGCCATAATCAGGGAGTACACCTCCATATTCGTCCGGTATCAAAAATGGATGTGTGACACTTCCTCTCCTAGCATAGACGCACCGCACTCCACAATTTCTCCTCTTTGTACATGAAGAGTCCCTGCATTCTTTTATCTGACACCGCCCCCAGAAATGGAACCAATTTCTTCTCGGTTCTCAGAATGAAATTTGCCTCCATTGGACCTGCACAAACTATTAACTCCAAACTCTACAATGCTAATGACATAAAAGTATTTATCAATCAAATTATTGCAGATTCAAAACTCCACTCACAAACCAAAGTAGTTAATTCCTTCATCATCATTTGCGACGGGTCATAAAAGAAGAATCAATGATATTAAAGGAATGAGATTTTGCAGTAGATTTGCTGCACTCTACCATCATCTCTAACAGGTACTCTGCGCTCGGCAACTGCCTCATTAATTGCAGTGTCTTTAAAAGGATGTACTTGTCATTTCAGGCTGCCCTGCGTGCATGTTGGTTGTTTCGTGCTTCTAGGACTACATTAAATCCATTTCCACACTCTGCCATCTCCCTTCCACCACTTGGCCATTTGGCTTGTCATGTCACATCCAATGTTGGAGAGTAGGTCTGCCACTACATTGGCACCTCGCCTGACGTGGGAGACCCAAAACTCCTCAAAGAAGTTGAGTTTCTCTCGGATGATCTCCACCCAACGAGATAATTTCCATGATGGGGTTTTGCCCTTAGCAATTACATTGATGACCACCTGGGAATCTCCTTCTAGGTGCAGCCTTGGAATTTTCATGTTTAAAGCTAATTCAATTGCCATAAGTGTCGCCTGTACCTCTACTTCATTGTTTGTTCCATCCTGCAGTCGACATGCTCCCTTGAAAAGGATGACCGCTTTATCATCAAAATAGTTTTTTGTTAGCAAGTTGAAACGAAACAAAAATTGAAATTTTTTTTATAAGATATTATTGAACTTGACCTTATCTTGTGAAATCTCAAATTTAGAGCTCATCTTTTGTGAATATCTAATGAAACTTAGCTTTGGAGATGAATAATGTTATAATTTGTTATTATTGGATTCTTACCTTAATATGAGTGATCAATTTATTAGAAAATTAAAAAAAAAAGAATATAAATAAATAAATAAATAAAAATGATTTTTAATTGAAGTAAAAATTTAAGAGCAAGCATTAGCTCATTTCATAGAGTTTTGAAATCAATGAGGTTATCTTTGCAAGAAGTATCTAAAATTAACATCGCTTCAAGTGGAAGAATTGGTTGGTTTATCATTAGTCCAAGAGAGACTAAAAGTAGATTGATTTGAAATATTTAGGAGCTTTAGATCCTCTTCCAATCTTATTTTATAATTAAAAGTAATGTGGCTATTTTGATGCTTATTATTAAATGGTTTTTCCCTTCAAACAAGTAAGTGCTAAATTGGTTTCCAAAGTCTTGCTATATAATCATATAATTTTCTACCCTTCAAGTATTAGGATCCATATCTAAAGTAAGGTTATCATTTGTGGGAAATAATTAAAGATAGAATTTATGTTGCTTCAAGTGGAAGAATTAGATGGTTATCAATAATGCAGTTACTTTCAAGTTATTAATATTAAGTTGTTTTTTTCTTCAATCAAGTAAGTGTTAAAATTCATTTCTAAGGCCTTCTACCTAGGCATTGGATTTTCTTTAAGCAATTTAGTACCTTCCAAGGATTTTTGATAAGTTATAATTTTACAAGTTTTCAAGCAAAAATTCTTTGTATACTATAGTTCTTTTTCATGATTGTATTAGTATATTGCTTTACATAAGATTCATGATTTCAAAATTAGAATCCTTAGTTAGACAACTAAACAAGAGGAGACGAAATCAAAACCTTAGCAGTGTTCGGTATCTATGGTGCCTCTGGGTCACGCTTACGGGTAATGTAGTCGTGTTGAACTACTGCACTTAACGCCTAATAAAGGTGCACTAACGACATTTGTGGCATCGTCCCTATAAATCACCGGGGAGAAATAAGGGTCATATGGAAGTTAAAAATCCAAGGGGCGGGTAATCCCCCTTGGATCGATAATCTAAAAAGATAATCTTTTAAAATGAATTTACATCCGCTCAGTTAAACCTTAGAAAACCCCATCAGAGCTTGGTGGTGTGTGATTATTTAGAATTTATCTATCTTGATGATTTTCAGAGGATGAAAACGATTTAAGGGTAACGTTTTTAATAGGAATTAGGACTTAGTTATTTTAGGCCACAAGTGGAAGGCCACCTTGAGCCTTTTTTCTATAGAGCTACCATCGTGGGTAGCAACTACAGAGGAACTATTTGGGACATTGACCCTAGAAAGGGTTCGGTACCCACCAAACAATTTACATTAAACCATAGTTAGAAACTAGAACTACATACTTTATGCCTTGATCTCGTGCCGAAATGGGTATGTAGGCAGCCTAGGGATGGAGTTGTCCCTTGTACTCAGGCGTTCGGGGATGGGGATTAGGATTGGTTATGGGTGAGTAGTTGGTTCTTGAAGCTCCTTGGTCTTTTAATCAAATGGTGCAAATAATAATTGAAAGGTTAAAATTAATTCAATGCATACTCAGAAGGAATCCCGTATGGATTCGCTTGACTTTTCGAGGATTTAGGCTGAATTCTGAGGTGAAACTCAAGCTTGTTTATGTAATTATTTTAATACTCCCAAGGACGGCAACCTCGGTGCACTCTTAGTAGGGGAGTGTAGTCATTAGAGAGTGGCTCAAGACCCGGATGGTCCCGATGAGTCTAAAGTCTCTGGCCAGAGCATATCCTATTCTTATGAATAGATTCCTACCCCATTTGGGTAGATGCCTATCCCAAATTGGATAGATGAAACCTCCTATCCCATATGGACAGATGCCTAACCCATATGGTTAGATGCCTAACCCGTATGGTTAGATGCCTAGTCCCGTATGGATAGATGCCTAACCCATATGGTTAGATGCTCATCTTGATTGGATGGATGCCTATCTTGTTTGGATAGATGTACCTGAGTATGTGATTGAATCAAAAATAAATAAGAATAAGTAAGAATGAGAAATCAATATTTATATATATATATATATAAAAAAAAAAAATCAATTGAGTTTTTGGATTAAGTTAAGTGGGTTATTACAACAACTCTTATGTAGTATTGACCCAAGTATCTTCCCTGTGGAAACTCCACACTAATAGAATATTATGTATCTCCTTTAACATCAGGGAAATATGCTCTTTCAAACTCTCTTCTTTCTACTTTATCTCGTATCTTCTCTTGAACATATATGCTTGCTAAAATGGGGAAAAATGTAATGTCATAAATTGCATCGTATGCAATTTCACATCACATATCCCTTCCCTTTAGTTATATAATTAAAACACTTATGCTCTTTTTCCTTAATCTAGATCCAAAACATCCCTTAACACTCTATATATTTGATTCCCGGACAATTAGTTCCTTTTTTCATTTGGACGAATACACACTAGATGCAAATGTTGATGTTATTTGCTAGAAACCTACAAAAACCCATAATTGTGATAGCCATTGGGATGCTACATTTCCTGTATCTTGGCAATATAACACCTTTTCCAACCTGCATTGACATTAGGAATTGTCTACCTTTTCCAAAACCTCCCTCTGACTCAGATTTTTGAGCTACATTCACAATATTCTTCCATTCTACAACTTTAAAACAAAACTCAGAACACTCCCATACTCACACCAACACTCTCACTTGACCTTGCATACTCCATTATTCACCATTTTTCTTTCTATAGTGATATCTTGTGGACCTCATTGTTATCATAAAAAGAAGTCACTATCACTTTGGAGATTATTGCTACTTCTTGGTTGCCAAAAGGATGATTGACTTATGTTCTTGAGGGGTGGTAACTCTCTAAGGTTATTGAGCATATTCCCTTAACTCTAATTGCATACTATTATTTTTATCATTTTATGTCTATTTAAATCTCTTTGACTTAGTTGTCCATGGAAGTAGAAACACTGAAGTGGGGGTTTGATTAAAGCAAGACCCTATTCAACCATCCCACATATTGTTTTAGTCTTTTGTGTGTAGGTGTAGGTGAAGAAGTAATTTGGCAAAAGTTTGTGATCTTGTTTGATATCTAGGGTAATCTCTAACCTTTTCCTTTTCATTTCAATTATTTAGTTCTACTTAATATTTTCTTTTCTATCATTTCAATTCATTGTTTAGTTACATTTCATTGTTCTATGGATGATGTGGAAGAGAGGAAAATCTATCATAAGAGGAGGATGACTGTAAAAGGGTAGATGTCATACATCAAAGCAACAAATATGTCCAAGCATTTCAATATAAAGATCTCATCAAAGCATATGAGAAGGAACAAAATAGAAAATTCAACCACTTAACCAAAGAAAAGTCGTGACAATAAACTTTAGATCTTAAAGCAAGAGTCATGGAAAACTAGTAGAGAAAGAAAGTTTTCCATTCTTGCAACAAAAAATGCCCTAATTCTTTTTCAAAAAAGGCTTCATTGCAAAATAGAGACTATTATTAACATAGAGTTGTATTAAAACTACTATTACAAGCTAAACTAAAATTGGAGATATTTTGCACATAGTAAAGTGGTTTAATAAACAAGTAAATATTTTTTAATAAATAATTAGAGTTCATTAAAAAAAAAAAATTAAAAATTAAATCACTATTTATAACTTGAAGATGATAAGTCTTTATACATCTTTAACTATATCATTTTTATTTAATTGTCTTCCTAATAAATATGATGAAAATTTTAATAAATTTGTAAATTTACTAGTAAGATATATTTTTTCTAAAAGCAAATTATAGTCCCCACTACCAAATATACTTGAGTTGTTTTATAAAGTTCTATCAAAATTATTTCAAAATTATTTTTAATCCATTCTTTATGCTCTAAGGATCACTTTTTATTTTCTCAAATTTTCTCCTTTTTTAATTTTGTATGATCAAAAGTTTATAATATTTTAGATCATCATTTTATAATAATGATTTTAATTGTACTAGCTTCTCTATTATTTTTTGAGTTTACTCTCATACAAAGAATTGAATATATTCATGACCCAAGCCATAAAATTCCTATTTTTTTTTTAAGAATTAAATATTCTACTAGTCATTTGAAGCCACATTTTTAAATAATAAGATTAAGAATCATGTCAATAATAAAAAAAGAATAGTATTGTTTTTTACCTTCTTAATTGCATTTTCAAATTATTTTTTTAGGCTAGGAATCATATAAAAAAGAGCTTGTAGAAATCATGTCAAAAAGAATAATATTGTTTTGTATCTTCTTAATTGTACCCAATGGAATGTTTATAGCTCATCAAAAATATTTTAAAGTTGATCACCATTGAGATACTATAATTCCATAATATGGATCCTAGAACTTTGAAAAGGATAGGATATAAATATACATACCACTTTGACAAGTAGAACTTCATTAAAAAACTAAGGATAGGATATAAATATACATACCACTTAGACAAGTAGAACTTCATTAACATTGAATCTTTTTAATTACTAAAAATCTCTCTTCTCTATCAATATAAATTTTATTCTAGCTTATCAAAGGAATTTAAAATCATCACCATTTCTATTTTAAAATATTTTTGTACATAGCACAATTAATTTTTCAAACAACATTTTTAAGAGTTAGAAGTTAAAGAGAAGTAAGTTGGAGTAACCGAAAATATAGGAACTTAAAAGAACCATAGCCCTAGTTAAAGAATTCATTTGTCTTTTTACCCTTTCAATAATCTTCTAAATCTATCCAAGATAGAGTAACACAATTCTTGACCATTTCTTCCATACAAAAGAGAAAAATTGAGATAGAAAAAATACGAAAGATCATTTACTTAAGAAAAGATAATTACATATAAAATCTTATCATTTTTATTCAATATCAAGAAAAAATGCTTTAAATATAACTTTATTTATCATCTAGATTATGACACATTTTCATAATTAGATAATAAGTTTTTAATTCTAGCCACAAAATTACTATATAAGAAGCTTTGAGACCATGAAAAGAACTATTATTTTAAAGAGAATTAAAAATCCTTTTAAGGTTTCAACCCAAAGATAAGTAGATAAGGGGACACAAGCTCCTTGTCTAAGACATTTGAGGGATTCCGAGTAACTGTCAACATAATCATTTGTCGAGATTAATAAAGATGTAAAATAATAACCACCAAAAACCTAATCCCTCAATTTCTTACCAAAACAAATATTTCTAAAATTTCCTTTACCCAATCATAAGATTTAAAATATAAGTTTAATAGAATGTCTTTTCTTTAAATTGTCATATGATAATTAGCCATTTGATCAACATAGATAATTCAATCTAGTATTTATCACCTCTTAGACAAAACTCCCTTTCTCTCTAGAGTTTAAATAGGAAAGGATATGTTTGGTTCTATTAGTAATGACCTCAGAAACGATCTTGTGAATGATGTTATTAAATTAAATAGGTTTCAAAAACCTTAATAAGAAGTGTGTTACTGTTTTAAAAAATAAGAGAAACAAATTCAAAATTTAGAGTTCTATAATTCCTCAATATTTCAAGGAACATAAACTAGATATCTTGAATTTATTCACCAATAATATGGAAAAAACTGTTGAAAAATAATCTACGAAATAAACATAATGTAGACCTATGATTCTGAACCATCTAAAATAAAGAAAGTCCAACTTATTGTAAGGAATTTTTTTTTTTTAATTTCTAACCAATTTTAGAAAGATTGGTTTTAACGAAAATAATATTTTTGCTCCTTATCTAGAGCATCTTAGGAAAATATTATTTAATAAAATCTTCTACATTTAACATTTCCATCCTCTTGTTTAATCCACTTTATTCTAGTTTTCATTTCTAGAATATATTTTCATACTTTTAAATATCATCAAGTTGAGCGATCACCTCCTTCTCATCTTCTAAATGAAAGAATAAAAAAGTTTCATCATCATGATTTTCAACTTGAATTTCAATCATATATATATTTCCAAACCTTTTTTTCTAAGAAAAATATTTTCAAACACCAATCTATTTCAATCTTTGTGAAAAAAATGCATGGTGGGTTTCAACTTCTTGAAGAAATTATCAATGCCATAAATACTATTAAGTGTTCCATAAATCTAAGATTACAACACTAATTGAAAATCATTAAAAATCACCTTCATAAAATTACAACATAAACTTTCTAAAAATAAAAATAAAAAGCTACTTTTTAAATTTGTTTCAAATGTATAATGTTTATTTTTTTATTTTTTTATACAAACACCCACAAAATATTTCTATAATAATTAAATAAGAAGGTTTTTTCTTTTTTTTTTTAAATATGTTTATTATATATTATATTAAAAAAATAAATACATTAATATTTTAAAATAGTAATAATAACTACTAATTCTCAAAGAGTAAAAATCCAAGGAGAATTAGTACAAATCACCCACCACTCAAATTTTGGAGAATTTTGTATACCATTAAAATATAGAAAACATAAATAAGGAGAAATATCATCAACCCAAATCATTTTGAAGAAGTTTGAGAAGTTGAAGAGATTGATCTAAAGATAAGGATCACCAATCCATAAAATTTTCATGATAATTAACATAATTCTTATTTGGCTAAATAGTCAACAACAACATTCCACCCTCTAGGAATATGAATTAAAAATATGGAGTCAAGGTTTCTTGACAAGAGAAGAATATGCTCCACATACAACTCCAATCTCCAAGAAGTCGTTAAAACATTCTCATTATCCAATAAGGAGACCAAAGTCATGGAATCCATCTCACATATAACCTTTTTCCAACCTAGATCACAAGTTTTTTGAATAGTAACAAGAATCCCCTTGAGCTTCTATTTGATTATTAATACTAATCCTCATAGTTAATAAAAAGAAGTGGATTAACCTAGCAGTATAGTTGATAGCTCCACCAATTCTTGCAATACCTAGATTACCTCACGAGGAACCATTAATATATTAATATTAATATTAAAGAAACCCAATAGAAGAGAAGACCATTTAGCAGATCTAATTATCTTATGTGAAAGTTTAATCTTGGTGATAGGATTTATAGAAATATTTGAGCACCCCAAATCCAACTTGTTTAGAATCACATTTCCAAAAGTAGATAAGACAACCTCTATAAAACATTTGTTCATTAATATTTCTTTAATTGAATCTAAAATCTGTTGCCAAATATAACCAATAAGACATTTATAACTTTGGAAGACCAACCATTTCTTTCCAACCAAATTTGTTAAAGAATAAAAACATATCTTATATCCTATGCCACAAGCAAAATCAAAACCAAAGTTGAAAGTTAACCCAAGGTAACCCAAAATCCATGTAAAAAAGTAGCATGGACAAAAGAGTGATTACAAATAGACCACTGTCTCCAAAGGTGATGAAAATGCTGGTCTAGATCGAAGTCCCTATAAGCAACAATCAAGAAAGGAACTTTAAAAGAAAAGATGGAATGCACACTCATCACTAACCCCACGAAGCATACATTTCAAATGACATTGCAAACCTTTGAATCATATGTGATTCTAGGTTAGACAGTGATTCTAGGTTAGACATTTATTTTGACAAAGAAGTCAAATAAAAAAATTACACCCCTACCTAAAAAACCAACACATTGATACTAATTTCTACATATAGGAAAGAATGTTTGACCTCTACATTGGATGATATTTAAATAAAATATTAAACTCATTAAATTAGAATTAAACCCCTTGATACCCAACAGTGTTAATATGATAAAACCCCCCCTAAATACCGTCGAGTCTTGGATCCATTTATTATGCGTGTTCTTATAGTTTTTGGCTGTTGTACAGCTCTTTGTCTGGTAATCTACGTTTGCAACGCTGGGGTAAATTCGCCTTGAATCCAATTTAAAGCCCAAACAACAAAAATGGAAGCAAAACATATGTAGTGATGAGAACTAAAGAGTTTTTCCAAAAGTGGTTTATGCATTGTTTGTACAACGAAAATGCGTATCTGGCTGAAAGAAGCACGGATTCTAAAATGATGCTTCCCTGCAGAAAATCACCATATTCAAGAGTTGTTAGTGTAGATGGAGCTGTCGAGCTGGTTGGTGTTGCAGTAGTGAATGCCAAAGGAGCTTCCACACAGAATGGGCAGAACTCTTTTAAGGGGAGTATAACAGCAGGGGAATTGTATTCGAATTCTGCACATTCTCCCCGAGTTGTAAAACAAAAGTTGTTCATAGATCAGCAACTACCAGTGCAGAATAGGTAGAAGAAACACAGAGCAGAAATGAATAAAAGAAAGAAAATGAAGCAACACCAGATGGCCGAGGAATGCCCTCTGTGGGCTATTTTAAATGCCAAAATACTAAGTTAAGGGAAGTAGAGGCAATGAAAAGAGTGGGTGTTTTGAGCAGAAAGGAATGTGAGAGAAAATCGGGTAACAAACCAGAGAAGCCCATGAAAAGAGATCGTCGGGCGCCATTGAAGAAATACAAAACGCCAGAGGTTGATTGGCACCCAGTGCTGTACACTATACCAGAACTGCGCTCCTTCAAGTAGCAAAAGAAACCTTGCTCCCATTTGATTCTTTTCATTTTTTCTTGTTTTGATTTGTAGTTCTGTCCAGCTTAAATGTCACTATGTTGGCAGCGTAGAATGTGGGTAGATCATATACCAGTTTAATAATGGATTTATTTATCTTAACTATTAAGAGCAGACGTGCTCGATAGTTAAGCCTAACTATGGAAGTTGATTGGTTTTTTGATTGGTTTTTTAAGGCGGTGTTAAAGATCTCATGGCAAATCCACAGAATTGTTTAGCTATCTGATATAGGAGTCCAAGTTTTAGTTTGTCAAAATCATTTGGAGCTTATTTTTGCCTCATCTTATCATATTAGGGTCTTCCATTTCATATGACTATTCTTGCCTCATCTTATTTAGGGTCTTCCATTTCATATGGCTTGATCTTTTGGTGAATTCATTAAGAACCATTCAATTTCATGAGAATACTGAGTATCTATTGATATAAAATCTTTTATAAAAATTAAAAACATTATTTTTCTATAATTTGAAATCAGGGTCTCCTATAAGCATTGAGATATTAAGAATTCATTTTATTGGATTTGAAATACAATCAATTACAATTATTTACTCCCTTCTTTGTTTTCTAGCAGTCTTATTAACTTTTAGAGGGTTTTACTTAAAAATGGGATCGATCAAACTATTTACTAAATCAATAGGATAGTGAGAAGATCAAAATCAACCTGTAGCTAATAGATGATAAATAAATTATTAATTAGCGTTATTCAATAATGTTTCGCTTTTCCTTCTTTCATCCTATTTGTAGAAATAACATATAACTAGCAACTGGATATAAGAGTGCTCCAAATCTGAAAGGTAGTATGTTCTTTAAAATAATTGAATTTTCTTTTATTAATCTAGCTCTGGTGGAACCCTTTTCTCTCACTAATTGAAGTTTTAAGATTCATCACATGAGCTTCTCAATAGTTCTGAATATGTTAAACTAGGAGAGGCTCGAACCTTTACATATCCACAAAAAAAGGCGACAAAACCAAACACTCATGAGGGGTGAGAACCCATAAACAAAAGCCTACTACTAAAAAAAGGAACCTAGCAGCAACCGGTTTGACTGCAAACACTGCAAATGTCTGACAGGCAGTAACACCAGTCTGAAACAGATTGCAACCGGTAAGGCTAGGAATGACTGTGACAAGTGTTAACCGGTTAATCACTTAGTTTTCCACTCAACTTAATACTACACTTCCATTACACCTTTATGCATGAATAGGTAATCTATCATCAGAAATATAATAACAGCTAGCTCAGCATGTTTTACCTTCAGACACAAATCACTTAAATCATCACATGAAAAATACTACACATGACACACAGATTTTTCACGTGGAAACCCAACTGGGAAAAACCACGGTGGGGATGAATACCCACAAGCTGCTTTTGAACTCTTTAGAAGTCCGCTCTGTTAGGAGCCTAGTCCAGTTAAAGACTGTTACAACAGGTTCTGCTAGGAACTGATCCTGTTAGAGATCACCCAGTTAAGGAATGGCTAAATACCCGGTTAAGGGTTAAACCCTGTTAGAGGTTACCTTGTTAGAAGATTTCAAGAACTCAATTAATTTGAGTCACCCTGTTAAACAATTTACAGCAAGCTGATTAAAGCTACCCGGTTAAGGAATTTTCCAACTATTGAAGTGGTTAAAGATCAACAAGTGTTACAATGATCTGATAATAGCACTCAATGCCTAATGCAGATCCACTTAAGTTCCTTCCTTCTGCACACACACAATGCAGGAATAAATCCTCTTATCTCATCTGGTCTGGCAAGAATCATGTATCTTTTCACTTAGATACACACACACCATTTGCCAACAACCTCAGAAAGAAACACAACATTGACCTTATAGGAAACAGATAGGTCGGTAGCATAAACCCTAAACCCTAAACCCTAAACATTTAGGTTACACAATTCAGGCAGTTCAATCCTGGCCATTGAACACTTTGCATTTGAATACAAAAGTCTTGAACATATCTCAAGATATTCTCCATCGTTCATTCTTCACCGCTTTCATGGCGACTTGTAACCCATCACGCGTTCTCCACCATTTACAGAGACTTTGCATATTCCTGAGGTAGATAGGATTGATCTCCTTCATGCAAGATCCTTCACGTGCTCAAGCTGACATGGCAACACGATCGGATCTTCATTACAATGATAACTCATCACACAATGTCATCGATTGAGTCACACAAGCTTGGAACACTTCAACCGGAAACCCTGAGGTTGAGACTACCAACCGGTAGTCATACAAAACTTCCATAAACCGGTTCTCATACCAACATGCTGGTTCACCTTTTCGCATATACCGGTTCACAATTATACCGGTTCTCTCATATACCAGCTCTTAGTATCATACTGGTTCTCTTGCCAGTTGCTTCTCTTGCTAGTTGCTTACTTCCATATACCGGTTCACTCTTCAACATATTGACATCAATGACAACATTCAATGTCATCATGTCTTCATACTGGTTCACATATGCCAACAGTTATATAAGAGTAGACATGTAATGACTTTAACATTAGCATGCTAACTATTCTATAATTAAATAGTAGTAGAGAACAAGTTTTTGATGTCTCAAGAAAATAAGTCTTCGTGCTCCACATATCATTGGATATGACAAATATTTTAAAGAATACAATGTTTTTAATATGAAACTTACAAGTATTAATAAAAAATGAAAAAATAGGTCATTACAATGAACTTTCTTTGTAAACAAAGAAAATTTGTTGGAACAAAAAATGATATGTATTTTTTTTTTTTTATGTAAACTAAAATAGTTTGATAATATGGAATAGTATTTCATATAAACCAAAAATCAATGATATTAGATTATGTGACTTTGTATTTTTCATTCTTACCATTGAATTTTTTAGTTATTTTCTAGGAGGCTAAGTACTATTCATTCATCCTATAGAATGTTAACAATTATTTTTGAGGCTTGGTGGAAGAGGTTGTGTTTTAATATTGTTTCTTAATGGCATTAAAATGTGGGTAAAGGAGAGATAAGAGTGGGAGGATAATTTTTGTTTTATTTGGAAGTTAGAGAGACAAGTTTACACAAACTATCTAGTGTGTAATGACTACTATCTACAATTCTTGAACAAACTATCTCCAACTCAAATCACTCTTATACTCACACCAACACTCTCACTTCACTTGGCATACTCAACTAATCACCTTTTTTCTCACTATAGTGAATAGTGATATCTTTTGAATCTCATTTTTATCATACGAATAAGTAACTATCACTTTGGATATTCTTGTTGCTTCTTGGTTGCACCAACGATCTGCTTGGATTTTGTGCTGGAGTGGTAACTCTCTAATGTTATTGAGCATATTGTATTGACTTTAACTTCATATGATTACTTTTATCATTTTATGTCTATTTCAATCTCTTTGTCTTAGCTTTCCATTGAGGTAGGAACATTCAAGCGGGAGTTTGATTGAGGCAAACCCTTGTATATATGCCCAAAATATTTCTTTCATCTTCTATGTGTAGTTGTAGATGAAGAGGTTACTTGGAAGAACTTATCTATGAGCTTGATATCTCTGCTAATCTCTAACCATTTGCTTATCATTTCAATTATTTAGTTCTACTTAGTACTTTCATTTTTATCATTTTAATTTGTTGTTTCATTACATTTCACTATTCTTTGGATATCATAATTTTGAATAGTTTTACTTACATTTTGTATAAAAATATCTATTTTCTATCCATATGAGACATGGGTGTGTTGCACAAACATCCTAGATAGAAAGCTAGTAATTTAATTATTGAGGAAGATCTTTACGGTTTGTATTCCTAGTTTCTAAAGTCCCATGAAACTAGATAAAAAAATTATATAGTAAAAACAAACATTTAGTTGATAAGTAAACTTGAAGGTCATAGTTGTATTTGGGATTATTTGAGTGGAGGGTTGAAATTTGAGTCCTCAAAGGATTTTATTATCCTTCTTAGTGGTTCACTTTGCGTACTCTACATTTTGGTGAGCCTGACATGAACTCAACTTTAGGTGAAATGTTTCAAAATAGACAATCTTCTTTAATAGAAATGAGAAAAATTGTTCTATAATCCTCTTCTCTCACTCTTTGATGTTTGCAAGACCACATGTCAGTACAACCTTGCTTGATTTCTATGACCTAGTTTACAAATTTTGAAAATGTAGTTAGAAGAATCTTGAGAATCAATGTACCTCAAACCAGATACAGTATTGCTAGACTTGGTCTGATATTTTTTGTAGATCCTAACTTTTCTAATTATCATCTTTTCTCTATAAATTCTTCAAATTCAAACTCTCAACCAAATTCCTAGACAACATCTCCCCCTAAGTGTCTTTCTCCTATTGATCGTGTCTACTCTTAGGGTCCCCTTTAAGTAGGTGTAGTCCTTAGAAGATAACTTGAGGGACTTTAAAAACCTTCTTAATATTGACAACTTATTCACTTAGGCAACCCCTATTGTTAGTAATTTGAGAGACTTTCTTATCTTATATTGCAAGGGCCTTAAGTTGCTTCATGCATTGACCAACATAGTTGAGATGCATGTTCCTTCATTCAAATTTATTTTGTCTCACCCTTAGGATACTCATTTAGACACCATTGGTACCCAGTTGAATGTCCCAATGCCTAAGGTGCCAATGCATATGGTATGATGAAATCTTATTGCGACTCTTATATCTTCTGCTAATAATACAAATACCATGTCCGTGAATCCTATTATCCCTTGAATTGACATGGCTCAACATCCTTTGTGGTATTCAATCACTTGTTTCACTATCTTGATAAATCCCACTTCTAGAGTCAACGCTTCCACTACTAATGCTTCCATAGTGTAGCAATGTCAAATTCACCTCAGCCTCCCCCGCCATCTAATCCCATTTTGAACACCCCATTTTAATTGTAAAAATTGGGTTAAATGATGTCCCAACTTTTAAACTTGATGTCATATTGGTGATGTATTTGTCTAAGAAACTTTTGATGTCTAATTTTCATTTTTTCACCTAATGTGTTTCTGTGCAACTAGCATGTTTATGGTGATAGAACATCACAACTCTTATGCAGGATTGACTCAAGGCTCTTCCCTATGGAAACTCCACACTAATAGAAGATTATGCTTCTCTTTCAACTTTTGGGTAAAATACTCTTTACTCTCTTCTTTATATTTTATCCCGTATCTTCCTTTGAACATATGTGCTTGATAAAATGGGGAAAATGTAATGTCATAATTGTATCCTATGCAATTTGACATCAATGTGTCTTCTCTTTAGTTATAATTAATAAATTTATTCTCTTTATCCTTAATTCTAATTCAAAGCATCCCTTAACACTCCATATATTTGATTCTTGGACTGTTAGGTCCTTTTTTCACCTAGACAAATGCACATTGTGCAAATGTCGATGTGATGTGTTAGCATCCTACAAAAACTCACAATTGTGCTAGCTATTAGATTTTACATTTTTTTCTAGTAGGTATCCTTGTTTCTAGCTTCCTTAATACATCAACATGGGGCTATGTTGACATCTTAAGCGGGGGGCACCCATATCGCACTCTTTGTACTATATTGTACCATATTTTTGCATGCCTTAACGAGGTGTTCAGACTCAGAATTAGAGGAAAAAAACTCTTATACGAGATGCTTCATGCCCAAAACTAGACGCAACATTTGATATATTTCTTAGACAGGGTATACATCACCAAAACTAGAGAAAACAAACTCTTACACGGGATGTCCTCGAAACTAAGCATATATATGTCTTGTACAGGGTTACACATTCTCAAAACCAAAGAAGACAAACACTTAAACGAAATGTTCTTGGAACTAGACTTCTCCCCTTGGCATTTGAATTTGCATTATATGTCTTAAAAAGGTTTATGCATGCTTGAAACCAGAGGAAACAAACTCTTATATGGGGTTCTATATACTTGAAACCACACATCACTTGCACACACACATGAGGATGAGTGGAACTAGCAAAACACAAAGTAGACTATTCCTACTCTCCTCCCCAACATGGATCACCTAGAAAAACACATCATGAACTCATAGTTTTGTTATTTGTAGTTCATGGATGATGTATATTTTTCTCTTTTAAGTGATCACTTGTGTTCTTGAGATGGCATTTTTCAAGAATGATATTAATTGTTGAGACATTTTGATATGAAGGTCTCTTCGGCTAGTTGACTTGAGGTCTTGTTTTTAGGTCTTTAGCTTTTTGTTGTGTGTGTCTTTTGCCTTTTCATCTTTGATTGTCTTTGTTTGCCTTTTTGTTTTTGTCTTGTTTTCCCTTGCATGTGTTTGAGTGAGTTAATATCCTAAGATCGGGGGGCCTTAGTTTCTCAAAATTAGTGATGTTTTATACTCCTTGTGATTTGTGCTCCTTTCCTCTTTCATCTACTTTATCATGAGTATTTTTTATAGGCTCATACTCTCATTAAATTAGGGGCTAAATGTAGTGTCATAAATTGTTACTGAGCCAATTTACTTCTCATGTTTGTGCCCCTACTTTAGCACGTCTCCCCCTCATCTCCTATCTAGGTCCGTTTAGCGACTTAACACCAATTTTCATGTCACATACACCTACCAAAAGCTTCCTCGGATAGGTGTCCTCCTTCCTAGGCCCAAATTTTGGCCCTCAATTGAGGAAGACCAGGGCGCCCTGGTCCTGGACTAGAATGCCCTGGTCCCTCTCATTGGGACCCAATTTTTAAGAGAAGGTTGGGACCTATCTCTCCAGTGGGAAATTAAGTTGGTGGTTCAATATGACCATTGGAGGTCAGCCTAATCGGTAAATTGACCTAGATCCTCATATATAAATGCATTTGATTAACCTAAGCATTCTAAGTCTTCGCATTCAAGCAATAAAAGCATTCAAGCATTAAAGTGTTCATCATCAAGCATTTCCAGAGGTCTTCAAGGTTGCATATTCTTCATTCAACCATTGTGGAGCAAATTAAATCACTCATATGCAAGCATGTGTGTGTGATTAGGTTTTTGTCATGTTCATGTTGTTTCATACAACATATGTGATTACATTCAAGAAGCAAAGCATCATTATCAATCATTGCAAATCTGAGGTATATCCTTCCATTATTTATTTCAGTATTTGCAATATTTCATTCAAGGTTAATTCCTAAACCAAGGTTTGACTTAGGCAAACCCCTATTTCCAACCTATTTCTCCTTCTTCCTGTGTGTAGGAAGAAGGTACATAGTTGTGATCTTTAGAATAATCTTTATTTACAGTGACAGATCATTCCCCCATTGGAGTGTGAAAAGTGGGGAGGACTAGAGTGACCACCACACCGGTCCCGACAAATCAAGACCTCCTTCTGGGATTAGGTCTGAATCCTCTTACAATATTCAGATCTAGGTTTGTGGCTCGATCCGACAACTATAGCTTACTGTTCATGCATTTTTGCACCAATTCCAACACATTTACCCTAATTTCAACATTTTCAATAAATCAATTCAACTCAAGGGAAAGAAGAGGCTCATCCAAGACCCCACATAATCTGATCAATATTTAGACATCTTAGATTTGGATCTATCAAATTCCTGTCTTTCCCTAATGTAGTGGTCCCTAAGCAAAAATTAGTAGTTTTCATCTTTCTTGTGTTGGAAACCCTAATTTTTCACCTCTACAGTTATTTAGTCTAGTGAAGATGTCAAGGTGTTTTTGAAAGGTTGGTGTAGTAGAAGTTTCAATATGAAAGAAACAATATCTATATGTAGGAAAGAGAATTTAATATCACAGTAGAAGAATGCTTTGCATTCCTCTAGTTTGTAAAGATTATGGATTGTAGTTTGGATATAATGTTTATGATATGTGTATGTTGCACTATCAAGTTTGCAGGTCCTCTATTGCTCAAATGATAGAGTTGGTTGTTGTTATTCCTAATAGTGAGGTGTTTGTCAAAACTAGTTCAGAGAATGTTTGGTGATTCTCGGATATGTGGTTCCTTTTGGAAAGAGACACTGCATCGATAGAGATTAGTGCATGAGGAATGTTTTGGGGTTGTCATTGATGCAACTCAGATCAGAAATCACATCTGGTATATGTAAAATTGTTGTACCAGAAGTTTGATATTCATTTTACTAAAGTTTGGAAGGTGGAATACAGTATGCAACAGAGTATGAGTACATTGAGCAAAACTCGATTTTGGTTGCATTTTTTTTATTTTGGTGGAAGATCTAGGTGACTGGAAATTCGAAACAACTTATTTCAAAATCCTAGCCTTCGGTATTGATTCTCATGCAAGATAGAAGATCCGGTATTCGATATTTCAGGAAGAACAGGGTTATTTTGGTGATTAGTGATGAAGCATGTTATGCAGAATCTTTGGGATAATTTTGGTGATTGGTTTTCAGTTCAAGGTGGTTGAGACGACATGTGTGGAGCATATTATAAATTTATTTAGGTTTGTATATGGATTTGTAATCGGATTGAGCTGACTTATTGTACACGTTTCATGTTTTGCAAAATTTTGAAGCTGACATATTGGTGACCTAACCAAGTGGTGCGGATATATAAGACTGATCTATTTGATCATTTTAGGTATGGATTTTGATGTGTGAGGAGTGTCTGAGCATCTAAACGCAGTTTCACATGCGCCATCTTTGATTTAGTGCTCTGGTGTATGGCAAAGCAACAAAAAAGGGCAATTTGTCAGAACAGTGGAAGATAGTCACTTTGTGCTTAACCGAAACTACATTGTGGCATTTGTAGATGCTACTCATCAGTTCATACATTCTTGTTGTCATTGTAAATCATTTGTAGGATAATGAGTCCTCCGAAGTTGTAACCCTCTTTTGTAATTGAGCAGTGAGCTCTAGGTAGTGTGCTTGAATGTATGTGCATTCCCCTCTTGTAATATTATTATACTCTTGATCACAGTATTATAATATTGTGGGTCTCAATCCCACCTTGGTTTTTCCCTTTCTGAGTTTCCACGTAAAAATTTTGGTGTTATGGTTTTGTTCTTGTTTGCATTAAGTTTTTGCTCTTTACGGTTATTCATTTGCATCGGGTGGTTTAAGAAGGTTATTAATTGTAGAAAACTGATTCACCCCCCCCCCCCTCTCAGTGTTCATTGATTTCAACAAATTTTATCATAGCCCAGTTCCTCTGAGGAAGCCTAACAGCTTGAGGAAGATCTGGAATGTGTATCAATGGACTCTGGTTTGCAGAAACAACTTATTGTGGCACTTGAAGACTTAGATGCAACAAGGAAAGAAGCAAGTAGCCTGAGAAGAAATATGAGTGATGATAAAAAATTTCATTGTCATTGAAAGAACAAGTGAACACATCCTGAGAGAAGAGAAACGAGTTGATGGATAAACTGAAGGAGAAAGAAGAGAAAAACAAATTGATAATCAAGTTCTAAAAGACAAGACAAATGAATGTGAAAAACTTGCTAGAGATAATGCAGTCTTGAAGAATGAAATGCAATCCATTGTGTTGAAGATGACAAAGGAGATTGAAGACAAGAAGAAGAATGAGGAAATATTGACTTAGTTATTGAAGGATAGATCCGATGAATGTTACAGATTGAATCATGAAAATGACCTGATGAAGCTTGAATTGATACAGTCCTAGAATAATGAGCAAGAGCTTGAAAGAATGATCATAATTTTGAGAGATGAACTTACCACTGCTAATTAGTACAAAGAAAAATTCAATGCTAGCTCAACCAAGCTAGATGAAATGTTGCAAAGTCAGAAGAATAAAGGTGATATGGGAGGACTTGGATTTGAGAAAGGAGAAAGCTCCAGATCTGGTCAAAGCAATCATTAGAAGAACAAGAGATCTCCGGTAAGACAACCTAATGCTTATAAATTCAACGGTAAATGTTTTGTTTGCAATAAATTTAGTCATATGGAAAGTCAATATAGAAATAGGGCAAATCAAAATAATTCATCATTCTCCAGACAATATTTCAATTGCAATAAATATGGTCATAGGTCAGTCGAATGCAAAAGTATGGTAAATAGGAAAAATTTAAGATGCTATGCTTGTGGAAGATTTGGACATATTGCTAACCAACACAGATCAAGGGGAAATCAAAGTAATTTCACGCCTAATCAGAGAAACAACATTGTTTATTATGCTTGCAACAAATCCGGTCATATTGCAAAATTTTGTAGAAGCAAGAATATGAGCAAGAATGCTCTGGTAGACAAGAAATAATCAGATGAAAAGGGAAAAGAGAAGGTTGAAGAGATAAAAGAGAAGCACAAGAAGATGTGGGTCAAAAAGGATGATTCAAATGTAGTAAATGGGTCCACACCTAATTTCAGTGTTGGAACCTCATCCGGTAACTAAGGCATTTGGCCTTTGGGGGTAGCTTTTCATGCAGATCCTTAAAACCCCCTTTCTAAGATCTGTAACTGACTGTAGAAGGTTATAGATAATTTTATATGGTTATGTAGATGTTCTTGAGAGATATCTAGAAGATTTCATGCTGATTTGATGCTCTAATAAAATATCCATGTGATATAGAGCATCCGAGAGAAGATTTAGGGTTAAGCATTTATTGCACCTTAAATTTAGATATTCATAGGATAAAAAGGCGTATTAACATTCATTTCTCACATTTCATTCGAAGCAAAAGAGCAGGATAGTGTGGCAAAGAATATTGTGCAACTAAACCAGAGCTTGAAAAGATTCAGGGAAGATTTCTTACATCTGGTTGAAGACAAAAATGTATTGTCTAAGTTTGAGTTATTTTTTCATAACCCATAATTCGATAATTGCATCATCTGGTGTGGCGACTCCTTTGGTTGTCAAAATAACTGATAGGGAAAGGCCTAAATTCAAGAAACACCCATTCAAATCGATGGAAGATGATCTAAATGGAGCATTTTCATATGTTTTATATGGGGTGTTGCATGTTGAATACATTAGGGCATATATCCATTCCAACATTGAGGAGCTTGGGTATTTTGAAATGCTAACACTATAAACCAAGCACATGATGGATGGCATGGGAAACCTTAAACCAGAATTCAAATCTCTGCAGGACAAGGGTTTCATTCAGTTCGTGAACTTTCCAATTTTTCGATGAACCTGAATGGGAGATATATTTTGAGTAGGGTCCATGATGAATTCTTATGGATTGATAAACCATACAAGATAAAAAAGCAAGCAATCCAAGTGGTGACATGTTTGAATGCAACCAATGAAGTTCCTGGTCTAAGGAATGTGAAGAACACAATAGTGATAGAGGTATCCGGTTCCCAACATGATAGTAGATCGATGACAATAAGTGACATTGTTGAGTATGAAGTCAGATTTGCATCCATGGTGACATGCTATAAGGTATATCAATCCAGAAGAGAAAATTCAGTCTTTGGTACGACAATATATGCAACTTATCAAATTCTTAAGGAGAACAAGTTGTATGATCTATGTGGAGTATTTCTAAGTGAGCTAATGATCAATTTGAAGAAGATAAAGTAGGATAAGAAGCATGTTTTTAAGTTCAATACTTTGATTATCTGTTTATCCTTCTATTTCATGAGAGAAATTCCCGGTGTAGGAAAAGTAAAATGGGCATATGAAAAACCAGTGGCGATGTAGATCAAGGAAGCCTTACAAGGATTAGGAGATGCTCAAGAACAAAAAGCTATCCGGTGCCAGGGTTACTTCAAATCCTTCCAAGGCATGATACAGAGCAGGGAAGGATCCCAAAAGAGATTATAAAAAAGTATGAGGACATCATATGCTTCATGGTGGAACTTGACCAGTGCCTAATAGAAGTTGTTGGACCAAGGATAGTGTGGATCATGCTCATGGGGCATGAAGTTGATGCAAATACTCTTGATGCATATGCACAACATCTTTTGAGTAAGCTGGTGGATGAAAAGGAAGAAATATTTTAAAGGACATATAAGGAGAAGATTTTAAGTCTACACTCCCAATTCACCAAGCCCAGAAAGCAGAAGAGAGTAAGGAAAGAAGTAGAGAAGCTTTTTGAAGACATGTGCATTACAAAGGAAAGGCTATCCCACATTAATGGTTCCCACTTTCGCCAATGAAGGAAATTTGCGAAAGTGGAGAATTATGTTGGGGGGAGGTTCGAATGAACTAGGGGGGTTTGAGCGAGCCCCCCCTCCGGGTTCGATTGAACCCACCATCGGACACGGGTTCGATTGAACACCGGGTGGATTTGTGGGTTTGATCGAACCCCTTAAAAATTAATATTTTAAGGGGTTCGATCTAACCCCCTGTTCGATCGAACCTAATTTAAAATTGTGTTTTTTCAAACTTCTATAAAATCTGAAAACGACAGTTAAACTATCATTTTCAAACTTGTATTTTTCTGTCCAGTGGGGGTTAGAGCGAACCCAACGTCAGCACCACGTCACCGTGCCCTGTCTGCAGTAGCCAGCGTGTCTCACCTTTCATCTTTCGACCTACATTATTTCAGGTGCACAGAATAGCCCTTTTTTTGTTTAATAATGTCTTTTTTTTATTAAATTTATTCAAAAATTAATAAATAATTTGTTTGTTAATTTATTGTTTTAATTAAATAATTGTATATTAATTGTTTTTCAACATTTTAGAAAAATGTTTGATAATTTAATGTTTTGATTGAAATTTATCAATTTGTTTTTAAAATTACATAACTGTATATGTATTTTTTTTCAACTTTTTTTTAAAAAGTTATTAAAAACTTAGAAAACTAAGGTAGTAAATTAGAACTTAGAAAAACATTAGCAAAAAAAAGAAAATTAGGAAAATGTTACAAATCTAAATATAATAAATTAAAACATTAGAAAAAATAAATTTTAATTTAAAAAACATTAGAAATCTTAGATAACAAATTTAAACAAATTAGACAAAATAAATCCTCTACAATGTGACCCCTTTTCACATCCTATTACACACACAACATGACCCCTTATGACCCCTTGAGACCACATATGCCCCTGATGACACTATATGTCCCCTTAGGACCATAGAGGATCGCATAGTGGACGCTAAGGGGTCACACGTGGTCCTAAGGGGTCACGCATGTGTTCTAACACATGCGTGACCCCTTAGGACCGCATGTGACCCCTTATAAAAGCCTAGTGTGTGTGACATACCCCTTAGTCCATTACATAGTGTACTAACGAGTCATATGTGGTCCTAAGGGGTCATGCATGTGTTAACAAATGCGTGACCCCTTAGGACCACATATGACCCTTTATAACATCCTAGTGTGTATGACATAGTGTCCTAAGGGGTCATATGTGGGCCTAAGGGGTCACACATACGTGACCCCTTGGAACCGCATATGACCCCTTATAAAATCCTAGTGTAAACGACATACCCCTTAGTCCATCACATAGTGTCCTAAGGGGTCATATGTGGTCCTAAGGGGTCATGCACATGTGTTCTAACACGTGTGAGCCCTTAGAACCGCATATGACCCCCTGTAAAATCCTAGTGTGAACAACATACCCCTTAGTCCATCCCATAGTGTCCTAAGGGGTCATATGTGGTCGTAAGGGGTCATGCATGCATTAACACATGTGTGACCCCTTAGGACCACATATGACCCCTTATAACATCCTATTGTATACAACATGTACATGCCTTAGGATCACATAGTTTCCTAGAAGGGGTCATATGTCCAGTCATAAGGGGTCATGCATGTGTGTTCTAGTTCACTGTATGTATGTGTGACCCCTTATAACATCCTAGTGTCTACGACATACGATCTCTTAAGATCACATGTACAGTGTCCTAAGGGGTTGAATGTGTGCTCTTAAGGGGTCATGCATGTGTTAGAACATATGCGTGACCCCTTAGGACCACATATGACCCCTTATAACATCCTAGTGTACATACGACATTCCCCTTAGGATCACATATTACAGATTTAATAATTTTATAATCATATGCCCATTACAAAAATACAATGACCTCTATTTTTTTGAGATATGGAGTTCAATAACAAACAATGTTAAAAAATTTAGAGAAGTTATATTCCATTTTGTAGATAATAGCCCATGTTTTAGTGAACAAAAAAATTAATTTTGATATACACAAATATTTATACATTACAATAAAATATAGGTCTAATTTTTTTTGTTATTGACTTATAAAAATTATATATCATGTTCTTGAATTTTTTATGTATTCAAGATTTAAATGACAAATTTATATGTGTGTGTGTGTGTGTGTGTGTGTGTGTGTATTTTAATTTAGTAAAGTTGTATGTATATATCTTTAATGATTTCTCTCTCTCTCTCTAAAATTAATGTTAGATCTCTCTCTCTCTCAAATAATTATGTTATCTCTCTCTCTCTCTGAAATTAATGTTATCTCTCTCTCTCTCATGAAAATGATCTCTCTCTCTCTCTCTTGAATTTAACTGATTTTAATTTTTAATGTTTTAAATTGAATGCACTTCATGTGTGTGTGTGCTTACATATTTATTTTAACTTTATGACATACCTAAATAGATGGCATCCCAGGATATACCTTCACAGGCTCCTGTTTAGGATCCACCTGCACAGGCTCCTGATCAGGAGCCACGCATTGATGATATAGATCCTCCACACTAGGATCCCCTGTTGCCTGACATTGCTACCATTTTCTAGTATAGTGATCGTGAGCTGCATAGGTTGAGGGTCATATTAGATAACCCCCGTACTGATAGCGTGTACAAGAGTACATGCACATCCATTTTTGATAGTTTGCAGACATTGAGGGATCGCTTAGTTTCTCAGACCTCATTCTCACCTGAGGTTATAGAGGATATTTATAGACAGTTGAGGAGTGAGGTGAGGGATCCCCATTCTTTTGTTGATGTGGTGAGGGTGGTTTTGAAGGAGACCATCAAGGAGAGATGTTTTCCACAGTATCAAGAGAAGAGTAAGGTGAGAGGATATTAGGTCACGAGATGTATCGACCCACGAGTTGCATCATTGATTTACCCATGCTTATTCGCTGCCCATGGTCATTATCCTAATAACGACCAAATACCATTATACTTTGCACAATAGGTATTTGTTGAGGTTCACTGTCAGATGAAACCAAACTACCTTGATATTATAGCATATTATGGACAGGGGAGGGGTAGGATTGCTGATAGAGATGCATATCGTAGGTGTGATAGAGCTCCACCTAGACACAGGGACCTTGTTGGCCAGAGATTTCTGGTAGTAGTCCCGGCCCTCGCCCCCATAGCGAATCATGTTGTGATTGCTTCTCAGAGAGAAGCAATTGATAGAATTGGACAGATTGCATCAGCAACAACCACCATATCATCTGACAGGTTGGACAGATATATGATGAGCCGACCACGTTCAAGATCATCCATAGATCATGCATCTTCTAGTCACGGGGTGGCTTCAGATTCAGATGATCAGTATATTATTGCTGGAACCCATCCCCATATGAGGTAGTAGCTATAGTCAGAGGTAGTAGACATGTACAGATGTTGCAATATTTAGCCGAGGACCTGCTACTTTCTTACCATTTTATTTCATCTCAACTTGGGATACCATTGGCTACTGTTAGAGAGGAGATTCTCAGAGACGGGTAGGCTACCACTGCATCGATGCATACCCCGAGGTAGTCATAGCATTCTCATCACTCTATGCATGTTGGGCACTGACCCACATTCATATCACTCTGTTGCTACAGAGGAGGAGATACGAGCTGATTTGGTCCATATCACAGATGAGGGCTAAGAAGTTTTCCTCTTTTTACTTGTTGTATCTATACCCAACAATTTCAATGGATCTATTAAGTCTTTACGAGTAAGTACAATTGATAACAATTGATCTTTCTCTAGTGTAGTATCAAGATTGTAGAATTGAGACATTATTTCTTTTGCACTTTTATTCATTGACCTCCTTTTAGTATGTCTAGGTTCTTCACTAAGATGTTTCAACTCATCCACATCCATTTCAAGTAAATGATCTAATTTTTTATAAGAAAAATTTCTCTTCACCTGTTTAGCTAGATCCACAATATGCTCATCCATACCAGTGGTAGGAGGTAAGGAGCCCAACCCCTCTCCTTCAACCTCCATTGGTTCAACTTGGCCAAGCTCCTCCGTATGTTCATCAACTATATTGTGTTCTTCAATAGGTTTGTTTGCCTCGACTCCCGCTTCAGAACTCCCTTCTTCTTGAGCCTATTCTGCACATAATTTAAGATGACAGAGAATATTTTTAATGCAATGAAATTCTAAGTTTAATTTGAAACCAAATTTTCAAGACATTTATTAAGACGTTTAAAAATTATGTCATAATAGGTGGACTATAATGTCATGTATTTAAGACCTATTATTGCATAATAGACCTCCTAATATCACATGTAATAGGTCCTAATATGATCTGCATAATATAGGTCTTAAGGGGACTCTTGAGTATAATGTGAAATGTTTTTGCATACGTCAAGTCATATAAATAGAACCTATTATGACATAATAGGTTCTAAATTTATGTCACATTTAAGACCTATAATCACATAATAAGTCTTGATATCACATAATAGGCCTTATTATTACTTAATATGACCACGTATGCAAAAACATTTCACATTAATATACTTGACTCTCCTTAAGACAAATATATTATGTGATATTAAAGGACCTATCACATGAAATTAAGTACCTATCTTAAATATGATATAAGTTAGAACCTAAATTATGACATAATATGTCTTATTAATTTTATGACTTAATACAAGACCACATATGCAAAAACATTTCACATTATACTTGACTCCCCTTAAGACCTAGATATTATGAAAATATTAGGACCTATTATGTATGTGATATTAGGACCTAAATTATGCGATAATAGGTCATTAATTTATTACATGTACATAATAGGCCCTAATATATCATAAATATAGACCTCGTAAGGCCCAGACTCAAGTATATAATGTGAAATGTTTAAATTGCATACGTGATCATGCTATTAAGTCACAATAAGACCTATTAAGTCATAATAGGTTCTATTATGTCATATTTAAGATAGGTATTAATGCAGATAATAGGTCTTAATATCACATAATAGGTCCTAGTATCACATAATATAGGTTTTAAGGGAACTCAAGTATAATGTGAAATATTTTTGCATACAGTTGAAAACAAAGAAGACACAATGTTTGTTTGTTTGAAAGTGTTTGTTTGTTTTGATCATGCAAGCACAAATCCTAGGGTTGGACGAGACAGTAGTTGTTGAATCTCACTTGGGGGGTTACCCAAGCTACACAATTAAGAGCGGATACTTAGGTGCTTGACCCCATTGGCTCCCCTCCATGACACTCACTTCTCTAAGGCAGCGGAGTACCAGTCCCCACGAAAACTCCCCGTGGCGAACTTTGTATCTCTTCTAAGAACCCTAAGAATGTGAGCCACTTCAGAGGTCTGACCTCCTGCGCCAACAACTAGAAGGTTTTTGGCTTCTAACACAAAAGGTGTCTAGTAAGGGCATCTATTTGGGTGGCTATAATCAGTAGCGTGTTATGCTCTGTTAAATGGAAGACCTCCCAGCCTATAGAGGTTGCACTTTATAGGGTTTATGGGGAGTCATAATGTCATTATAACAACATGTAACACCCTGTGTGGGGGAAAAAGCGAGACTAGGTCAATCATGCCCTAATCCTACCTTTTGACACACATTACGGAATACGAAAGAGCCTAGAGATATCGCACAATTGGCTACTTCTTTTGGTGAAAGAGAGAGCCACGGGATATCTATTAGGATTCCTATTCCCTTGTTGAAATTGTAAGATCCTAATCCCAAAATGCAAGTATGAACCAATAACAAGATTGCAGAATTGAGATTAAACAATGAACAACTGTAAGTACAAGGATGAAATAAGAATGCAGATATGTACCCGGAGTCAAAATAGGACTGAAAATGTTCGGGACGGGGGCGCGGGCGCCACTGTCCTGAAAACTGCACCGGAAACCACTGTTCTACACTCTGAAACACTGTCGGGAAACTATCTGCAAACTGTCTGTCCGGATGACCAGGGCGCCCAGCGCCTCTGTCCTAGGGACCAGGGCGCCCAGCGCCCCTATCCTGACAGGACCAGGGCGCCCAGCGTCCCTGTCCCAGTCTCCTGCTCTGCAATTTCACATAGGGTGCTGTTCCAACCTTCTCTCTCCGGATCTGTATCCCGCGGCGTCGTCCGAATCTCGAAACCTACAATAATATCTGAAAAGGGGGAGGGGCGGCTATATAGGGTTTTGCCTTAGTCAAACCCCCGCTTCGGTGATTTCCACCTCCATGAATAGCCAAGTTGTTTTGTAAAATGTATTGTGTGTGCAGACCTAGTGTGTGTGCAAGGTCCAAAATGCAAGAAAGCAAACTAGAGCAACCTAGAAAGTAAACCCTAATTTCTTGCAAATGATAATGTAAATGCTCTAAATCAAGATGCAAAGTGATCTAAAGCATGAATAAATGATGTATTGAAGCTTATGTAAAGACATGAAAACAACATGAAATCATACCCAACCCTCAAGGGAGGAGTACAAGCCAATCTTCAGTCGGTAATCTCCTATTGTCCTTCAATGTCTTCCAAGCCCTAAGTGGATGAATGAATTTGATAGATGCTTGATAGAAAGATGTTGTAAGATGTTGAAGTCTTCAAAGATCTGCTCTTTCGCTGCATATGAAGTTCCTGGAAACAAAAATCCGATCCCTTCAATGAAGAAAGAGAGTTCTTATGTATGAAACCCTAGGTCGTAAATTCATATTTTGGCCGACCTAGAGATTGAATATCCCGCCAATTTCTTGGGGTTAAGCTTTATTTTATGATTGGATCGTGCTCCTAAAATTTTGGGAAAAATGTCCGGGACCATGTGCACTCCGGGCGCCACGGTCCCGACAACTTTTCACCAAATTTTCAGGGCCGTCGGATATGATGATTTTAGAGAGAATCCCGAAGTTACAGGTGATTTCGAGATGTTTTGACCCCAAAACCAAGCCCCCAAGTTCGAAATAGGACTTACTTAGGGTTTTTGATTGAGTGATGTATTGAAGGAATAAAATGCGAGGGGCGCGCTTTAGTGAAAGGGCCCAACTTTATGATGTAGAGAATGATGAAATAGGACCTTAGACCTAATTAATTTGATTAATTAAGTGCTAAAGGAGAAATGCAATGAAGAATGCAAAATGCACTAAGGCGGGTGCTAAACTAGGTGTGAAATTGTACCACCCTAGCGAGTGCGTACAATTTACGACGCTACACACCCGTTGCTTGCAACTTTCGTCACAAACACATTTATTTATAGTGGCTTGGAAGAGCTTGGCTTTAGCTTGTTACCACTTTGGTTCATTCCCTCTCACCAAGCCTTAAGGTCTACTCGGGAAGCATGCCCCTTTCTAAGGATAAAACAAAAAGAGCCTATTGCTAAAGACACAAAAGACAAGTTTGTTAATTTTAGAGAACCAATTGAAGTGTTTTCTAAACTATAAAGACACATGGTTTCAAAATATAAATTAAATTATATATTTATGGACTATCTAAATTAAATTATAAATTATAAATAATAAATGGCAAAGAGAGGGGTCCTAAAGATCTAAATTTTAAATTAAAACCATGATCTATTATAAATGGACCTAATTATATAGGAGAAAAATTCAATTACACAACAAGAAAGTTAATGGAATTTGAAATTTGCAAATACACATGTTATTTCAAATTAATTATGTTTTCCAATTAAAACGAGATTATTTTTAATCCTACTATATTATTTTTAATCTTACTATTTCTAATTAATTTAATAAAAATAACATCATATAGAATTAATTAAGATAGAATTATTATATAAATTAAATTAATTAAATTAATTTTCATTAAAAATATTAGATAAAAAAATTTAACTAATACTAACAAATAAACACAATTTTTGGTACGTAATACATATAAAATTAAATAGAATTAAAAATAAAAAATACATATTTGCATCATGATATCTTTACCTTCTTTGTTTTCGATATCTTTGTTTTGTTTCGGGAGAATAATTCCTTGAAGTCTTATTTTTCCTTCTCTTCGTGTTCCTCATGCTTTTAAAAAAACCTTCAAATATCTTCAAATTATTGCCCTCAAAATAATTTTCAAATGTCCTTTAATCATTTGTGTTAAAAAATGAAAAAAATTATGTATATTTATACGACTCTAATAAAATGTAAAAATAAAATAAAATTGAGTCGGCCAGGGTTCGAATGAATGCCGACAATTAGAAAAGGTTGGGTTCGTTCAAACCCGACCATTACATAAATGTGCGCATCATAATTTAGCCTAGGGGTTCGAGAAAAGGGGGGTCTGCTCAAATCCCTTAGCGTTCAAGCAGACCCCCCTTCGCTCGAACCAGTGTTCATTCGAACCCTCTTGTTAGAGGCCTCTCCCAAAACTTTTCAGAGTTCTGAGGAATTTTTTCCTTCAAACCTCTAGTTCAAGGCACAAATGAAACAATCTTGATAACCCAAAAATATTAGATGGTAGAACTTGGAGCAAGCTTTCCAACGAGTATAATTTTATTACATTGTGAATTTATTATGTTCTTGTTTTTTTAATTTTATGGAATATTGGTTTTTCACGAACTTGTCTGTTCAACGCATTGGAAAAAATAGGAAACTAATTCATAAAAAAAATTGAAAAATATCTATGCCCCAGGTATTGATGTCTTCTTTCTAACAAAAAAAAAAATTGAATTTCGATATATATAAAACAAGTTATTTGTTCAAACTTAAACCTATGTCTGAGTCATGACTAGTCAGACTTCAAAACTTAATAAAATGAAAAATATTCAACATAACACTATCAAACCAACTACAAGCCCTGGCTATTGATGTTACAAACCAAAATTTGAAAGAATTGAGTTTTTATCATTTATATAAAAAAAGTTATGCATTTCGGGAGGCACATCACTCTTAAAATATGTAGTTTGTTGTTAAAAACTACTTTTTGAGGGAGATGGAAAAATTTAAAAAAACTCCTTCAAAAAAATTTGAAAAATATATATATATAATCTACAGACAAAATGCTACAAATCACTAATTTACATCATCTTCAAATTTTTAATAGTTTAAAAGTTATAGTTCTCAAAAGTTGAAGATTATTTTAAAAATGTTCATCTCAGTGTTAAAAGTGGCAAAAAAGTGGGAACCATTATTGTGTGTTCACCCGGAAGCAGTCTGCAGAGCCCGAGAGAAGAACATATTAAAAGAGGAGGACATGGTCAAACCCAAGAAGAATAAACCAGTTACTCCTCCTAAGACAAGGCAAACAAGGTTAGCACCTTCCTTTGGCGCTCAAAAGCATGTCCCTCCACCAAAACCTCAGTCCAAATCATCCGGTGGTGCAGAGAAAAGGAAGAAAGAGAAGCCAGAAAGAGTCTATGTGGTGGCCACTACAAAAGAAGAGATAAAATCTCATGAAGCGGTGAGGGAAGTGAAGAAAACTACTACTTCTGCCAGGGTAGTCAAGAAGCAGCCATCACGTGAAGGTCAACCATGCAAAAAGCCAAGAGTTGAAGCTAAGCAATCCAAAAGACCTCGATCAAGCAAGAAGCCCAGATTTGAGCTTGGTGAAGCTTTGAAGTCTAGAAAAATTGAAGGTAAATACACTATTGTGCCACCCATTTCACTAGGTGAGATAGTTGATGCAATAGTAAAGGAAGGGAATTTGAAGCATGTATCAGAATGGTATGAGAATTGTGATGAGAATGGTAAAATAACATTAGAAGAAGCCATTGTAGAATACATGACTGTATATGGCAAAGCCCAAATAGAATTATCATCAAAGATTTCGAAGGGTCTATATGAAATTATGGATGCTAGAAGGCATACAACTAGTCTAGAAGATGAGAGAATAAAAGAGTATGTATTGGTTAATTTAAGCTCTATAATTTCCAATAGTGAAGTAGACAAAATTATTAAGATTGCAAAGAGTATATTTAGAAGAAAAACCAGAGTTAATAAGATCATGTTTGGAAAGATTGATGAAGTAGCTAAGAAAACAAAAGTATTTTTGAAGCAAGTTTTGGAAGAGATCAAGTATGAGACAAATCCGGTGAAATATTACACCCATCCAGAAGTGCGTACACAGGATGATACCTCTATTCCAGATGAGAAAACAAATGAACAAGTTGCAGTTGCAGATGATACTATTGATAATCAGAAGGTTATAGAATCTGGTGAAGTTGATCAGAATCCTTCGGTAACAAATTAATTAGAGAAGACAATAGAGGAGGTTGGTGATGAAGAGAGAGAGGATGTAGAGAAAGGAGTAGATGCAGTGAAGGAGAAGATTGGAGACAAGGTTGAACAGGTTCTGGTAGAAAGAGACACTATGGACAAGGGCAAGAAGATTATAAGTGACACAGATCTCACCAAAGGGCCTATCGATCTTAATTCTCTATTTCCTGTCCAAGCACTCAAGCTTGCAGCACTTGCACAGGCCAAAGCTAGTGAAGACATTGAAGTATCACTCTGAGGATGAAGAGCTCATATACATGGCTACAAGTTTGTTGGAGAAAAATTCTACCATCTTTCAAGAAAGATATAGTAGAGTCACCCTCTGGTAAGCCGAGGAGCATGCTTAAGTCTATGGATTCTCATTTTGTATCTTTAGAGAAAGCTACCAAAGGTAAGGTTCTTAGCCAATTCAATTTTATGCGATTAAGGACAGTTTTGAAAAAGGTTGAAGGTGATAGGGCTAGTTTGATTTTTGGTATGAAGGCCATTAAAGAGGCACTGGATGAAGGTGGCAAGATTTACAAGTCATGTCTTATTTTTCCTAAGTTTACAATTGAGATTGATAAGAAGATCAAAGAATGCGAAGGTCAATTAGCCGGTATATCTCAATCTTATGCCCCCCAATCAGCTTTTGCCAGTAATTATGAAGCTCAGGTGATGGATCTACTTGACAAAATCAAGAGCTTGAATCAGGAAAAAGATAGAGTAGTTGGTAGAGTGGGAGAACTAAGGAACTTAATCACTCCCCGGTTGGATACTTTGCTTAGCAGTCAACAGGATTTTATGAATGCTCTAAATAAGAGTGTTCCTTTAGATCTTAGAGGAGCTGAGATGCATTCCTATCTGTTTAGTGCTATTATCAACATTTTGGAGAACCTTAAGAAAGGTTGGGATGATCACTTGTAGTCCCCGAAGACCATTTTTGCCGACATTTTCAAATTTCTGTAAGTTATTGAGTATACCTTTGTACATAAATTTTGGCGGATACCTACCTTTGCCATTGATGTCAAAGGGGGAGAGAGAGAGAGAGGAATGAAAATTGGTGTATATTCTCAAGGGGAGCTTGTTGATTTGTTGAGTTGTTGAATTTTTGTAGTTTTGAAGTTTTGTTGTATATGTCAGTTTTGATCTAACAATGTCATTTTTCATCAAGTGTTGCCATCAATGCCAAAGGGGGAGAATTTTGGCAAGAGACACTGTACTGGTAGAGATTAGTGCATGAGGAATTTTTCAAGGTTGTCATTGATGGCAAATCAGATCAGAAATCACATCCGGTATATGCAAAATTGTTCTTCCAGAAGTTTGATATTCATTTTGCTCAAGTCTAGAAGCTGGAATAAAGTATGCGGCATAGTATAAGTACATTGAGAAGAACTCGATTTTGGTTGCATTGTTTTTGTTGCGGTGGAAGAGTTAGGTTATTGGATGTTTAAGACAACTTATTTCACAATCCTATCCTCTGGTATTGATTCTCATGCAAGATAGAAGATCCGATATCTAGTATTTCAAGAAGAACGGGGTTATTTTGGTGATTAGTGATGAAGCATGTTATGCAGAATCTTTGGGATAATTTTGGTGATTGGTTTTGAGTTTGAGGTGGTCGAGACAACATGTGTGAATCATATTATCAATTTTTTTAGGTCCGTATATGGATTTGTAATCAGATTGAGCTGACTTATTGTTACATATTTATGTTTTGCAAATATTTTGAAGCTGACATATTGGTGACCTAATCGAGTGGTGTAGATATATAAGGTTGATTTGTTTGATTATTTTAGGTATGGATTTTGATGTGCAAAGAGTGTATGAGCATCTGAGCGCAGTTTCACGTGTGCCATCTTTGATTTAGTGCTCCAGTGTATGGCAGAGCAACATAACAGAGAAGTTTGTCAAAACAATGGAAGACAGTCACTTTGTGCTTATTCGGAATTGCATTTTGGTATTTGTAGCTGCTACTCATCAGTTCATACATTATTGTTGTCATTGTAAATCATTTGTAGGATAGTGAGTCCTCCAAGGTTGTAGCCCTCTTTTTTAATTGAGCAGTGAGCTCTAGGCAGTGTGGCTGAATGCATGTGCATTCCCCTCTTGTAATAATATTATACTCTTGATCACAGTATTATAATATTGTGGGTCTCAATCCCACCGTGTTTTTTCCCTTTCCGGGTTTTCACGTAAAAATTTTGATATTATGGTTTTGTGCTTGTTTGCATTAAGTTTCTGCACTTTACTTTTATTCATTTGCATCTGATGGTTTAAGAATCGGTTTAAGAAGATTATTAATTGCAGAACACTGATTCACCCCCCCCTCTCAACATGCATTGATTCTAACAGTTTCAAGTGTTGTGGCTTGGATGACATGTTCATTTGATTTTTGCAGTGTTGTGTTTTTGTTTTCTAGTGTTAGTTTGATTGGCAAATAGAGTTATGTTGATATGTGTTCAATGTTGTCATTTGGTTTGGTTTTCAACTAATTAAGGTGGTGTATCTTATCTAGATAATGCCTTTTTGGTCTAGTTAAGCATTGGAGGTTAATTTTGGATGTTGAAATGGACCTCACCATGGCATGTATAAATTCGCATTATGTATTTTACATTGGAGATTGCTTTTGGGCTGACTAGTTAACGTGTTTCTTTGTTGTTCTACACATTATAGTTGATGTTGACCTTGGTGGATGTTCTAGCATGTGTGGCTTATTAGAATCAAAATTGGAAGGTGTTTTGTGATTTATCAGTTGGAGTAGATCACAATGAATGCTATAGGCCCAAGTGGGCGAATTTATATGATATTGTATATTTTATGTATGGTTGACCTAATTAAGGGTTTTAATATATATATATATATATATATATATATATATATATATATATATATATATATATATATATATATATATATAGGTGTGTGGATGTATGAGTTGATGTATGGAATGCACATAAATTGATTTGAAGCAAATGTGAATGATATGCAAGTAGATTTGGTGTGAAAATCAATTTGTGAAGGACTTTTAAAATGATATCTTCAATATGACAATGTTTTGATATAGTATTAGTGGTTGATGTTAGATGTGTTTCCCATGGTATCAGTCACTTGATACAATTCTTCAAGGACAATTTCATGATCAAGAGATCTTTTTTATTTCAATTCATCTATTCCTTGTACTTGTTGAAAGAAGGTGTGTTCCTTTCGGCAACTTGTACAAACCTTTGTATCTTACCCTAAGGTTGTGTGCCTTGGTCTTGCAAGTCGTATTAGGTGTGGTGTGCTCCATTTCCCTGATCCTAGAATATTATAATCAATTATTCATATTGTGAGTGATTCTCATCATGGTTTTTTTCCTTGTTTTGGGTTTCCCACATAAATTTGGTGTTGATGTTTTTATTGTACATTATGCTTTCATGTTTCATAATTGCAATAATAAGTTAATTGTGATTTGAAGTTTTTATAATCAGATGTAAAGTATTTTAAGGTTTGGACTGATTCACCCCACCTCCCCCCTCCCCTCTTAGTCCCATGGTGTGTTCAACAAGTTCAAAACTTTACTACTATATTTGAAATCTATTTTGCAAGGATACATTTAAAAACACTCTCTTCAACTATAAACTTAAGGGAGTTATTGGATGAATTTTAAATAAATAACTATTGTAGACATCTAAAAATGGTCAACGCTTGCAGTGCCATACTTTAACATGTCTGTGTGACCTTATTTTAGGGTTTTCACACTTATTAACATTTCTTCTATGTCGCACATTCAATATTTATCATTTGTCAACATTGTCCTTCTTCTACATTTCTTTCCAATTCTATTTCAATTCCCTCACATTTCAATTAGGTCTTGTCAATATCAATTTTCAAATCTTAAACATTGGTCGTGATCAATTTATCATGTCATTTGGACATCATCAACCCTAATCAGTGTCAAATTAGGGTTTTGTATTAGATTTCAATCATCTTTGATCAATTATTAATCAATTTGAATAATTTTGTATCTTGTTCAATTGTTAATTATCAGCCTCCTTATCGATTTCAATCAATTCGTCATCGGTCTTTATCAATTCAACCTTCATCAAGTAGACCTTTTATCAATCTTTGATCGATTTGTCATCTATCTCAATCAATCATCAATCTTCATCACTTTTGAATCAATCAGTCATTGATCCTTTGTCAATTATCATCTATCAATTCGATCCTTTTGTAATTGGCCTTCATCAATCAATATTGGTTTCATATCAATTATTGAGCCTTTATCATTTAATTTCTTGATCATGATCGACATCATATTTTTAGTGCTTCAATTTTTTCTTGGCCTAATTCATTTCCTAAGTCTCCTAGGGTTTTATGATTAATACATTTAATACTATTATTATATTTTTTCCTCTAGGTTAAATAGATTTATTTATTTATCCTATGTCGCCACTAAATTAATCATTTAGTTGGCTAATTTATTTTCCTCTTGTGTTAGTTAATTAATAAATGTGAATTTATTAATTGATTCCACCTAATTTACTTATTTTCAAATTTTAATTTCCCTTTAATTATTCCCCCCCTAATTTCTCATTTTTTCATGCTTTCTTTTGTCATGATTTGGAAGGTAATTTCACTCTCAATTTGTCATGAAAATGACATAGAAAATGTGTCATAGACCTTTCATGGAAATATGTCATAATTTTTGACATAGCAAGTTGTCATAACACTTTGCATGGCAATTTGTCATAAATGACATAGAAGGTGACATAATTTGTCATAATCATGCCCCTTTCAAATCAATTTATCAATTTCAAGAAAAATTGCTCCTTTCGAATCTTTCGTTCTAATTTGATCAATTCATCAATTTGTCTATAAATTGAACCCTCTTCTCATTTATTTTCAACCACATTTCAAGTATCCTTACACTGTCGATTTCACTCTATTTTTATTTCATCTTGCTTGTATCACACTTGCATCTTGTAGGTGAGATCCACATACATCCATTTGAAGGAGAAAGAAGAACAATGAAGGGGATATCTACATTTGGTTTGCATTTCTTTTGAATATTTCATCTTCATGCTTTCATTGAATGTGTTAGGATTACATTTCATAGGATTTGGCTGTGGTTGGCTATTTTTCAATACTTTGATGCTTTTGCTTGATTTCCAACATCACAACTATTTATAATTATGGTAAAAAATATTTGCATGATAACTTTGAGTGACTAGTTTGTGGGGTGTTATCAATAAATTTAATGAGTGGCATTATTAATTTTTCTGTGTTTATATTGTAGGTACTGAAAGAATAAATTTGAGCCTATGTATCCATCTTTGATCCACTAGAAATGTGTTGGGGTAAATGAGATCTCATTTACATATGCTAAAGTTTTACTTAGGTAGCCGACATTATATATTAGCTGCATTTAGTTGCATAGTATATAATATTTGCATGTGCATTTAATATTTGTAACTTGTGGTTTAACAATATTTGACAATCATGTCCCCAAATATCACTCTAATGATTAGCTTTATAACCATATAATTTATTTCTATTTTAAATGTATTAAGGTACTTATTTGAACTTTCGTTTACTAATGTCTTCAAATTCTTTATATACTTATGTATTGATTATTTTTTTAAACTTTTTATCTACTTATCAAAATTTAGAGAAAAATTATATTGGATTTTTGTAAGCGTTATTTTTTTAAATTAATATAATGTATGTTTTTCAATTATTTTTGTGTAGGTTATATGATGCTCACACTTAGTGATGTAAGTTTTAGGATGCATCCACTTTGAAAAAATATATAAATAATATATAAATAAACAACTTCTATTATTCACTCTTGGTTTTTTTTTTACCAATTAATTTTTTAAATACTTAACATAATAAGATTAGATGGGGTGCACACTAGATGTTATGTTATATTTTAGTAATAAAAATAGGAACACTTTCATGTGTGATCAATATTTTACCATCTTAATATTAATATTTTTTAATTTTTTTTTAGAATTCGCAGCTGAAGCGGTATTTTTAACTTTTCCCTAGAGCTAATAACCAGTTGAGCATACTTGAACTCAAGACCTCCCATTTAGGAGGCTCACAGCTAACCACTACATTATGGGGTCATCCCCTTAATATTAACATTTTTAAAACCCTTAGTAGTTTAGAAACTATATTTGAAGTACTATAATTCATTTTCTTATCATGTATTGAAATTTTGAGTTTAAACATCTCAAAATTACTCATCCAAATTCAAGTTTAGTTTTTTTTAGAAACAAACTAGCCACTTGTGATCTCTTTTTTGTCCCCCACTTCCATGTAATTACCTTATTAAACAAAGTAAAAAATTTATGCTATGGGCACATGCATAAAGATGAGAGACCAAAAAGTGGCGACAACCACTTTTCATCCATCCAAGTCATAACGTGAGTGCATTATAAGATGATCACATTTATTCTGTGATAAAAAAATAAAAATTTCAAAGGTTGCACTCATTTGACATTGAGCCCTTTCTCTCCAACAACTTTTAGTGTATTAAATTGTATCCCTTTACAATTTCACACTCTATTTGGGCCCCTACTTTAGTGTGTTTTCTCCTCTAGAGATCATTTTAAGCCTATTTGATCCTTATCCTATCTTATGATTTAATTATTAATTGTACAATTTAATTTTTCATCAAATATTCAAATTAGCACTAAATATAGTATCGCAAACCAAGATATTCACGATTCCCTTTTAGAGGCCCTATTTTGGTAGGACCTCGGTGCTCAACACACATGCCCTACCAAAATTCCCTTAAATTATTGTCATTGCTAGTGTCAACCTTCACAATTTGGATTCTGGTCTCAATTGTTGTATTTGACCATTTTACATCATCTTTTTATCAAAAAAATCTAGAGTGTTTCCACCAAATTAGTAGGAAACCAAAATTAAAAGTAATACTTGCCAATCCACTAAAATCTCAAAAATTCCACCACTTGATATGCAATTCTACCAAATCATGACTTGAGAATGTGATCTAAATACAAGCTAAAAATTTAGTTTAAACTAATGATGTGGGTCCCAATAGGTGCGTCAAAATGTGTATAGAAAAATGTGATCTCAAATGAAATGAAAATAATACTAAAATCATTCAAAATCACATTAAAAATAATAATTGAGATAAGGCAATAAAAGAAATCAAACGCACAAAATGGCCATTAAAGATTAAGTATGATGTTGTCCTTGATACAATAGTTTTCTCATGACAACAGATTCAATGTGTGCTCATGATTTTGACAACATAAGGGTTCTCAAATGATCAAGATTGCATGAAGTTGATATCGGTTGCATAATGAGAATAAAGGAGGAAATTTGGCTAAATGTTGGCTTGAATATAATGGAGAGTCAAGATGCATTGCATAAGATTAATTATTGATGATAATTTGGTCCTAACCTCTCATGGGAGCTTGGCAAGTGCCAACATAGGAATGCATGTGAGGAGAGGTGGCTCGAGGAAGTGTCTACTTGGAGTGTAGACAAGAGTCCTTGTCTCCACACTCCAAGTATGAGAATAGAATTTAGGAAATTAAAATTCCTAAGAGGGGGATGAAAGGAAGGGACCCATGTGGGTACCCTCCCAAAAGTAGATAGCCTTTAAGGATGATTGGTCAACTTGAGTGGCCATTTATGGCATGATTTGGCCCTCTTCCTAACCATGTGATTAGGAGTGTGTACACCACTAGAGGACTATTAGCTGGGGATTAGAGGGTGATTAGGATTAGGCTTAGGTGCAAGTGGGAAATGTATGAGGATTTGACAAGGAGAGAGAAAAGGTCAGGAATTAAAAATAAATTTTAATTCAAAACTAGAGGAAAGGCTAAAAGTGAATTCAAAAAAATAAACATGGGTTTTATTTAAATAAATAGATGAAGGGTTAAGAAGGATAGGTAAGTAGGAAAATTAATTAAATTGATTGTCTAGAGAATTTGGCTAGGAAATAGAGGAATAAATTAATAATTAATTAAATTATTATAATCAAAATAAGAGATTAGACAAATAAAGAGGGATAAATTGACCAAATGTTAATGGTCAATCTTAGTTATCTACACTATGAATGTATTGTTGACCTCATGAAGAGTTGATTTCTTCCTAGAATCCTTGATGATAGAAAACACATCCTTCTCAATGATATTACAACATTTGTCTAAATGAAGTTGTTTTGTTGGACTATGGTCATGAGAATCTAAGGGCTCAAGTGAATGGCTTGGCCACCGGTTTGCAGATATCGGCCCTCTTCAACTTGGATTGACCAAGGATCTTTATTGTCGGCTACGCTTTAACTAGTGTTCTATCGAGTTTCATTATCTACACGTTTTGCAGTCAAAATCACTGGCCCGTGTTTGTACCAGTTGGGGTTTGATATTGGTCCATGGCGTCTTGGGTGTTTGCAGAATCTTTTGGACCTGCGCATTAATGCACTTGGCTAGAGATCAAATTTGTTTTGCAGCCTTCCTTCATTACCAAAGTACAAATTGGCCCATGTATTATCTCTGCACCATTTATTATTTGAGCTAGTACATTTAAAGTTTAGTCCCACTTTTTTTTTGGTCCTTTTGTTTGGACATACCTAAATATAAGTTATATCCAGTATGGCCCAAGCGAGTGGATTTTTTTTAGAATTTAGTTGAGACATGTTTTGTCGTCCTCACCATTTATCATGCTCAATATGGGCTCATAATGACCTATGGCTTGTGGTCATTCCTTGCTTGCCAGTAGAAAGTATTTGGATAGCGTTTAATTTGGAGTTCATGTGTTGTGTGTACTTGTTAAGTTTCTTCTAGCTTGTGTGATTCAAGATTTGAAGACTCAATGACTTATGGAATTGCTGGCTTGTGGTTTTGTTTAAGAGGGGAGTGGCATGTAGTGATGCCACAGGACCCCACCAACTCTTTGCCTTCATTGCTTGTGCTCACTGTCGTTTGGGGTGGTGACCTTTTTTTCTGACATGTTGAGCTGATAGGTCTCATGGTGGACCAAACCCTCGCCCTCAGGTACTAAGAGGGGTGTGTCATTTTTCCACATTTAGGCCCTAATCAATATTTTTTCTTCAAATGACCATAACTTGGACGTCTAGCATCCATTTTTGGCAAACGAAGTATTGTTGGAAAGGTGGTTTCATGCACTATTCATTGGTGTAGGGATTTTTCTAAGAACATTCTTGTAGACACATTGCACTAAAGTGTCACATCATGTATTTTGAGGGATTTTGCACAAATTGTGCCATATTCTTGTACTCACAGTATATTATAAAGTGCCATGGGGGGTTATGTAGAGCCTTTATTGTTTGTCAGTAATAGCTTTGTCAAAGTGAGTGTCACTCCACGCCAACAAATAAATTAGTGGGATCCATGCCTCATGCATGTTTATAATTTGGTGCACACCCTTTGTTCAGTTGTAGATACTATCCTGGTCACTTCAGACCTTGGATCACCTCCATCAGTGATGTGCACTATTTCAATGAACTGTCTTGCTTCTCCCTAGTCAACATTATGAGGGGGTATCATATTGTTCATGCTAATGCTTCCTTGGTTTGGCTTGAAGTGAGTCAACACACTCTTGCATTCCTATTTTGTTGAGGCAACCTCCTTGATCATAGTTCCTCAGACTATTGTACCTATATTTTCAACTTCATTAGCTGAGTAGTGATGATGGAACCACTCAAACAACTTCATCGGTTGTAAGTGATGTTGAGGTCACTCATACAGATTCATGTGTCATCTGTATTTTTGATTGATAGATGTTATGTCATTGTTGTCATCTAATCATTGTTCAAGAAGTGTCATTTGGTGCACTCACACAGATTGTTGTCCTCATGAACCTGATCATCATCTTTTTAGAAGAGGTGTATACACCTAAAAATGGTCTGAAGATAATTAATTAAATACGCAATTATTTAATTAATCCCCCTTCCTAATTTAATTAAATTCATTAAGCAATTTGATTAAATTCCCACTTTCATCTACTTATCAATAAATCTAAGGATTTATTTGATAAGTTCATTTTCATAATCCCCTTTGATTAATTAATTCAAATTAATTAATTTTCCCCCCATCTTCAATTAATTCTTCTAATCTTCTAATTAATTAAAACAAATCAATTTATGAGTTGTTGAGAATTAATTAGTCTTATTTGAATTTTAAATTTAAATTACCATGCCTCCTAACTTCTAACCACCTAACGTAACCCCTTCTAAACCTAACCCTGGGTTTAATTAAACCTACTCTTCCCCTGAGACATATGGCATTCTTGGGCCACATGTCCCCTTTCCTTAGACACTTGCTCTGTCATGAGCAAAGCTTCTTGACACTTGTCACCATAGAGATGACAAATGTTCCCTTTCATCCAACCTTTCTAGAAGCTTCTTCACACTTCTCACCATAGAGATGACAAATGTTCCCTTTCATCCAACCTTTCTAGAAGCTTCTTGACACTTCTCACCATAGAGATGACAAATGTTCCCTTTCATCCAACCTCTTTTCCAACCTCCTCCAATTTAACCATTGGTATCTTCAGACTTAATCTTGACCGTTGATTCTTGCCACCTCACCCTTGGCCTTGGAAATCCTATAAATAGACCCCATTTTGGAGCAATAATCATCCCATCTCATTTTGCATTTCAGGCATTGTTACTATAGGCATATTGATATTAGCATATCATTTGAGCATTGTTATTATAGGGCAATTGCATTCTTTGATCTAGCTTATTTTCTAACATAATTGTTGAATCATGTAGCTTAAGCATTATCTTTTCTAGCTTAAATGCATCATTATCATCTTAAATTCTCCATCTAGATGTAGTCAAGTCACTGGAACTCGCTTATCTAGATCTGAGAGCAAATCTACACTCGCATTTATTAGGAGGCAATAGATCGATTAGCCATGGTTTTATCTTTATTTGTTTTAATTTTTCTAACCATGCTTGCAATGATCTATTGAGTGTTTTGTGTTGCAACTACAGGTATCACACTTCACAAGCATGACAAGAGGATCTTCAGATACAACACCATATCAATCTTCAATAGTTGTCTACAACTTGTATGTCCTTCAATGATGTTTTTCATGCTTTTAGGACATCATTTTGGAGGCTTTTTAGTCTTCAAGTTCTCTCTTTTGGAGAGGAGTTTTCTCCCACGGGGTTTTTCTCCTTTTCTTTATTTGTGAGAGATTTGCATTGTAGTTGTTCATGGGTACCTAATATGGCTTTTTTGCCAAGACCCATAAGGCATCTCATATTACATATTTTACTCTGCATGTTTCACTAAAGGGGGGGTGTTGGAGTAAATAGTTTTCACTATTTATGGTTTACTTAAGTTTACTTAGGTAACAACATTTATTAAGTAGATGGATAATTGAAACTCCTAGATACAAAAAAATATGATGGAAGCACTGACCCTCAAGATCATATACGAGAATTTTGCACAATGAGTATGGAGTTTGCACATGAGGATACCTACTTGATGAGATTATTTCCAAAAATCTTAACTGGATTAGCTATGGAATGGTTCTCCAAAATTCCACCTAGAATAAGATCATTCTCAGAGTTGGTGGATAAGTTTGTTTCACAATACTCTTACAACATACAACATGATGTAGCAATGCTAGACCTATGTAATGCCAAACAAAAGGTTGGAGAACCTTTCATGACATTTTTACAACGATGGAGACGGTTAGCTTCATGGTATCCTCGTACAGTGCCAGAGTATGAAAAAATGGACATATTCATTGACAACTTAAATGATCAAATGAGTTATTACTTAAAAATGCAAGGAAATCAAAGTTTTGGAAAAATGATTGATAATGGAATCAGAATGGAGGAAGCCATGATAAAGAAAGGTGAATTGAAAATATACAAAGACAGAGTCCATCCTCCTAACAACACCAATAACAACAATCACAATGATAAGCCAAAGTTTTGGAATAGAAATCAAAATGTCATCAACGATGGAATAGTGGATAACAATAATGTGAAACCAAAGCAACCGGTTTTTAATTTATCCACTCACTCAACAGTGGCTCAACAAAACAACTATCACCAAAAAGAAACTATCAAAAATTTATTTTGAAGGCAATTTACAAAGATTGGTGAACCCCTTGGATCAACACTAAAGACGCTTCTCGCAAACAAATTGATCACTTTACCAGAAGAAAGGAACTACGAACCTCAAATAAAACCACCTTGGTGGAATGATAACCATTATTGCGATTTTCATTGAAACAAGGGACATCACACAAATAGTTGTCAATGGTTGAAACATGTCATCCAAGATTTGATTGATAATGGAGTAATAACTGTGGATGGACATACAACGAATGAATCTCATACAACTTTTAAAAATCCGCTTCTAAACTACGAGAAAGGTGAATCATCAACAATAAATAATGGTAAGGGTAAAACGGAAGTAAACTATGCTCATACATATGATAATGTGGGAAACGTGATTGTAGTTAAAGAAAAGAAAAATCAAGAACCTGCTCATGCTATCACAAGAAGCAAATCCAAAGTAGTTTTGTCAAGTCCTATGACAAACGCATCATCCACTACCAAACAATACAACCTACTGGATCAATTGCAGAAAACACCCGCACAAATATCTATCTTAGAACTTTTAAAGCTTTCACCTACACACAAAGAAATTCTTGAACGAGCATTAGTAGATACAACAGTTTCCAAAGAGCTTGATATCAATCAATTCCAAACCATGGTAGGACACCTCACAACCCCTCACTGCTTATCATTCACTGAAGAAGATGACATGTCCCTACAACATCCTCATAATGCTCCCTTGCATATCGAAGTCATCATTCATAAGATGCAAGTTAAACGTGTCCTAATAGATGGAGGAGTTGGCTTAAACATCTTCTCTTTGAGTCTTGTCTATGCTCTAGGTTATTCAAAAGATGCAGTTGATCCCTGGAAAAAGATCACCATATAAGCCTATGATGAAGAAGAATGTTCCTATAAAGGAATTGTGATGTTACCTATCAGAGTGGGACCTTTGCAGAAAGACACAACATGCTAAGTTTTGGATTTAGATTTATCATACAACATACTCTTGGGAAGACCCTGGATACATGGCATACAAGTTGTTCCATCAACATATCATCAATGCTTAAAGTTTCCCTATAGTGGACAGGAAATCACGATCTCAGCAGATTCAAATCCATTTCAGTATTGTAGTAATCTTAAACCAATTCAAGAAGTCATTGTTCATCATAATAGGGAGGCATCATCTTTGAACACACAATCCAAGGAACAATCATTTGCCTCTATTTCGTCAAGTATGGAAAAACAAATGCAACTAAGAGATCGAGGGAATGAAGAATATTCAATATCACAATTACCACTTTCTCCTAAATCCTTTGGAAAACCATCAAACTCTAAACAACAACCAATTGTAAAACATCTTCTGATATTTGATGGAGCATTTGTTAGTGCTGGAACCTTATCAGAGGAAACAGAAGACAAAGATGCGCTACAATGGCTATACAAGGATGAAGATTTCAACAAAAGATCAACAATGTCCGCATACCTACAGAAAAGTATGGAAAAGGATTTAACATTCTCAGAAAAATGGGATAAAATGGAACAGGTCCTATAGGAAAAAGAAAAGAAGGTATCTCAGAACCTATTCAACCTTACACTTAGCAGACTACAGACAAAACAGGCTTAGGATATGGACAAGTCAATCTACTAGAAGATACATCTTTTAGTCAACAACAAGAGGAATATGAAAACAAACAAGAACAACTGACAATTGAACGAGAAGACACATCAGCTAAGCAACAAACACTAGCAAACATGAAATGGGAAAAGAAGCAAGCTTCAAATCAACAAGAGAAACAAACTAAAAGCACCTCTCAAGAAGCATTAAATCTCAATCAAAACAAGAAAGAAGCTAATATAAGTCCAAGAGAGCTCATGGAAAAATTAACAGAACTCAATCTCAGTCCTGAAGAAGTTGAATATGAAAGAAGAAAAGATATAGCAAGAAAAGTAGAAAAAATACTATATGAACAAATCTATAGATTGCAAGCTGCAAGTGATACAGATTCTAATGAATGGGAATGGGATTCCTATCACTCTAAAGAATCAGTTGAAGAAAATTGCTTTGAAGGAGATGTAGGAGTCGATGTAGTTCACATGTATGCAGGACAAACATCGAGAAATAGTTCACTTGAATTAGAATCACATTCGGCTAACTTGGACTTAATCGAGGACAATCAGGAGTTTCTTATACGAGGTCATTCTAATGAGAATACCCTTCTGACATCGACATACATATTGAAAACTTTGATACATCCATCATGACCCTTGATACCCTCGAAACATCCCAACCTGAAGATCCCTTACCTCTAATCCACCCTGAGCTTATTGATTGGGAAAATGAAGGACATACCGCCATTGATGTCTTTCCAAATGACCATGCTATATCTATATATCTTAATGCAATCGAACTTGTAACAACTCTCACTAGTAATTTCAGCAACGCATCTTCCAGTCGAGTGGGTGCCAAATCTCCTAGTCGCAAAAGTGAAAATACAGAAAAAAAAAAAATCAAGTCTAATGCCGAAAACCATTTCTTGGCAACATTAGATTAGAAAAAAGTAAAAAGAAAGGACGCATCTAATAGTGAAAACCTCCTCGAGGTGTTGGAAGATGAGAGATTTGACACTTTACCTGAGCACTATCAAGAAAGGTCATCCATTTTTATCGAACCAACAGAGGCAGTTAACATTGGCACAACAGAGCAACCAAAGATTCTTCATCCAACAACTTCTCTATCTGAAGAAGAAATGCAACAATATATAGAATTCTTCAAAAGATGGCAAATCAATTTCACCTGGTCATATGCAGACATGCCAGGGTTAGATCCAGAGCTTATTATGCATCACTTAAATGTTAGTCCAGGAGTCAAACCAGTCAAACAGAAGTTAAGGAAAATGAATCCTCATATCGCTCTTCTAGTCAAAGCAAAACTAAAGTTATTGGATGTAGGATTCATCAGACCTGTAGCCTATCCTCAATGGGTATCGAACATCATTCTTGTTTCAAAACCATATAAAAGCATCAGAATATGCACAGACTTCAGAGACCTTAATAACGCATGTCCAAAGGATGACTTTCCTTTGCCTAACATCGACATCATTGTAGATTTAACTGTTGGACACTCCATGTTCTCTTTAATGGATGGTTTCTCCAGATACAATCAGATCAAAATAGCACCCGAAGACCAAGAAAAGATAACTTTCACATGTCCATGGGGTACTTTCTGCTAGAACGTCATGCCTTTTGGACTAAAGAATGTCAGTGCTACATGTCAAAGAGCTATGACAACTATATTTCATGACATGATGCATACATTCATGGAAGACTATGTGGATGACATCTTGCCTAAATCATACAACAGAGAAGAACATATAGAGATACTAGAAAAGATCTTTGACCGGTTAAAATAGTACAAGCTATAGCTAAACCCTAAGAAATGTGCCTTTGGTGTCACTTCAGGCAAGCTATTGGGATACATTGTTTCAGCTAGAGGTATCGAAGTAGATCCAGCTAAGGTAAAAGCAATCATGGAAATGGCATCTCCCAAGAATATAAGTCAACTAAGATCACTCTAAGGAAGAATCCAATCAATCAAAATATTTGTTGATCAACTAGCAGATAAATGTCAACCATTTACTCATCTATTGCACAAAAATGTTCATTTCAAGTGGGACCATCAATGTGAAGACGCATTCAACAAGATCAAGGCATATCTCATGCAACCACCTATACTAATGTCACCAATTCTAGGAAAACCATTGTTACTTTATGTATCAATCACTGAAGCATCATTAGGAGTTTTTCTCGCACAACAGGATAATGAAGGAAAAGAATGAGCTATCTACTACATCTGTAGAACACTAGTAGGATACGAGATCAACTATTCACCTACAGAAAAATCATACTTGGCAGTAGTTTTTGCTTCTCAAAAATTACGACATTGTCTACTATCTCACTCCATCAAGTTAATAGCTAAAATTGATCCTCTGAAATATTTACTTAGCAAAGCAACATTAACAAGACGAGTAGCAAAGTGGATCACGATCCTGAGTGAGTTTGATATTGAGCATGTAGATAGAAAACCTATAAAAGGACAAGTCATTGTAGACCAACTAGCTGAGGCACCACTTCAAGATGATCATCCTTTATAGATTGAATTTCTTGATGCTAATATCCTAATAGTCACCACAAAAGCATGCCAATTATACTTTGATGGTTCATATACACAACACGGATCAGGAGCAGGTATTATATTCATCACACCACAAGGTCATACAATCCCAAAAGCATACAAATTAAGCTTTCCATGCACCAACAACACAACAAAATATGAAGCTTTGGTAACAGTTATCAAAATGGCTATAGAATGAAACATTACACAACTTCAAGTCTTTGGAGACTTTCAGCTCATCATTAATCAAATCAATGATGACTATCAAACCAAGGACGAAAAGTTGATGTCTTATAAAAAGATGGTTGATGATATCAAGAAATACTTTGTAGAAATAACTTTTCAGTAGATTCCAAGGAATGACAACAAAGCAACAGATGCCATGGCTACACTTGCTTCTCTACTTCAGACACAAGAAAATCAACAACATTATGAATTCCTAGTAGAAGAGTTGTTTTACCCTGCTCATAATTGTCCTGATTCCCAAACTATTTGTCACCTTGTTGGGCATGATTCATCTCGCTATGGTCAAACTTACACATACATGAAAGATACCTCTTGATTTACCAAAGAATCAAAAGAGAAACTTTATTTGTCAATCCTCCCATTTTACTCTTGTCGTGGATACCCTGTTTAAACAAGGTCTAGACAGTACTCTTTTAAGATGTCTCGAACAAGAAGAATTTGAGAAGGCCTTACATGAAGTTCATAACGGCATTTGTGGCACTCATTTAAGTGGTCATGCAAACAATGTCAGATCCATGGGAATTTGATTCATGCACCAGCACAAGAACTTCATGCTTTGGCAATATCTTGGCCTTTTAGTCAATGGGGTCTTGATCTAGTAGGAAAGATAAATCCTTCTTCATCTAATGGTCACAAATTCATCCTTGTAGCTACAAAATATTTCACAAAATGGATTGAGGTGGTACCTCTCATAAATATCACAAGAAAACAAATTGTTGCATTTATCTTGAATTATATCATCTGTTGCAATGGAATACCAATGACCATTATCACTGATAATGGGTGACTGTTCAAGAATCAGGATGTACAAGAATTATGTGAGAAATTCAAGATCCAACACAGATTCTCCACACCCTACTATCCACAAGGGAATGGACAAACATAAGCATCAAACAAAACTATTCTAAAAATCCTCAAAAAGACAGTGAATGATGTTGGAAGAGATTGGCATATTCAATTAAACCCTGCTCTATGGGCCTATCATACCAATATCCGCACACCAACAGGTGCCACACGTTTCTCTCTTGTTTATGGATCAGAAGTAGTATTGCCAATAGAAGTAGAGATACCTTCTCTATGAGTATCATTAAAAGGTCTCATCCCAGATGAAGAACAATGAGTATCTAGACTGCAAGAATTAGAACTAATCCATGAATGAAGACAAAATGTCTTTGATCATTTAAAGGTATATCAGCAAAGAATGTGTCGGAGCTATAATCACATAGTCAAACCACGAACATTTCAAATAGGGGAACTAGTACTAAAAGAAAATCCACGCAACCAGGCAGATCGAGAAAAGAAAGGAAAGTTTGAACCAAACTGGTTAGGGCCATTTGTGGTCACAACAGTATTTGGATTAGGAGCATATCAGCTATCAACACAGGATGAAGATTAGCTCAACGAACCCATCAATAACATGCACCTAAAGAAATTTTATGTCTGAAAAAGCAGAGAAAAAAAACAGTGAAAAAGCAAAAAAATCAAAAACAGTGAAAAATCAAAAAAAAAAAAAGTGAAATAGAAGAAAAAAAAAAAAAAATCAAATATGAGAAAAAGTGCATTAAAACAGATGGTGAAAACCTGGAAAACATGCGCTATATGTTCGCTAGCTCTTCCATCTATTAGTTCATGCATCCTTCTGCTTGCATTCATTTTTCCATCAGAATTGTTCATATGCATCATAAAGCCTTTGTACATACGTAGGAACCCCGAGTGGTTTCTTGCCATGGTTTGGATCATTGGGTATATCATACTGAATTTATTTCTAGGCTTGGGGCAAAATCCTGCACTTAGCTGGAGGCAAAACTCTTGATCATTTTGAGCTTAATCAAACAAGTAGAACAAATGGTTAGACAACTCTTATCAAGCGAAAACTGAGACATATCCAACATTTGAACACGAGATCAAATTATCAACCATCAAATTATCACACAGTTAGTCTAAACGCATGGATGATATCTTTTGGATAATGATTTTAACATGATGGTTCAACTTTTCTATATTGATTTTCGCTATCATGATTTATGAGTGACTCCAGGATGTCTTTGACTAGAGGAACAAGGAAGAAGCATGATATTAATCATTAATATGTGCAAAATTGTCTCAGGACATGATCATTAGAGTATCATCGAAGACATTTTTGATTTGCATATTGAAATGATTAATACTGCCTATTTTACACAAGCAACACTCAGGTCATCTTGGTTCAATTATACCTCGATGCTTGTGCTAACTTGCCATATCAAAATCCAAGAAAGCAGTGCTCAGGTCATCATGGTTTAATTATACCATTGATGTTTGCACTCACTTCCCACATTTAAAAAGCTCAATGATGACAAAACACAATAATCCAGTGACTGGTCCAGTCGTAGCTTTGCATTTGCATTTGCATTTAGCTTGCATTTTATTCTTGCATGGGACCCTGCATGCTCCTTTTATCTAAGGTTAAATCTATCGTAGGAATCATCAAGGTATCATCACAAGTGTATACGCAATCAAACTAATGACTCATATTCCTCCAAATATTGTTGACCCAGCAAAAATCTTATGCTACCCTCTTAACAGAACCAACATCATCATATCTAAATCTTTCTGCAACTTGATATCAACAAACTGTCAATCAATCTTATCAATTCTATCAATCAATCACATCTAAATCAATTCTCTCATGTCTTATACAAGATGTATCTTTCCTGAAACTAGACGTTTTGATCATGTCTTATACAGGATATATCGTTCCTAAAACCAGACACTTTGATCATCTTTGTCTTATATAGGAGGTGTCATTCCTGAAACCAGACTAAATCTCAATCTTCTTGATCAAATCAATCAAGCTTTATCAATAATCAAGAACCACATCACCGTGATCGTAGAACTCAAATTTTCATCAACCACAGTTGTAGACATCAAATCATTTCTAATTGAGATATCAATTTTGCAAAGATCCAAAAACTCCAAAGATCAATTATCTTAATTGATCTCCCGAGGGGGCATCATCGTATCACAATTTATCAATCAAAGAGTTGGGGCATCCTATCAAAACCAATATCATCATCAAAATGAGATTATTCTTTGAATCAATGCGTCATCACACCTCGCTTCAAAGAGGGGCAAAATGTATACACCTAAAAATGGTCTGAAGATAATTAATTAAATAATCAATTATTTAATTAATCCCCCTTCCTAATTTAATTAAATTCATTAAGCAATTTGATTAAATTCCCACTTTCATCTACTTATCAAATAAATCTAAGGATTTATTTGATAAGATCATTTTCATAATCCCCTTTGATTAATTAATTCAAATTAATTAATTTTCCCCCATCTTCAATTAATTCTTCTAATCTTCAAATTAATTAAAACAAATCAATTTATGAGTCGTTGAGAATTAATTAGTCTTATTTGAATTCTAAATTCAAATTACCCACATGCCTCCTAACTTCTAAACACCTAATCTAACCCCTTCCATCTAACCCTAGGTTTAATTAAACCTACTCTTCCCTTGAGACACATGGCATTCTTGGGTCACATGTCCCCTTTCCTTAGACACTTTCTCTCTCATGAGCAAAGCTTCTTGACACTTGTCACCATAGAGATGACAAATGTTCCCTTTCATCCAACCTTTCTAGAAGCTTCTTGACACTCCTCACCATAGAGATGACAAATGTTCCCTTTCATCCAACCTCTTTCTCAACCTCCTCCAATTTAACCATTGATATCTTCAGACTTAATCTTGACCGTTGATTCCTGCCACCTCACCCCTGGCCTTGGAAATCCTATAAATAGACCCCATTTTGGAGCAATAATCATCCCATCTAATTTTGTATTTCAGGCATTGTTACTATAGGCATATTGATCTTAGCATATCATGTGAGCATTGTTATTATAGGCAATTGCATTCTTCGATCTAGCTTATTTTCTAGCATAATTGTTGAATCATGTAGCTTAATCATTATATTTTCTAGCTTAAATGCATCATTATCATCTTAAATTATCCATCTAGATGTAGTCAAGTCACTGGAATTTTCTTATCTATATCTGAGAGAAAATCTACACTCGCATTTATTAGGAGGCAATAGATCGATTAGCCATGGTTTTATCTTTATTTGTTTTAAATTTTCTAACCATGCTTGCAATGATCTATTGAGTGTTTTGTGTCATAGTTGCAGGTATCACACTTCATAGGTACGAGAAGAGGATCTTCAGATACAACAACATATCAATCTTCAGTAGTTGTCTACAACTTGTTTGTGCTTCAATGATGTTTTTCATGCTTTTAGGACATCATTCTAGAGGCTTTTTAGTCTTCAAGTTCTCTCTTTTGGAGAGGAGTTTTCTCCCACGGGGTTTTTCTCCTTTTCTCTATTTGTGAGAGATTTGCATTGTAGTTGTACATGGGTACCTAATATGGCTTGTTTGCCAAGACCCATAAGGCATCTCATATTACATGTTTTACTCTGTACGTTTCACTAAAGGGGGGGTGTTGGAGTAAATAGTTTTCACTATTTATGGTTTACTTAAGTTTACTTAGGTAACAACACTTATTAAGTAGATGGATAATTGCAGAGTCATATTAGGACTCTAACTTCTCCAGGTTGAGACACATGTCTAAACGTTTTCCACTCTTCTACCTTGATCTTTCCTATTTAAGAAAGGTAGCTTGTACATTTGTACTCGCCTCTTCTCAATACAATCTCATGTGTTGAATCTCTCTTAGCTGTGGAGGATATCCCACAGATTGGCTCTTGGGTTAGGTGGAAACACCTTCAAGTTTGCTACCAGTTTAATTTTTGATTTCAAGAAATTTTCCAGCATCTTATTTTTCTCTTTTGTGTCAATTTGGGAATGTTGTTTAAAACTAAAATTTATAGAGACAATTTTGAACCTTCCAATTGTTCAGAATATTCTGAAAGAAACCCACCATTTTTTTCTTGATCAATCCTTAAGCTCCTCTAAAACAGACAAATCTGATAGGTATATCTTTGAAATTTTGTTCTAATCTCTTCTTACATTTGTAGCATTATGGAAGTATTTGGAATTTTCGTCCCCATCTTTAAGCTAGGACTCCCTAGACTTTTTCTTCCAAAAAACCTCTTCCTTAGGCAATACATCCATGTAATCTTTTATTACTTATTTTTTGTACTTGATTTGATCTTGATGCATACTGTTAGTTAACAGATTAGATTTCCCATAATTTATTAACAATTACTCATGTTCGCCCACTAGGAAACCAATGAAAACCAACAGTTGGGTAAATAATCTTAATTTACCCTCTGCATAAGGGTACAGCTCCCCATACGATATTCAATGAATTTTCATCAAATTTTATCATATAATTCACTTTTAACCAGAAAGCAAAGAAAGGCTTTGACATTCACATGTCAACACAAAATGAATGCCTCACAACGATTATTGGAATGCATAACAAAACATTAAACTTCAAATAACGATTAACCTATATAAAGTGATCAAAATAATTGAACTTTGATTGATACTCACTCATGCCTCACAGGACAAGGGGAATCAAAATATTCAAATGCTTTCAGCTAATTTCATTCATTAGATTGATTCACAGACTTGATATTAGATGAAAATCAGAGAAAAGAATCCAATACATGAACATATAAATATCCCAATAGAAATCTTTTATATATTCAAACGCACAGGTTTCAAAAGTTGTATCAGACTTTCCATTCCATTCAAAGATGGAGTATTTCACTGAAATTAACAAATAAAACAGTCTGCTATCTCAATTTTTACAAAATTTCATGGATCCGCACCAAAACATCCATTACTAATATTTATAGCCACCAGGCTGACCTAATAACTAAATACAAAGCTTCAAGAAACAACCGTTCATAGCTGAAATTAACTAAAACAACCAAGAGCCGTAAACAGAGCTATAATTGTAGAACAGGAAACGGTTCTTGATTTGTCTTATTGGTGTGTTGTGCTACGTATATTTTGCCACTCCATATGAGCCACTGAAAAGTTGTGAAAAACTTGATAATGTGGGAGCCCAATGTGCAAGATGCATTGCTTCCAAACCTCTTTGTCCATACTCACTTCCATAACTTTAGTTTTGTGCGTTTCCAAGTGATCAGAACAGACAACCAACATAGATTCAATTCTGGCAACTCTGGAGAAGTCATCTTTGGTTAAAGATTTTGATTCTTTAACTAGGTTCATCTTTCCTTTGAAATCCTCCACCATATCCACTGTCTGCTCGATGGTTTGTTCGTCTTCCTTGAGAAGTTTTACATCAATGCACTTCAAATCTTTCTGCATTACAACAATGAGTTCTTTCAATTCTTTCAACTACTTAATGGATTCTTCGTGGCCTTCCTTGATGATTGAATTTCTCCATTCAATGTTTTCTTTTTCCACATACAATATCTTGTCATTTAAATCTTTTACTGCCTTTTCAGTGAGAAACTTCATGACACCATATTTATGCACATCTTTCATCTGAATCAACACTGATGCCCATTTGTTCCTTTCTTTTTCCCATGTTGTCACCTCTATTTCAAGCTCCTAAGTTACAATTACAGCATCCTCGTATACCCTGATCAGATTAGCAATATACCTTGCTCCCTGTTGAATTATGGATTCAAGCCACTCATCGAAGGTTTCCGCCATCATACGATTCCTCTGAACTTTATCTAACAAATTTTGGTTCATTGGCGATTTAGGATCAAAACACAGAGAAATTTGCGATAGGGGTTGCGCACTGGGATGATGTATGGCATTGATGTATTCTGCCATCTGTTTAACAACTTGTTTCAGTTCCTGCTTGTCCTTCTCATCCTTCCATGTTCTAGATAACATCCTTTTAGTGGAAGACTCTAAATGTTTTGCATCAGCAGCCCTGGAAGCAGTTCCTAAATCAATCTTTTCAATGGAAAAGTCCTTCTCAGTAGCATTTTCTGGATCTTTGTCTGAAATTGGCTTAGCCATTTCAGCTACCCAATGCCCAGTATTCTCATCCGCCTCCAACATGGCCTCTACTTTTAGCCTCTTAGACTTAGATGTTTTTCCGAGGCATCTACTCACCATATCTTCTATTAGAATGTTGATAGGAACCACATTTCATTTCTTGTTGATTGAGGCTCCCAACCATCTAGAAACATTTGGAGATTCCTTTGCTGGCAGTGTCTGATACTCTGATGAATCCATGATAGCCAAAGTGGTCACCTAGCTAGGATTTTCCTTAGGTTGTTCTTTTTGTTTATCTGCATCTTGAGTTGTCGGGATATCTGCTACTGGTTCACCCATAATTACTTGTGCTTCTTCACTATCAAGCATTATGATATCCTCTTCTCTTGTAGGTTCTTTACTTTTCTTCTTACTTCTGGAATGGGTGACTCGAACTAATGAGGAGCCAAATAGTGATTCCTTGAACCTCTTAGTTTGAACCTTCTCACTCTTCGTATCATTAGCACCTGCAATATCAACAACTATGTCAGAGGAAGAAATAAGTGTTTGTGCAGCAATATGGGGTTGCTCAATTAATTTCTCAATTGAGGTAGTGGTTAGTCTTATTCCAGATTTATGGTTTCTTAACCACTTTTCTGTTCTCCTTATAACATTAAAGGTTCTGGATTGGATATTTTCTTCTTCTCTCCTATCCCAGTCAACTTCTGGAATAGGTTGTTTATGAATTCTTTTATTGAACTCTGGGTCCAATACATCTTCACCTTCCTCTTCATGTACTCCTGCTATGTTCATTGATAATTTCATAGTAATGATTTGTCGTAAGGTGAACCTTGACCATAATCTTCTTCGGACTTCAAATTCATCACAACAATCTTCCCAGTAGTCTTCCAACTAGGGTATATGTGAAAAGTTCACATCAACATTCAGATGTTTTATTGCATAACCTCTACTGTCAAACCCCTGTCGAGCAACATAAGGCTGCAGATTCATTTTCTTGAGTTCCATTTCTAAATTAAATGCCTCAGAGGTAGTTTTGCAGCTGTAATACCCAAGTTCAATTGGGAAAATTTCTCCAGACTCACTTTTCATCCCTAATTTCTTATCAACATGAGCTAACTATTGACAGACTTCCAAGAGTACATAACTATCAAGATTATATCTGGGCAATTTGAAAGGTTCATCTTCAAAGCCTCCAATTCTAATATAAGTGAACCTAGGAAATTGAATAAAACAACTCCCATAAGTACTAATCAATTTTAATGCTTCAGATGGCATTCTCTTATTCATATTTCCCTGCAGTTCAAAAGTTAATCTTCCTACAAAGACATCATTGCATCTCAAGAAGTTTTCTGTATACCTCTGTCTCTGCAAGTGTGGATAGAACTCATAGACTTTCATTCCATCAACCCAAGGTTCTTGATATAATCCTGGCCATTCTCTGATGCAGACTAAAATATAAAACAGGTAGGAAGACATATGAAAACTGGTTTTTCCAACAAAATTACTCAAACCTTCATGCAATCTCTCTGCAATTACTTGCACCCAATCAAGGTATTTCTTGCCAGATAATAACACCTAAATGTAAAAATACATCCAATCTTCCCAATAGAAAGCATGTGAATTCCCCTTAAGCCTGTTCAAAAGAATTACAATATCCCTCACCTCTGTAATAAAATGCTCCCTTGTCAAGGGTTTAGGTAACCTAGAACCTCCCTTCTGCATTTTAAGGAGCCAATTTCTAGCAATGACACTCCGATAAACACTTTTCTTCTCAGAGAAAAATGCATATGAGGTTAATATGGACCAATCTTCATACGGCTCTTTGTGAGGGATCCCAATCGCAGGCATTACTGTTTCTTTGTCAATCCGCACTAACATATCTCCATTACTGGCCCTAATACACCTGTTACTAGCATCATATTTGCTCATGCATGCATACACTAATTCTGGGCAACGAGTAGCGATTGGGAAAGTAGCAGCTTCAACCAGACCGCTATGAACTATCTTTTCCATCATGGAATTGACCTCTGGATTCTTAGCCCTTCCTAGAAAATTCTCTAACTCATCCTGAACTAAAGCTGTATCATCTAATTCTGGAAGGGTACTAATTAAGCATGATGTTCGACCCAAATTCGAAAGAGTTGGTCTCATGTTTACTTAAAATGGCATCAATCAGACAACATTCAACCCCAAGGCAAAGAATTACACTAACCAATTTCAGAGCTAAAATAGAGCAGGGGAGGTAAGTGATTAAACTCACCTGTCTTCACCAACAAACTATGTAACCTTCGGAATAACTGAGCTAAATTACCTTCCGCATCCTTACTCTTCACCAGCAACAACAATAATTTTCTTACCTGAGAAGCATCATATTTAAGGATGGAAAACACTGAAAAGTACCAAAGCATGCCTCACCCGAGCTCATTTATCCATGTAAAACTTCCCATGATTTGATATAGTTCTGACATGCTCATTAATTAAAAATTAATTCCGTACAGTCGACATGCTTTCTCATGATTGCTTTCCATAATTATAGTTTGAAGACATGGAAAATGAGGAATATATTTTTTTCCCATCGCACCGCCTTTATCTCCTAAACACCATCGGGCTGATTTGAAACAATGCTTTGAACCTTGAACTATTTCAAAAGAAGTTCATTGGTTCAAAGTTCAAAGACAAAAGATCAACACTTGTGGCAAGGAAGAACGAAACAAAAGAGAATTTCAATGATGCGAAAATGAACCTTGAACCTTGAACCATTCCAAGAGTGGTTCAATGGTTCAAGTTCATGATGACCACAAGGACTTGCGTTAAATGGACAGCCGGAATACATAAGACACAAGACTGATTGAAACTTGAACCTTGAACCGGAAAGGTTCAAAGTTCAAGTTCAAGGACTATGCTAATGAAGACTTAGAACTTAATAGACCACATTTCCTTTGAACCAGAATTTTGAACTTTATAAAGGGTTCAACAAACGAGTACGAAACTCAAATTGATGAAGACTAAAGCTTTGCAATACTTAATAAAATGATGACCCCTAATTGATAAGCTATAAGTGGATAAATAAGGGGGTAACAATGGCTCTGATTGGGGACCAAGATTATGAAGGACTAGGAAGGAACTTAGAATCTCTGGTTTCGCATTAAAACAAAGACGAGGGCCCAAAACAGACATAGCTAAAAACAACAAAAACCTGACACAACAAAACTAACACAACAAAATTGAGTTATGTATAGAAAACGCAGGGAATACCTGCTTACAATTTGTAAAGCTTGAGATCCTGTCCATTATAAGATAGGGGAAGAACAGTACCATCCACATAAGCTAGCTTGAAGGAATTTGGTCCCTTTACTTCATGAATCAAAAACGGACCCTTCCACAATTACTCAAATTTTCCATGTGCTCCCTTTGGCTCCCTTTGTTTGTCCCAAAGTAGGACTTGGTCTCCCTGCATAAATTTCCTGGGCCTGGCTTTGCGATCAAAAATATTTTTAACCTGTTGTTGATGCTCTGTAATATGATCGACCAACTTCTCCCTTTCTTCTTCTATTCTGACTAAATACATAATTCTTTTTTCCAATGCATTTTGAAAATACGTATCTTCAATGACTGTTTGTAATTTAGAAGCTGGCAATTCAAGAGGAAGTGAGAGTTGAGCCCCAACTCCATACACAAGTTCAAAAGGTGACATACCAATTGCTAATTTTGGTGAAGTCCTGTCCACAAAGCTTCATATAGCCTTTTGTGCCAATCTTTAGCATTTTCACTGACCAATTTTTTCATGATATTTATCATATTTTTGTTATTGGACTCTGCCTGACCATTACCCTGTAGATAATAGTCAGAGGAATGCACCAAAGAGATGCCATGATCATAACAAAACATGGATATTTCAGTGGAGGAAAAATTTTCAGCATTATCAGTTACTATCTTCAATGGTACCCCAAAGCGAACCACAATATTTTCCTTTATGAACTCACATACTACTTCTAAGGTTGTTCTCCTAACAAGTACTGCCTCTACCCACTTAGTAAAATAGTCTGTGGTTGTGAGAATATGTGTATGTCCAACGCTAGAGGGGGGTGTCAATGGACCAATGAAATCTAATCCCAACTACTTGAAAGGTTCTTCCACAACTACTGGTCTGAGAGGTAAAGTAGCTAGTTGCGGTTTTCCTATAAAGAATTTACATTTGTCACACTTAGAAACCCAGGTATATGCATCTTTAAACATGTTAGGCCAATAATAGGATTTCCTTAATATCTTGTAAGCGGTGACTATAGAATAGAAATGTCCTCCGCAAGCATCATCATAAAATGATTTCAACAAGGCCTCACGTTGTGCTTTATCCACACACCTTAAGAAAGTTCCATCTAAACCTTTCTTATATAATATGTCATGAAAAATAACATACTTAGCTGCTTTTAACTTTAAGTTTCTTTTCTCTCTGGGAGACAAATGCGCAAGACATTCTCCATATGTTAGATAAAAGGATACATCTGTAAACCATTCATCCTGCAGGCTAACAAACAGAGCTAATGGCAAACTTTCTTCTTCTTCTTTATTTTCTGTCATTAGGCAACATAATCCCTGTCCATGAACTAACTTTATCAGCCTGATATCCAAGTCAAATTCTTGAACCTTCGAAACCCAAGTTGCTCTATTATTCATTCCCACTTCTTGTCGAGTCAAGATACTTTTAATAGAAGAATTTGGCACAAAAATAATTGAATGAGAATGCAATATATAATACCTGAAATGCTTAACAACTTTAACAACTGCGAAAGCTTGCTTCTCATTCAGTGAATAGTTTAATTCATGCTTTTTAAGCAGGATGCTCATAAATGCAATAGGAAACTCTTCACCGAGTTCATTCTTCTGTAGGAGAATACCAGACATTGTATGCTCTGAGGCGTAACAATAAATGACAGTTTTTCTTGAAATCAAGATTAATTAATGTCGGAGCATGAGCAATGGCATTTTTAACCTCTTCAAAAGATTTATTTGCTTCCTCCTTCCATTTAAAGATCTGTTTTTCACTCATCATTCCTACAATATGTTTAGTGATTTCAGCAAAATCTGGCACAAATCTCCTGAGAAAGCTTACCTGACCAAAGAACGATTTGACACCACTCCTGTCTGATGGCAAACTTAGCTGTTGGATAGCTCTAACGCGATCAGGATCAATATTGATACCATCTTTTGAAACTATATGTCCTAAAAGCTTTCCTTCAGTAACACAGAAAACTGATTTCTTTGGGTTAAGAGAAATACCATGATCTCGACATCTTTGCAACACAGTTTCTAAATCCTTGAAATGATCTTTCCTTTTCTTAGAAAAGACTATCAAATCATCTAGATACACAACAATGACCTTACCAATTAGGTGACCAAATGAAAGGTTCATTGCTCTTTGGAAAGTGGCTCCAACGTTTATCAGACCGAAAGGCATGCGATTATAGGAAAAAGTTCCCCATGGTGTTATAAAGGTCATTTTGTGTTGATCTTCTTTTGTCACACTTACCTGATTATATCCGAAGAAACCATCAAGCATTGACATCATTTTAGATCTGGCAACAGCTTGGAGAATGTGATCCATCGCTGGTAAAGGATAATTATCTTTCAAGCTAGCTTGATTCAGATTCCAAAAATCAACACAAATTCTTATTTCTCCATTTTTCTTACAAACCGGAACAATATTAACCACCCATGTGGAATGATGGATTGGATAGATAATCCTCGCCTGAAGCATTTTATCTATTTCTCTGAAAATAGCATCTGCAACTTTGGGGTTATAATTCCTTAGTTTTTGTCTAAAAGGTGTCACTCCTGGTTTAAGGGGAATATGATGTTGAAATTGGCCATTTTTAAAATCTTTCAAATCTTCATAAGACTAGGCAGAAACATCAAGAAACCTTCGCAACAGTTCAACAAACAAATACCTTTCTTTAGGAGCACAACATTTACCCAAATTGACCATTTTTGGATTATTTTCATCACCAATATTAATTTTCTCATATTCACCTGATGTATAAGCATTTTGAGAATCAGTTCCTTTTACACACTTGTCATTGCGGTCAAACAAGCTCTCTAAGGTTACTAACCCTTTTGGAATTCGATTCCCTTTTTGGCTGAACCACTCCTTCTCTGAAGCTTCCCTTCTCATCTGGACAAAACTCATTGCATTGATTTTCAGAACCTTCAAAATAAGATGAAGCAAACATTGCAAAATTTTGTAAGAACTTATCAATATGTTTATCATCTTCAAACACTTGCCAGAAATCTGAATTATCAGGAACATTAGGATGATATATTACTTCAATTCTGTAAACATCGGTACCAAAATCTAGATGTGGAAGTAATAAAGACACTGATACTGCCAAAGAATCCGTGCGGGAATTTTGACTCCTGGGAATAGCTTCTATTGAAAATGCATCAAAATACTCAATTTCATCCCAAACTCTATTTCTATAATGTTTAAGCCTCTCATTTTTCACAAAATAATGGCTACGAACCTGATTTACAATCAATTCTGCATCACCCTTAGCGCACAACAGTCTAATTCCTCTTTTCTTGGCTTGTTCAATTCCTAGCAATAATGCTTCATATTCTATGGTGTTATTCCTATTTTTAAACTCTAGTTTAAATGAGAAAGGAATCTTCTCACCCCGTGGAGAAATAAGTACCACTCCAATGCCAGACCCAGCAAATGCACAGCTTCCATCAAATTCCATTGTCCACAACTCTGCAGCATGATCAACCACATCTTCTGATGTACCCTTTTTATCATCAGAGAAAAGAAAATAGTTACCAAATTCACATTCCTGATACAATATTTGTGACTTTGGATCATCAGAAGGAAAAACCGTATATTTGGATTTTGGTTCAAGTATGAGAGTAATCTTCTATTTACCTACTGGAATCACCGCTTCAGACCAGTCCATTTTAATTTCACGACCTAAATCCTTACAAAAGGTTCTGCTTAAGAGCATTCCATAACTTGCGGGAATATCAGCAACTAATATAGTTATCTTTACTCTTTTATTCGGATGAACTTCTAGAGCAACTTGAGCATCTTTAATCTGACCAAGCAAGGACACTTATTTTGAATCCATTGAATAACACTTCACAAAGGTTTTAGTGAGTGGGAGACCTAATGCTTTGGCAACTGCAGAAGGCATTAAATATTATCTGAGGCTCCTGAGTCAATGATGCAATTATTGAGCTTATATCCATTGATAAATAAAGACACATAAAATGGCTTAGGTTTTGGATCAGATATGTGAGATGATTCAACTGGTTCATCAATAGATGTCTTAGATGTAGAAGTAGTAGACAATTCCACAGTCTTAACTTCCTTGTTATATTGTGAGGATTCAAGACTTATCAATGGTAAACTTGAGGGCTTCAATTGAGAATTTCCTTCCTGCACATACTTAATTAGCTTTTCTAATTCTTTAGGGTTTAACTTAAGGTATTCAATAGGTGAGATTTGAATCCTTGATGATTTACAAAACTCCATGATATCAAAAGAAGTATCAAACTCAGAATGCTTGAACATTTGAACTTCTTGAACCTTTGAACCATTCTCATAATTTCAGTTCATGATTTCTTTACTCTTAGTTAAAGTTTCAGGAGAAGTAAGGGTGCTTGTATATTTAAAAGGACGCTGACTCCTAGTAAGAACGACACAAGAGGGATCTTCAAGGGTCACCAATATATCACCTCCTCTATCTGAATCTGATTCATATTCAAGGAAGTGTATTCCAGAGTCGCCAGGCTACCCATGAACTTCTCCTTCTGAACCAAGTTCACTTATGACTTCTCCTATACTAAGCATCTGTGCATGTTGTACCATTTCAGGGCATGAACTACCATCATGATCATCTGTTAAATGAAAAACACACATGTTTCCCCTATGTGGTGGTGGTTCAATGGCTAATCTTTGTTGAACTGGAGGAAGTTGTAGAGTTTTATTCCCGATCACTATAGGTTGATTATTAATTCTTCTGGGAACATCTTGATAAGGCTGAGGATAGGAAGTACTAGCCTTAGTTAGCTGCCTTTTGAGAGCAATTACATCATTCATCAGTCTCTGGATTACAGGGTCAGATGAAGTTGTGGAAGTTGATGACTGTGAAGAAGCAGTTTGAATTTCTCTCTTCCACTTACCCACATTAATTAAATCATCCTCTAACTCTATTGCAAAAGTTTTGGCAGTGGCTAAATTTTGCACTCTTTGCCTACGAATAAAGAAACTTATTTCTGCAGGCATTGCATTAATAAAGAAACACTTCAAATTATCATCAGAAGGTCTTCGGTTAGCTGGAATCTTATGAACAATTTTATCAAATTTGGCCACAAAATCCCTCATCATTTCAGGAATCTCTTTTTTTAATTGGGCTAACTGGGCTATGAGGGAATGCTCATCTTCTGCCACTTTGAACCTAGCCTCGAACCTAGTTTTCAAATCTTGCCAATTTGTTATTACACCATTTGACAAATGATAAAACCAATTAGCTGCTCCATCAATTAATGTCTGTACAAACAACCTTATTGCTACATCTTCATGTTGAATAGCTAAAACCCCACATGCAACATTAAATGCATTTAAATGTTCATCAACTATCACTCTTCCATCACCATTGAACTTGGGTAAGTGTTCTCTAGACCCTTTAAGCAAAGAATTTAGATTAGCACCAAGAGCAAGTGGTCTTATAGCTGGACCCCATGGATTGTTCCCAGCCATGGGAAGTACAATATTCAAAGGAGTAGGATTAATTACAGAAGGAAGGGTAACACCATGCAAGGTTAAGGCATGACAAACAGAAGTTTGGGGAAAAATAGGGGAAGAACTTGGGGGTCTACTTCTTGCTCTTCTTCTAGGTGTAAAGGGAGGGAAAAAGTTCAATTTTTGCAAGTCTTGAAAAACTAGATCAAATATCCCTTCACGCCTTTGACACCTAGTGTATCTTCTTGGCTCCAGTGTGCTCACGATTCACAAGTTCAAGCAAACTGGCAACAGATCACTTATATTTCTTGTGGCTATGTAACTAGTCTTATTATTTGACTCCCTAGCAGAGTCGCCTGTTAGTTAACAGATTGGATTTCCCATAATTTATTAACAAATACTCATGTTCGCCAAGTAGGAAACCAATGAAAACCAACAGTTGGGTAAATAATCTTAATTTACCCTCTGCATAAGGGTACAGCTCCCCATATGATATTCAATGAATTTTCATCAAATTTTATCATATAATTCACTTTTAACCAAAAAGCAAAGAAAGGCTTTGACATTCACTTGTCAACACAAAATGAACGCCTCACAACGATTATTGGAATGCATAACAAAACATTAAACTTCAAATAACGATTAACCTATATAAAGTGATCAAAATATTTGAACTTTGATTGATACTTGCTCATGCCTCACAAGACAAGGGGAATCAAAATATTCAAATGCTTTCAGCTAATTTCATTCATCAAATTGATTCACAAACTTGATATTAGATGAAAATTAGAGAAAAGAATCCAATACATGGACATATAAATATCCCAAAAGAAATATTTTATATATTCAAATGCACAGGTTTCAAAAGTTGTATCAAACATTCCATTCCATTCAAAGATGGAGTATTTCACTGAAATTAACAAATAAAATAGTCTGCTATCTCAATTTTTATAAAATTTCATGGATCTGCGCCAAAACATCCATTACTAATATTTATAGCCACCAGGCTAACCTAATAACTAAATACAAAGCTTCAAGAAACAACCGTTCATAACTGAAATTAACTAAAATGGCCAAGAGCCGTAAACAGGGCTATAATTGCAGAACAGGAAACGGTTCTTGATTTGTCTTATTGGTGTATTGTGTCGCGTATATTTCGCCACTCCATATGAGCCACTGAAAAGATGTGAACAACCTGATAATGTGGGAGCCCAATGTGCAAGATGCGTTGCTTCCAAACCTCTTTGTCCATACTCACTTCCATAACTTTAGTTTTGTGCATTTCCAAGTGATCAGAACAGACAACCAACATAGATTCAATTCTGGCAACTCTAGAGAAGTCATCTTTGGTTAAAGATTTTGATTCCTTAACTAGGTTCATCTTTCCTTTGAAATCCTCCACCATATCCACTGTCTGCTTGATGGTTTGTCTATCTTCCTTGAGAAGCTGTACATCAATGCACTTCAAATCTTTCTGCATTACAGCAATGAGTTCTTTCAATTCTTTCAACTGCTTAATGGATTCTTCATGGCCTTGCTTGATGATTGAATTTCTCCATTTAATGTTTTCTTTTGCCACATACAATATCTTGTCATCTAAATCTTTTACCGGCTTTTCAATGAGAAACTTCATGACACCATATTTTTGCACACCTTTCATCTGAATCAACACTGCTGCCCATTTGTTCCTTTCTTTTTCCCACGCTGTCACCTCTGTTTCAAGCTCCTGAGTTACAGTTACAACATCCTAGTATACCCTGATCAGATTAGCAATATACCCTACTCCCTATTCAATTATGGATTCAAGCCACTCATCGAAGGTTTCCGCCATCATACGATTCCTCTTAACCTTATCCAACAAATTTTGGTTCATTGGCGATTTGGGATCAAAACACAGAGAAATTTGCGACAGGGGTTGCGGACTGGGATGATGTATGGCATTGATGTATTCTGCTATTTGTTTAACAACTTGTTTCAGTTCCCGCTTGTCCTTCTCATCCTTCCATGTTCTAGATAACATCCTTTTAGTGGAAGACTCTAAATGTTTTGCGTCAGTAGCCCTGGAAGCAGTTCCTAAATCAATATTTTCAATGGAAAAGTCCTTCTCAATAGCATTTTCTAGATCTTTGTCCGAAATTGGCTTAGCCATTTCAGCTACCCAATGCCCAGTATTCTCATCCACCTCCAACATGGCCTCTGCTTTTAGCCTCTTAGACTTAGACATTTTTCTGAGGCATCTACTCACCATATATTCTATTGGAACGCTGATAGGAATCACATTTCGTTTCTTGCTGATTGAGGCTCCCAACCATCTGGAAACATTTGGAGATTCCTTTGTTGGCGGTGTTTGATACTCTAATGAATCCATGATAGCCAAAGTGGTCACCTGACTGGGATTATCCTCAGGTTGTTCTTTTTTTTTATCTGCATCTTGAGTTGTCGGGATATCTGCTACTGGTCCACCCATAATTACTTGTGCTTCTTCACTATCAAGAATTATGATATCCTCTTCTCTTGTAGGTTCTTTACTTTTCTTCTTACTTCTGGAATGGGTGACTCAAACTGATGAGGAGCCAAATAGTGATTCCTTGAACCTCTTAGTTTGAACCTTCTCACTCTTCGTATCATTAGCACCTGCAATATCAACAACTATGTCAGAGGAATAAATGAGTGTTTGTGCAACAGTATGGGTTTGCTCAACTAATTTCTGAATTGAGGTAGTGGTCAATCTCATTCCAGATTTATGGTTCCTTAACCACTTTTCTGTTCTCCTTATAACATTAAATGTTCTGGATTGGATATTTTCTTCTTCTCTCCTGTCCCAGTCAACTTCTGGAATAGGTTGCTTATGAATTCTTTTATTGAACTCCGGGTCCAATACATCTTCACCCTCCTCTTCATGTACTCCTGTTATGTTCATTGATAATTTCATAGTAATGATTTGTCGTAAGGTGAACCTTGACCATAATCTTCTTCAGACTTCAAATTCATCAGAACAATCTTCTCAGTAGTCTTCCAACTGGGGTATATGTGAAAAGTTCACATCAACATTCAGATGTTTTATTGCATAACCTTTACTGTCAAACCCCTGCCGAGCAACATAAGGCTGCAGATTCATTTTCTTGAGTTCCACTTCTAAATTCAATGCATCAGAGGTAGTTTTGCAGCTGTAATATCCAAGTTCAATTGGGAAAATTGCTCCAGACTCACTTTTCATCCCTAATTTCTTATCAACATGAGCTAACTGTTGACAGACTTCCAGGAGTACATAACTATCAAGAGTATATCTGGGCAATTTGAAAGGTTCATCTTCAAAGCCTCCAATTCTAATATAAGTGAACCTAGGAAATTGATTAAAACAACTCCCATAAGTACTAATCAATTTTAATGCTTCAGATGGCATTCTCTTATTCATATTTCCCTGCAGTTCAAAAGTTAATCTTCCTACAAAGACATCATTGCATCTCAAGAAGTTTTCTGTATACCTCTATCTCTGCAAGTGTGGATAGAACTCATAGACTTTCATTCCATCAACCCAAGGTTCTTGATATAATCCTGGCCATTCTCTGATGCAAACTAAAATATAAAACAGGTAGGAAGACATATGAAAACTAGTTTTTCCAACAAAATTACTCAAACCTTCATGCAATCTCTTTGCAATTACTTGCACCCAATCAAGGTATTTCTCGCCAGATAATAACACCTAAATGTAAAAATACATCCAATCTTCCCAATAGAAAGCATGTGAATTCCCCTTAAGCCTGTTCAAAAGAATTACAATATCCCTCACCTCTGTAATAAAATGCTCCCTTGTCAAGGGTTTAGGTAACCTAGAACCTCCCTTCTGCATTTTAAGGAGCCAATTTCTAGCAATGACACTCTGATAAACACTTTTCTTCTCAGAGAAAAATGCATATGTGGTTCCTATGGACCAATCTTCATACGGCTCTTTGTGAGGGATCCCAATCGTAGGCATTACTGTTTCTTTGTCAATCCGCACTAACATATCTCCATTACTGGCCCTAATACACCTGTTACTAGCATCATATTTGCTCATGCATGCATACACTAATTCTGGGCAACGAGCAGCGATTGGGAAAGCAGCGGCTTCAACTAGACCGCTATGAACTATCTTTTCCATCATGGAATTGACCTCTGGATTCTTAGCCCTTCCTAGAAAATTCTCTAACTCATCTTGAACTAAAGTTGTATCATCTAATTCTGGGAGGGTACTAATTAAGCATGATGTTCAACCCAAATTCGGAAGAGTTGGTCTCATGTTTACTTAAAATGGCATCAATCAGACAACATTCAACCCCAAGGCAAAGAATTACACTAACCAATTTCAGAGCTAAAACAGAGCAGGGGAGGTACGTGATTAAACTCACCTGTCTTCACCAACAAACTGTGTAACCCTCGGAATAACTGATCTAAATTACCTTCCGCATCTTTACTCTTCGCTAGCAACAACAATAATTTTCTTACCTGAGAAGCATCATATTTAAGGATGGAAAACACTGAAAAGTACCAAAGCATGCCTCGCCCCAGCTCATTTATCCATGTAAAACTTCCCATGATTTGATATAGTTCTGACATGCTCATTAATTAAAAATTAATTCCGCACAGTCGACATGCTTTCTCATGATTGCTTTCCATAATTATAGTTTGAAGACATGAAAAATGAGGAATATTATGTTCCCATCATGTCGCCTTTATCTCCTAAACACCATCGGGCTGATTTGAAACAAGGCTTTGAACCTTGAACTATTTCAAAAGAAGTTCATTGGTTTAAAGTTCAAAGACAAAAAATCAACACTTGCGGCAAGGAAGAACGAAACAAAGGAGAATTTCAATGATGTGAAAATGAACCTTGAACCTTGAACCATTCCAAGAGTGGTTCAATGGTTCAAGTTCATGATGACCAATACATAAGACACAAGACCGATTGAACCTTGAACCTTGAACCGGGAAGGTTCAAAGTTCAAGTTCAAGGACTATGCTAATGAAGACTTAGAACTTAATAGACCACATTTCCTTTGAACCAGAATTTTGAACTTTATAAAGGGTTCAGCAGATGAGTACGAAACTCAAATTGATGAAGACTAAAGCTTTGCAATACTTAATAAAATGATGACCCCTAATTGATAAGCTATAAGCGGATAAATAAGGGGGTAACACATACCATGAAGAAATACATCTTCATTGAGTAGTTTCAATTTCCCTTCAATATTAGACTTGGTTTTAAAAAAAATTGAAGCTATATTTATTCCAAAACTTTAACTGAATTTTGACATATTCTGATTTGGATACCAAATAGAACATCTTGGTTCCAACCTGTGAAGCTTCAACCCATCATTTATCCACCCTTGAAGAAAATTATTATCCTTATCCACATATTTTCAAATTTGCATAGACATCTACTTGGAAGACCCTTATCCCTCATAATGGTGAGTTGGGTAGGGTAATTAAAAGAACTAAAGTAATGCATAATGCAACTTTTAATGGAAAAATTAAATGTACTCAAATACCCTTGACATGAGAATTATCTATCTTCTTTGCTATATTATTGAAGCCTAGCCAACAATTAGTCCAAGTGTAACTACCATTTTTTTCATTTGAAGATCAATTAGATGGTTTCATTCTACAAAATTTTCAATTTCCTCTTGAGATTGATACTTTTTTAATTCTCAACCTCTCTTCTCATGACTATGTAGAGTGGCATTATAGTCACCACAAAAAATATAAAAATAAGTGGGATAGGGCTCCATAAACAATTCCAATTCCTTCCACATTTTTTTATTGGTGCATAGTATAGGTCCATAAGCATTTGTTATTGAAGGTTTGTATTAAGACTCTTCACCTTACAAGAAATGGCCCGAGATTTCCAAAAGTGGTTATGCTACCCGAACCTTCTTCTACTTGAACCATTCCATGAAGTGGTATACATTTCTATCTTGGAAGGGATTGAACCTTCCTAGATCTTAAAATTCTTATTATTTTCACCTGGCCTTCCACCTCATCATCCAAACTAAGCTTTTGTTGATTGGTTTTTTATCCTTTATCTCTTCTATCTCCACAATTTGGAGAGGTAAAGATAGCTCCCTTTTAATTGATTCCTAGTTTAACAATGGGAAGATAAATTGCTCCGTCATCCAATCCTTTATTCCTTCATGTTGTCTTGTTTTTAGAAGAAATGAGCATTAGATATTGCTATAAAATTGGTATTTGATTAAAATGTAGTAGATCTAATATATTCTCTTACTTGTGTAAATGAATAGCGAGAATAAAGATTTAGTTCCACACTTTTGTTTAAAATGTTTAGATGAATGATTAGGAGTTGGGTTGGTAAAAATATTGTTAAAGTAGATTGTATACAAATAGTATTGTCTATTAATGCTTTCTACATTAAGTGCATTACTACTATATGAATCACTTTTAAATTTGAGAAAGAATTGTATTTTGTATCAATGAAACATTTTAAATCAAATCAAAGGTAAGGACACTTTAGTTATTCCTCTATCGACATTATCCTTAGAACCAACAAAGAGTAAGTGAACTTTGAGTTTGGAAAGGACGGGTGAGTTATCTTTTCTTGTGTCATCTTCATGATCATATATAGTGGTCATTAAAAAAATTGTAACACAGTGATGATTATAATAATATAAATTCTTGAATGTATTGGTAAGGTATTGGTTACCAATTATCACATGTTGACCTCTATTATTGACTCAAGTTTTATTGGTTATGTAATAGTTCATGAAACAAAGTGTGAATGAATTATGCTTTGTCTTCAATTATTTATGCAAGGTATAATCTTGTATGCATGTTTGATAAATATTTGGTTTCAATTTTGGAGGAAACTTGGATGATTTCTGAATATGGAGTAATAGAGAAGGGTAGGTTTCTATTATTAATCTACCCATCAATAGTTGGCCTAAAAAGATGTTTTGGCCAAATCTTATTAATAATTATTAATTATTGTTATTTTATTATATTTTTCACTTTTTTCCATAATGATACCAATACATTATGCATTAGAATGTTAGATATATCATGTTGCACTAGATTCCATCACTCTTACCAATTCTAGATTAATAGTCATTCTTTCGTAGGTAGGGTTGGGTATTTTTCTTTTGAAGGATTTGGAGAAAGAATATGCTTCATGGTTCAGTGGTAAAGCACTCTGATAATTTTCTTGCTCAGGGTGTTCTTGTGTGGATGCCGCATGCCAATATTACTTCAAGTTTGATTAATTTTTGAACTATATGTACTTAATGTACTTGACTTAGTCAACCACTCGGTCTTCTTGTAAGGAAATAGTTACCGAATGTATTGCTAGCCTTTAGGGCTTATGTATTTAGACATTTTTGTAAAAACCTTACATTATGTTTATTCATATATCCTTGAGGAATTCAATTCAATTTATATAACTTCTTATTTAATATTTATATTGGTTGAAGGTCCTTACATAAGATAAGGAAGATGAGATAGAGAAGAGATGTATTTGTGAAGTAATAGGAGATATGAGGACATGGTTAATCTTTGACAAAGCTGATATACCAAAGTTCTCTCTCTCTCTCTCTCTCTGTGTGTGTGTGTGTGTGTGTGTGTGTGTGTGTGTGTGTACATATATATATGTGTATATATGTATATATATGTATATATCTATATATATGTATGTGTGTGTGTGTATGTATGTATGTATGTATGTATATGTATATGTATGCATATATATGTATGTATATGTATATATATGTGTGTGTGTGTGTATACATATATGTATATATATGTGTGTGTGTGTGTGTATGTATGTATGTACATATATACCCACACACACATGTACATATAAACATATATATACATATATACATACACACACACACACACACACACACACACACACACACACACACACACACACACACACACACACACACACATATATATATACATATAAATACATATATATATATATATATAAATATATATATATATATATGTATATGCGTGTATATATGTATATATATATATATATGTCTATATATATATATATGTCTATATATATGTGTGTGTGTGTATATATATGTATATATGTATATATATGTGTGTATATATATGTGTATATATATATATACATATCTACACACACAGACAGATATGTGTGTGTGTGTGTGCATGTATGTATGTCTGTATATGTGTATATATTTATGTATGTATGTATATATATGTATGTATATACGTATGTATGTATATACATACATATACATACATATATATATATATACACATACATACATATATAGATATACATGCATATATGCATATACAGATATATATACATATATACATATACATGCATATATACATGTATACAGATATATATACATATACATGCATATATACATGTATACAGATATATATACATATACATGCATATACATATATGTACATGTATATGTATATGTATATGTATATGTATATACATATACATATACATATACATATACATATACATATACATATATATATATATGTATGTATATTTGTATATATTTACATATGTATATATGTATATATATATCTACATATACACACATATAAATTCATTATTTGATGTTATATTAACTAGATAAGTACTCCATTTGTACTAACTCCTTGCTCCCTTTACATAATTGAGTCTAGGGGATAAAGACAACACACGGATTTTACTTGGGGTTCATAACTTCAATCTGCATTCTTCATTTCCTTGCTAATAAACATCTTCCTTAATCTAGAACCGTTTTCTTCCTAACCACTATGTTTTAATCTTCTTTGAAATGATGTCACTTCATAACACTATCTCAAAGAGGAGAAAATGTAGAAACCTAAAATTTACCATCATCATTAAAATTGACTATTTTCTCTATAATTGATTGAAAATATAACCTTAATTATTTAATTAATTATTAATATTTATCAACTTATTAATTAATATTTTTATTATTATTTAATTAATAAAATCATTATTCACTTGCATCATATTTCTATCCTAAACCATTTAATCATTCCTCTCCTATAGGAAACCTTAGGTAAATAAATCCAATTATTTATTTAACTAATTTCACCATCCCCATTCCAAAAATTAAATAATTATTTATTTATTTTTTTCCACGTAGGAGGTATCCCCGCAACCTGTATCATGGGTACCTGTGCGAGCTAGGGAGAGACTAATCCCCCCACGGGTAAGATCATTTGCCCAAAAGCCGTCTCACCTCTTTAAACTGAGAGGAGAGTTGAACCCAAGACATAAATTAAATAAATATTATTTATGTATTTTTTTTTTAAAGTTCTCCACTTTCTATTGAGTTAAAAAACAATTAGCCCCTTAAGCCCCTACTTGCACATACCAAATCCTAGTCAAACCCCTTCAAATCATTTGATGTGTATAAAAGAATAGGTCTTTTGTACACAAGGCATGGGCCTCTATACACGTGACATTGCCAAGTGGTACCATGTCACATGAGTCAAAAAACTCACACATCCCTCAAGGGTACTCTAAAGTATCCTTTCCATCTTGTCCACCTAATCTTCCCAAAGAGAATCCCTACCCTTGATTTTATCCTCAATCCTGCTCTCATCATCTCCTCCAACCAAATGAGGACATTTTCCCTCTTATCTTCCCATGGTTCTCAACCATTATGGACAATTGATCTCATTTTTAAATCCTAACCATCTATAAATTTGAGACAATCCTAAGTCATTTGGAAGAGACCACAAAATGCAACTTTATGTTATCATCAAATCCAACCATTCATGACCACAACCACTCCAACTTTGTGCAATAAAGGTTAATTTGGTTAGTTCATTTATGTTTTTATCATGTTTTGTTAAATCTTATGCTTAATATGAGTATTGCTTGTATTTTTAGTAGAATAGGTCTATCATTTTTGTTCGTTCTTACATGCTCAAAATTTCATGCATACACTATCTCTTTCATAGAAACTTCCACTCAAAGAAAGATTAGTGTAAATACTTTTTTAACTTGACTCATAGGACCTAAGTTGATGAAACACATGAAAGGAAGCAAAATGGTAAAAATGCTTCCTGCAATAACAAAAATGTAAGAAAGATATGATACAAAATAAATCTAGTAGAGAAACAATATATATTCATAATTGCATATATAATGACAAGTCATGTATACTAAAAAACTATTACAAGAAAAAGATACACCCTCCAAATTTGATATATATATTTCATGGAGAGCAATCTCAGGCTACACCTGTTTAGTCATTCACCCAAGGTACAATCCCAACCTTGTCCCTTTTGATTTCAAATCCTTGTACTCAACAAGCATGAATGGCACAAGCCTTATCCTTGGTGGGCTCATTAAGAACCTTTCAACTTCACCAACAAATTAAAGACCCATTGATAATTTTAAAATATTTAGACTACATAATAATGTCAACATATGATAATACCTCCATTCTAAACATCAAATCTATAACCTTAAAAAAAAACACACACAACAAATAATTTCTAAAACTATATGTTTTAAAACATTAATTGATACTTCACGACACGTCTTGAACCTTAACACTTCACCATCCAAAGCCAAAAGTGGTTAACTCAATGCTTGTTAGATCAGAGAAGCCTTGATGGGTAAGTTCATGGCGCTACTGTAAGGTGACTGTAGATCTTCACCACTGTCCTGAAACAATGAGGGCCTCCCAGGGTCCTCAATTTCTATGCTGCCTTCCAACATCTTCGCCACTTTGCCCATCGAAGGCCTCTCCTCCGCCCGACTCTGAATACACCACAACGCTGTCTTCACCACTCTCCTCACCTCTTCCATTGCACTTTGGCATTCTCTTATCCCCTCTAATCTTTTATCCACAACCACTTCTGCCTTACTTTCTACCATCACCATCTGGAACGCCCATTCAGGAAAATAGAACTCGCTGTCTTGTTCAGGTGAGCTATCTATATTTCTTTTCCCACTAACCATTTCAAAAAGCACCATTCCAAAGCTATAAACATCCACTTTTGCCGTGATAGGATAGCTTTGAAACCACTCTGGTGCTAAATATCCCCTTGTCCCTCTGATCGTAGATACTTTCAGGGTGTGCTCTTTTTCAACCAATTTAGCCAGACCAAAATCAGAAACCTTAGGGCAAAAGTTCTCATCAACCAAAATATTCTCTGGTTTGATGTCACAATGAAGAACCCATTCCAGGCACTCCTCATGAAGGTAAGCAATGGCTCTTGCGACTCCCAAAGCTATTCGGTATCGAACACCCCACTCCATTACAGTCGCTACCTCTGTGTCGAACAAATGCCTCTCTAACGACCCATTTGGTATGAAATCATACACCAGAAGTCTATGCTCGCCTTCTGCACAGAATCCCCACATGCGAACAAGATTGAGATGATGGATTCGCCCTATGATGCTCACCTCTGCCCAGAATTGTTGTTCTCCATGATGAAGTCCTTCAAGTTTCTTCACTGCAATCTGCCTCTGATCGGGCAAAAGGCCTCTGTAAACTGGCCCAAATCCTCCCTTCCCCAGTATATTGCTGAAATCATTGGTAGCTGCTTTGAGCTCTGCGTATGAGAATTTCTTAGTCCCACCGGAAGGAAGAAGATCCATGGCGAAAATTCTGGCTATGTCTCTGAATTGCGAGTACTTTTTCAGAAAAGCACCGAAGGCATAAACCCCACACAAGAGCTCTAATCCAAAGAAGCAGCCAATTATGATGAGATTTCGTGTCCTGTGGTCCGGTTGTCTCCTGGGGAAGGGTATTTCTAGACTGATCGGACAAACATTTTCGACTACAGAGAGCAAACCATGATAACCATTCCGAGCTTCTTCACTGCTTGCAGAGGAAATCTTCAAATACATGCGCGTTTCTGCTTCCGGGGACCAATATCCGTTGAACAATTTGCCGAATTGATAGACACAGTTTCCTGTGTCCAGTTTGTGGGCAAATCCCAGACAGCTGCTGTTCTTCCTACAGGACTCTATGCAGACTTGTAATCTCGTGGAGGGCTCTGTTGCAGAATTGGGTCCGTCAAAATTAACGAAATCCAAGGTAAGAAATGTTACATTGGTGAGCTTCTTGACATCATTGTGGGGTTTGCAGGTTCGATTATCAACTGGGCTCGGGTCGAAACCAGGTGGGCATTCGCAGGTTGGTTTCCAGTCCGAGTTTGTCCTGCACACAGCGTTTTCTCCACAAACTCCATGGATATGGCAGTGCTCTGAGACAGCTTCCCACACTATTTCCCATGAAGAAGAGGGAGGATATTTTCTCCTACTGTACATCCGGAGATTTCCATCTTTATCTAAAGTCAGTCTTCTCAACCGGTCCTTTTTGCCGAGGTCTGACGCCATGATCATTGAATCTACATCGATGTTGCTTGCATTCAGATACCCATTGTTGTCCAGATTAACTGCTGCAAAGCTACCGGATCGCCAGTACCATTTGGATTCCTGAACTTCCTCTTTCTTCCTGTGATAGTACAAGCAAAGTTTCTTGGACTGTTGCTCTATAGAAAGAGAATAGTAGTCCCCATCTCTACCATAAGTCCCGTTTGCCATACTCGACTGCAAAACGTCTCCTGCGGTGAAATCTTGTGTGGGAAGAAGATTAAATGTGGGGAAGTCCTTGAAGCTTTCCCACTGATTGAACAGCAGATTGCCTGACTCCTTCAAAATAAGATCCATGCCATTTTTAGAATTAGGCATGACCTTGCTCGTCCACGCAATTACACCATTCTCGTTTGAAATAGAGAGAGACCCGCTTTGTAAGATCACAGAAGAGTTGGCGCCCACAAGAGAAGTTGAGTTCGCCATCCATGCTAGAGTTCGATCTGAATCGTTGGCATACCAGACAGCAAAGGCATAACGATTTGGTGTCACGTTATAAAACCCAGCACAAAACATACCATTTGAAGAAACCAAGTACGTGTTGTCGGTGGGTTTCCAACCAGAAGAATTCAGAAGAGCAGAAGAGAGACGAGCTACTGTCTTGGGCTCTTGACTCTTGCTGTCACCCACACAAATCAGGGCCATGAAAATAACCAGTGAAATCCACACAGCGCCCATGGTTTTGGCATTTACAAAAGGGATCATATGTTTTTCTTACATAGACATATGTAAGAGAACTATTTATGACGATTTATTGCGATTTCATAAGCCGTTATGAAGGGAGAATTGGTGACAAGTAATAGGGCGGCTTTGGTAGGGCCGTGGTGAGGTAATACACATTTAGGTATAACCACAAAAGCTGAAGGGCATCAGACAAAGTTCATTGTTCAATTTGACGACTAATTTAGCTTTAGAGTCGCATAAAAAATTGCATGACGGGTCGTGCCAGTGCAATGACTTCTTGTATTAAAAAATAAATTAAATGTTAGACAAAGACATGAAAAGGACGGATTCGAGTGCACTCCACGGCATACCCCTAAGACTAGATCAAAATGGCTATTTAATGAGTTATCAGAATTATCCATTTTTTATTTATTAAAAGTGTTCTATAGTAGTATTTAGTAGTGATGGCTATTCAATGGGTTACCAGAATTGTCCATTTTTTATTCATAAAAGTGTTCAATAATGATATGTAAAAGTCACTATGTTGGTTGAATAGACATTGCCACACTAGATATCTATGAGTATTGGTCAATTATAGAAGTTAGATTTGGTTCAAGGATGGATTTTTTTGGTAAGTAGATTGCATTGTAGTAAAGAATGTGGTTCATTAATAAATATGTTGAAGAAGTTACTCATAGATAATGGAAGCATAATAATGTGATCGAAACATAAGCATAATAATGTGTTTCAAAAGTGGATTACAAAGGAAAAACATAGATGAAAATTTACATAAAACACATCAAGATTTTATCTAAGGACAATTCAATTAAGGCCCCTTAGATTGAATCACGTTAACAATTGTATGGTACCACATGGCATTGCATGGTGGAAGGCATTCAATCTAACGGTCTTTGATCAAAGGTCCCTTTGAGTATATAAACAGAGGTTGACCAATTGTTTTGTTATATGGTAAGGACATTGAATTGACTTCAAGTAAATCTATTCGAACAATTCAACCTACACAGAACACAATTTAAATTTTTTAATCTACAACTATTAAATTGATATAATTTAATGTTGATATAATTTTTTGTTAACATTTAAGTCATGTTTAAACTATATGATAAGATTTTAATTGAAATATTTTTGGACAAAAGAAAATTTAATTTTTTCGTTTAATATTTTGATTAAGTTATATTACATAATCAAATTTTATTATAAATAGATCATTATAATCAAATATCATTATTATTACTCTCCCTCTACATAGTTCTCATTATCTTCCATGTTTGATGTGCATGACTTTGGGCTCTCTCAATTTTTCAATGGAAGAAACAAGTTGAACCGGATCAGACACGTTCATTAGTTATCGACTTGAAGACTGGCTTGACTTTGACATCTCATAAAGAAATCTATGCTGATATTTTGAACATGACTGGTTAGGAGAAGTTGCCCGTGAAAGCTGAAGCTGGTCAATGCCCGTGCCATAACTTGTGTTATCGATAAAGAAAATTAATTGCCAGACTTAGACTTAGAAATAAAAAAGGTGAGACTTGACTATAGGGGCACCAGTAAATCCCAACGATGCTTCCAACGAGACAATATATACAAGCCATGATATTTCCACTGGGGACAAAATATTTGGAACCATTTTGTACGTTATCACCAAAAACACTGTAGACCCATTATTGAAAGGCTGGTTTTTCTCTCACAACCCTAGTCTGAATTGGAACCCCAAAGAACACTTAGGTGACCATCTTATCAAGTGCAATGAGAGCATGAAACACCTTGAAAACGGTATGAAGTTAGAGGTTGGGAATTGGTGGGAGAGCTAACATCTATATGCTTCTAGTTGAGTCTATTAATATGGTCATTAGATCTATATGTCATTGAGTTAATGGGATTAGAGAGGAGACTTGGTCTCAGAGGTGATGGAGTGATGGAGAAATTGAGGAATAGCCAAATGTTAGATATCATTGATTTCAATTAGAAGTTAAACAATGAAAATAGTTTAAAGACCAAATAAACAAATCACAAGCTATTAGGGAAATAGTTCAATAAGAGATTTTGACCATAAAACATGAATTAAACCAAGCCAACAATGAAAATATATAAGGGAAAGAGACACCCCTCATATCAAATAAATACAATTAGCAATAGCAAACATAGATGGAGGTCAAAGAGGCCAAGTCAAAGGAACAATTTAAAGAGGCCAAGTTGTAGAAACAAGTGGTAAAAGGGCCAATAGAGAATCAAACAAAACTTGTAGAGAAATAATTTAATTTTTGAAAGTGCAAAGAAAGAGACCAACATGATATAATTGTAAATATAATAATAGAAGGACTACAAAATGGCAGGGAAGATAACCACACACAAAGTTAATAAAATAATTTCTTATAGACAAAAATTTATAGATAGGCCAGATCCACCAAAAAGTAGAATTAGAAGAAGGAAAAAATAGAAATGTAAGTGTAATCTTGAAAGCATAAAGCATAAAATTAAGCTATTATGAAACAAAAGGTTCCCTAAACATCCACGATTTTATATAGATGAAAACCTAACTTTAGCATAGCTGGTGATGGTGCTTCTGCATTGAGGTTTAGGGTTTTTCTACAATTCCTAAGGTTTTATTTGCCTATTTTGGCTAAAATCCTAAACCATACATTATGGTCTTGTGCTAATTTTACATTGACCTATTAGGCTAGTTAGATTCCAACTTAAGTAGTCCTTTGAAGTATTTTTAATTGTTCAGAGACCAACCCCTTACCCCCTAATTCTTTAGTGTTCTTGACTCATCACATGCATTTTAAGCAACTTAAGTCATTCTTGTCTGGCCTCTGTAGGCAGTCTCCACCTTGGTGCATGCAATGTAATGTAGTTGGTTTCGTGGTTTCTTATGTCCATCTTCAAAGAATATCCCTTTTCTACGAAACCACGACATAACTTGTTGTCAACCTAATCAACTAATTTAATGGGACCCTTTGTGTTGATTTGTGTTTTTATGACACCAAATTTGTCTACCACAAGGTCATCACAATTGTCATCCTTCAAAGTTACAAATTTGTGCAGTGGTGCCATGTGTCATGTAGGGCCCACCTTATTCCTTTTTGTTGCTAATCTTTTTATCACAAGTTTTGTGGTGGGGCCATCTCTCGCATTCATTCATTGTAATTGTATCTCCATGTAATGGCGAAAATTAGGGTTTCACTGTAGAATGTAGTAAAACCTCTAATTTTTCTTAGGGGCCATCAGACTAGAGAAAGATGGAATTTTATAGATTTAGCCTTGATAAATCGAGATTCTTATTAGATTCCTGGTTTCTTAGATGGAGTTTTTCTTTCCCTTGAATTGAATTATATTGTTGAAGATGCTAAAATTAGGGTAAATGGGTGAATATTGAAGAGACTGGGCATAAATAGTGAGCTATAGCCACCGCATAGAGCTAGAAACCTAGATCTAAGAAAAGTAATATGATTTGGATATGTTCTCCAAAATTCTACCTAAATTGTTAAGACTGTGGTGGTGGTCGTCATGGTTGTCTGAGCTTTCTACCATAAAAAGGGAACCTGTTCATCTCTGCAAATATTATCGATCCTCTCGAATGTAGCTCTGTACTTGTTCTTGCACATAGTGAAAAGGGGGGAAATGGTTGGGAATAGGAGTTTGCCTAAGTCATGGGGGCTTCACTAGCTAGGTAATATTATATCACGTGCATTCACATTGGGGGGTTTAATATCCCAAAAATGAGGATACAATATGTTTCCTATCGGTGAAAATAGGGGGGTTTTTAATTCTAGCTGTGAAAATATAAAATATTTGGTGAAAATAGGGGGGCTTTTAATTTGAGCTATGTTTTGGGAGGGGGTGACAAAAAAGGAGTTTAGGGCAATATTTTTTGAAAATAGGGGGATTTTGTAGTATTCCATGAACAAACGTGCTATAACCGAGGCTCACTAAGTGAAGCCCCCATGGCCTAAGTCAAACCCTAGTTAGAAATTAACCTTGAATGAATAAATGCAAATAATGAAATAAATAATGGAAAGATATATCTTAGATTTGCAATTGTTGATGATGATGCTTTGCTTCTTGAATTTAATCACATGTGTGATATGAAATGGCATGGACATGACAAAACCCTAATCACACACACATGCTTGCATATGAATGATGTATTTTTCCTCCACAACAGTTGAATGAAGAATATGCAACCTTGAAGATCTCTGAAAATGATTGATAATGAATACTTCACGGATGCAAGGATTTGATTGCTTGATGCCTTATCTTGCTTTGAGATTGATGGATGAAACTAGGTTGATCAAATGTCTTTATATATGAGTATTTAGGTAAATTACCAATTAGGCCAACCTCCAATAGACATGAAGAGACACAAAGATGGATTCCTACCAGAGGGATAGGAACCCTGTTCCAATTCAAAATTGGGCCCCACTAAAAGGGACCATGGCATTGGGCACCATGGTCTAGGACCAAAGTGTTGGGCACCATGGTCCAAGACCAATGTGCTAGGCATCATAGTCCTTCTCAAAAAAGGACCACAATGAAGCCTCGGGGAGAAGGATACCCCATAAGGGAATCCATCAATGGGTGTACATGGCATCAAAACTAGACAATAAGCACAAAATGGACTTAGATAGGTGATGAGGATAGGACACACTAAAGTAGGAGCACAAACATGAGGTGTAAATTGGCCTAGTGACAATTTTACGACACTACATTTAGCCCCCACTTCAATAGGAGTATGAGCCTATGCAAATACACACGATAAAGTAGATGAAGAGATGAAATAGAGGAGCAATTAGGATAATAATCACAAGGAGTATAAGACCTCACCAATTTCAAGGAACCAAGACCTCAATCTTTGGATCTTAACTCACATAATCGCATGCAAGGACACACAAAACAAGACAAAAAGGCAATAAAGGTAAACAAGGAAAAAAAAAAGGCAATCAAAGACAAAAAGGCAAAAAGACACACAACAGAAAAGATAAAAACAAAAAACAAGACCTCAAGTCAAATAGTTAAAGAGACCTCGCTATCAAAATGTCTCAACACTAATATCATTCTTGAACAATGTTATCTCAAGAACACAAGTGATCCCATAAAAAGAGAAAGAGCAGACATCATCCATGAACTACAAATAGAAAAGCTATGAGATCATGAGAATAAAGATAGAAATCATGGATACATATTCTAGATGTGTTTCTCTAGGTGATCCATGAGAAGAAGAATGAGAGAAGACATGGATACACATTCTAGATTTTCTTTTCTAGGTGATCCATGTTGGGGAGGCGACTAGGAATAGTCTAGCTATGTTATTCTAGTTCCACTCATCCTCGTGTGTGTGTGCAAGGGTAAGTGCACCAAGATGGTGAATAGAAAAGTGGCCACATGTAAAAAAAAATGAAATTTTTCATAACCCGTGCGTGTTCTGAAAATTCAAAAATGAAGCCTAGCAAAAAAAATTAAAAAAACAAAAAGTTCCTTAAAACCCATACGGGTTTTGAGGAACATTATATTTTTTGGCAACCCACGGGTTTTGGCCATTTTGAACGCCAAAGCCCATGGAACAGTAGCGAGAGGAAGCCAAAAAACCACAGAACCCGCATAGGTTTGGATCATTTTGGATTTTTTCAGCATTAAGAGCAATTTTCAACAATGGCACCTCGTCAAACAGGTAAGATTTGATTTGTTTGATTATTTTTGTTTCCATTTTTATTGAAGTAGGGTTTTTTAATTGATTTAAGTTTTGTTTTTATTAATTTGATGTCAGATTCTACAAGCAATCCCCAAAAGAAATAGACAACAAAGACCTCCTCCTGCATAAGCAACACAAGAAAACCCTGTAAACAGTGCACATGAGCAACAAGAAAACTCTCAAGACATTGCTCCACAACCACAAAATCCTCAAAATGTTGCTCCTCAACAACCACCACCACCTTTAAACCCTCCATGTCCTCCATTAGATCGTATAGATGACACACAAGAGGATTTCATCAATCGCCTGACACAAAATAGTGCCCAAATTTCTATATTGGTGAATAGGTTGAGTTCCTCTAGTCTTGAGAACCACTCAACCCTTGCCACAATGCTAGAAATAATGGCCAACAATGCAAATGAGGTATCTAGGGAGGTTACGAAATGGGGTTCATGGAGGGATAGATGTCAAACATTTTATGTAGATGGGTTGTCATATGATCAAGTGAAAAAAAAGGGCATACTTAAAGCTGACATATGTGCTCTTTTCATTGATCCTATCACCAGTAACAACCTAGAACTAAATACGAATCGGTTTCCTATACATGTGTATGTTCATGCTAGGCTGAATGAAGCTTTTTGGGATAGGTGGTATATGGTCTTTGACCAACCACCTTGTAATAATTGGGAGGTACCTCTATATTTTTTGAGAAAGTTGTATTGTGAGTTTATCCTCAACAAGAAGCTGAATTACTTGGACATTCAAAAATTTTAGGGTAGAGGGAGAGGCTCTGCATAGGATAGACCTGGGGCTCATAGGGTGGTACAACCAAAGCACAAGAGGTGTAAAGATCCTAAACCCATGGTTCATGTCATTGTCCCTATATCCTTGAAGGAGCCTATAGAATTACAGACTCTTCAGGTAGCTGCATCATTGACTGATGTCATTATTCAGCATGGCACATAGTTGGTCAGAGTAGAGGATTTACCAGCACCTATGACACCTCGTTCATTAGTGCTAGCTCCTTCATCAGTGGCACCTCATGCATCATTTGGAACGGGCCAACCCATTCAGCATATGTGCGCCACCTACCAGGGTGTATGTTCTGGTGTAGACACTAACGCGGATGAGGATGGTTTGACATCTCTTTCATGTGCATGTTGCGGGAGTAGATGCCATGCTTCCACTACCAAGGATGTGGCCCTCACCGATGACCTGATGAGTATGTTGTTCCCTCACTATCAGTCACAGGTGCATTTAATTCTGTTTATGACATGTTATCAATTAAGTGACTAAATCTTATAAAAAGAAATGAATTTTTATTTTTTGAACAATTTAAAGTGACATATAAATAAAATGCATTACAGGGTGCAATAGGTGGTGGTATTACACCACATACTTTTTAGTCGACTCCACAGTCACGAGTAGTTTCTCCACCAGAGGTAAAGATTTGAAATTTGTTAAAAATATAATAATACATTGGTTTCAAAATATCTTCTGTTAATATATATATGTATCATTACTTGGTGTTTTATAGTGCTTATCAGGGGGCTGAGATGTCTCAACTTGATGATATCACGCTTTTGGCCATTGACTTTCGCCTAGATAGCTACGCGGTACCATTTAGATTTATATATTTTTTACTTAGGTGATATATTAAATACATGCTCTTTACCCTTATGTTAATTTTTTTTGTTAGTTTACCCCACCTACCTTGAGGACATCTCATGTGAGAGTGTCGTCCTCTAGCACTCCGAGGTAGAAAAAGATATCTTCTTGGACACCCAAACGATAGAAAGTAACTCAATACAATTTAAATTCATTTGTTGAATTTTATTATGATTAAACATGTATATGTAGATATTGATAAATGCCTTTAATTTATTTGTTATATATACAGAAACATATGGGGTTTACAAAATTAATGAATGCACCTGATGTCGATGAGGTTCAGCAGAGGGAAGAGGTGATATCTTCATATTCACTTTGGATTGCATTCTTGCTTGTTCGAAATAACTAAATCCTTTTATGTCTATATCATATGTTATCATTTTTCATACAAGAAATGGTAATAGTTGCATTAGATTCGACTAGGCCTCCTAAGGTTATAGGAGAACTATACGAGGCTTCGGTGTACATTTATTCTACATATGTTAAAAATATTTGTTCTATCTAGTTTGTCAACAACTTTGGGTTATTAGCTTGTATAATTGTCTTTAACCTATTACAGCCCCCTTCCAAACTTCCTACTGATGTTCTACCATTCCATTTCATTAGAAGTCCTACACATATAATATGGGATCCAGCACAAAAAAGGGAAAAGGTATGTCTATCTTAGATCAAATCCTTTCACTAAGTGCACAAAGGAGTTGAAACCCTCTTGTTAACTCCTTTTGGATCACTTACCATGGATATAGGAAATGGTTGTAACTGATTCATTTGTGACCATACCTCCTACGACTATAGCACATCCATTTGAGTCTCCAGTATGTTTTAGTTTTTTAGTCTATTTATTTTTAATTATTATGTGTTATTTGACATATATGTTATTAACTTGTATTAATGTTTTTTTACCAATTACAGTCCCCTTTAGGACTTCCCATGAATCCTCAGCCTCACCCAATTGCAGAAGACAAAGATGAGGTAATCAACTTTTCAACTTCAAACAATTTAGAGTTTAGTATTTAGTTATTTTGATGTTATATTGAGAAAATATATTTGATTCGACATTTGAATTGTTCTTGTGCAACCCCCTGTAGAGCCACATACTGCTTCGAAGAGGCTTGATTTTGATGATCTGCCACAATAATAGATACCGATAGAGACAAATAGTTGTAGTTTTCATCATTGAAGGACCAATTTTTTTATATATTCGACATTTGTATATGTATATATCAACTTTGATAGACATGGCACATGCCACATTTTTGTAACTATTATTGATTTGACATCTATGAAATTTTTTTATATGTACACGATTATTGTTCATTTTGATATATATGAAACTTGATATTCAATCCAATTTGATCATTGATATATATGAAACTTGATATTCTTGAAACTTAGTTATTTTCTATTGAAATGTGATCAAACTTGTTCATTGTGTTTATGTCTTCAAATGTGATCCAATTTGTTCATTACATGTAACTCATATGGCGTATACTTTTAAACTAGGTTGCTCATATTGTGTATACCCATGTACCCAAGTACCGACACCGGTAATGATTATATTGTGTATTTTGATTGAGTGAATTTTCTTTGAGTCCTTTTGAGGATTGACGAAAGTAAGTTGCATGAGTTTGAACATTTGAATGTACAATGAAGTAATCTTTAGCTCTTTCATAATTTTCCTCACCTCTGAGTCTATCTTGGGTTTCAAAGTTTTACTTCATGACTTAACCTTTGGAGCGAACTTGAAGTGTGAGATTTTAGGAGTGAACTTCGGCTTCAAGCAACTAGGAGAGAAATGCATATTTCAAGTATCAAAAGAGTTGTGAAAAGTTTCTTGCTTGATGAATCGGTGTTTATGAGTGAAGTTGATAACTTTAAGAGCTACAAGCTTCAAATGAAATTCTTTACTTCATGTTTGACCTAAGAGGAGCAAAATAATTCACTTCAAGGGTTTCTAAGGAGGAATAAAATTGTTGCTTCATGAATTGGGGAAATGAAGCGAAGTTATGCCTCATACATTTGGGAATAGGAGTGAAGGCATTTACTTCATGAGTTTAGTGTGAGGAGCGAAGTTTCAAATTCATTTTCAAACACATTAAAGCGAACTTCATCTTCACCTTTGAGCACAATGAGCAAACTTCATGTTGGAGAGGAGATGAGAGAACTTCATATTCAAGAGGAGATGAGTGAACTTCAACTTCAAGAGGAGACATCAACGAACTTCATGTTCAAGAGGAGATGAGCGAAGTTCAACTTCAAGAGGAGATGAGAGAACTTCAACTTCAAGAGGATATGAGCGAACTTCAACTTCAAGAGGAGATGAGCAAACTTCGTGTTCAAGAGGAGATGAGCGAACTTTGTGTTGGAAGAGAGATAAGCTAAGTTCATGATTTAGTAAGGTAAAGCGATCTTGAGGGTAAAGTTGAATCAACTTCATGTGCTAAAAGAAAGGAGCAAAGTTCTTAATTATTGAATTGAAGGGAGTAACCAAGGTTTTAGCTTCGTGTTCAAAGAAGAATGAGCAAAATTCAACTTTGAGATGATAAGAGCGAACTTCAACTTTGAGGTGATATGAGTGAACTTCGAGTTGAAACAATTAAGAGAAAAATGACAACTTCATGAGTTGAAAGATTAAAGTAAAATTGCTACTACACGTAACATGATTTAAAGTGACGTTATTACTTCATGTGTTTGAGATAAGGAGCGAACTTCATGCATGAAGAAACTAGAGTGAAGTTATTATTTCATAAACTCATGCTTCAGAGCAAAGTTTTCATGTATTGAATAAGGAGAGTGAAGTTTTATTACTTCATGAGTTGATATGATGGAGTGAAGTTCATCATTTCAAGAATCAATTAAGACAAGATTTGAGTGCCCAAAGCAGATTTAAAATTTATCTAAGGATGAGTAGGCTTAGGTAAGGTTTTCATTTAAATTTTATTCCATAACAAGTCGGCCTTAGGATAAGAGACAAACCTATTCATCCAAATTGCCTATAAAAGAAGAGTTGAAGCAATCATTTTAACATCAACTCAAACCAATTATCTCTTCTTTCATCAAAAACCATCAGTGAGAGGTGGCAAAATAGTGCGTCATTCGTTATGCTCATCGTGGGAATGAACCATCAGCGCGAGCACATCTGGGTGGTTGGGTTTACGCTAGGTGTGCCCTTGTCTCACTCCCAAAGATGTCTAATCATTCCGAGCCACCTCGTAGCGATGATTTCCCTTGAGCACTCAAAGTTGAAATAATGGTCAAAATTTGATGTCACGTAACTCGGAGATCGTGGCACTTATGGATGATTATTTTGAACCTACAGGGTCGTGTTGGCAGTTCTTAATAAATCCTCTCTCGGTTTCAGACAACTCAATTACGTTTTCTTGTGGTGAGATTTTTTTTGTTGCATCAAAAACTGTCAATGAGAGGTGGCAAAATAGTGCATCTTTAGTTTTTCTCGTTGTGGGAACAAACCGTTAGTGTGAGCGCATTTGGGTGGTCGGGTTTATGCTAGGTGTCCCCTTTTATTGCTCCCCAAGATGTCCGATCATTCTGAGCCACCTCGTAGCAACGCTTTCCCTTGAGCGCTTAAAGTGGGAAAAATGTCAAACTTTGACATCGCATAACTCAGAGACCATGGCACTTATAGATGATTCGTTCAAACCTATGGGGTTGTGTTTTCACTGCCTGAAAAATCCTCTCTTGGTTTCGAACAACTTGATTTTGTTTTCTTGTGGTGATATTTTTTCTGTCGCATCAAAAATCGTCAGTGAGAGGTGGCAAAATAGTGCATCTTTCATTATGTTCGTCATGGGAATGAACCGTCAGGGCAAGCGCATCCACATGGTTGGTTTTATGCTAGGTGTGCCCTTGTCTTTCTCCCCAAGATGTCCGATCGTTCCGAGGCACCTCGTAGTGATGCTTTCCCTTGAGCGCTCAAAGTGGAAAAAATGATCAAACTTTGACATTGCGTAACTCAAAGATCATGGAACTTATGGAAGAGTTGTTTCAACCTATGGGGTCATGTTGTCTCTGCCTAAAAAATTCTCTCTCAGTTTTAGACAACTCGATTCCATTTTCTTGTGATGCGATTTTTTATGTCGCATAAAAAACCATCAAAAACCGTCAGTGAGAGGTGCCGAAATAGTGCATCTTTCATTCTGCTCATTGTGGGAATGAACCATCAACGCAAGCATGTATAGGTGGTTGGGTTTATGCTAGGTATTCCCTTGTCTCACTCCCCAAGATGTCTGATCATTCCAAGCCACCTCGTAGAGATGCTTTCCTTTGAGCACTCAAAGTAGGAAAAAAGGTCAAACTTTGATGTCGCGTAACTCAGATATCGTGGCACTTATGGACAATACATTTGAACGTACAGGGTCGTGTTGTTTCTTCCTAAAAAAGACTCTGTTAGTTTCAGACAACTTGATTTAGTTTTCCTGTGGTGAGATTTTTTCTGTCGCATCAAAAACCGTCAATGAGAAGTGGCAAAATAGTGCATCTTCCGTTCTGCTCATCGTGGGAACCGACCGTCAGCGCTAGCATGTCCGGGTGGTTGTTTTTACACTAGGTGTTCCCTTGTCTTTCTTTCCAAGATGTCTGATCATTTCGAGCCACTTCATAGCAACGCTTTCCCTTAAGCGCTTGTTAGTCCGCGCTTGTATTATGTCTTTTTCACGTTCTTTAAATTTTTCCCCCTTTGCAATTTTTCTTGAACTGAACCTCTCACTTGAACCATTCTAGAGTTCAAGGTTCAAGTTCAAGTGAGGTATGTGGTATAGTGGCTTTGTTTTTAATAAGGCACTAAAGTTCTTGGTAGTCATAGTTCATTGAACTTGAACTGTGAACCTTTCTAGTGGTTCAAGGTTGAACATGTTAAAGCAAGTCTTGTGTAAGTCATGTTTTATAATGGGTAAGCTTAGGCATGTTCGTGTGTTTTGCACTAATGTTGTTTTGAACTTGAACCTTTGAAATTCTTTTCGAAGGGTTCAAGGTTCAAGGTTCAAGGTTCAAAGTTCGAGGACTGATGACTTTGGAGATAAAGTGAACAAGTTTCGGCATACAGGGAATATTCTGGATTTAAAAGATGAACCTCAAGAAAATGAATTGTGATGAAAATTTGTACTTGGGAATAATCATTCCAAGTAATAATTTCAAGTAAAGGATATGGAGGAGAAAAGACTTGTTATTAATAAACTGTCAGAATTTAATCTTTTCAGCACGATTTGGCATGGATGAGTATGCAGTTTTCAAATCATGACAAATCATGGGACCGATATTTTAGGCCAGTCCCTAAGATCTATTTTATTTAAAACAAGTTACTTGCCTTTATTGTTTTCCCAATTTGGTAAGTAGAAGATTAGCGCAGGCGACATTTCTTGCTCCCGACTTTGTGAATTCTCAGTTCTGCATGAAAGGTGAGCACAATTTCTTCCTCTTTTCTCGTTGGTTTTCATAAATTGAAAGTTTTATTTGATACTTCAGTCGGTTCAGTCAATTCTTCCTGGTGTACATTTTTTGATTGTAAAGCTAAAATGAGACCGAAAGTACCTCAAATAGACCAGAAGTCTTGGTTAGTTAGTTCCATGCCAAACATAGGAGATACTTTTCTGCCATCAATAGACAGAGGAATTCCATGAAAGAGTGCAAAATTTTGCTAGTTCCCCTTTGATGCAGAAAATTTCAGATAGTGGGTTGGTAGAAGTTGCAGTATTTTCTCTAGTTGTGTCATGTCCAGAAGTAGTTTTGGAATGTATGAGAAAATGTGATCTTGTAGAGAGGTGTATAAGAGACGCAGAGGGTAAGTTTTTGCTTGCAATTAGTTGGGAGGTTGTTTCCGCCGTAATGAAAATACCAGAGAAGGAGCAATATGAGGACTAGACGATATGCAAGCCGCAAGGAATTTTCTCTGAGAAGAAGTCATGTTATAGGAGTGTCATTGCAAGAAATTGGTTATTGAAATTTCAAAAGGGGGGTTCAAGACTACCAAGCCCATTAACCTAAAAGAATCTGATTTAGGAAGTAAGGGACATATTCATTTTATTACATAGAATGTGGGGAAATCAAATAGCCTTTTATTGGGAGGATTGGATGTATTTCTTTATTCAGGTCATTTTTGGTGAAAAGAGATACATAGATTGGGCAGAGTTAATTTCAGAAAGAATGCATGAGGGTTTAAGTTGTTTTGGAAACAAAAATTTCCATTTGTCCTCTTACCTCATATACTATTAGCCTGCACCCGTCAATGGGTAGGTCTTATCATGAAACTTGGCAGAATGATATGAGGATATATGGATATCACCCACATTTGCAACAACACAGGGTAACTGAAAATTATTACAAGGTCCATAATATTTTCCTTGGCAGGTTAGTATTTGAGTTGAAAGGAGATATTCATAAGAGATTAACTGAGGAAGCTATGTAGTTTATAAATATATATGGCAGCTTTTATATTCAGTTCGCCAAGTTCACTTATTTGAGGGTTGGGGGTTTTGAAGGAGAACCCTACAAATTGCCAAGATATGTCTTTGACAGGCAAGTGTTAATTGAAGTTTGCAGGCAACTTGCTTATATAGATAAGAAATATGGGGAAGAACACCAAACAGGGGTTTCCTTTCCCATTGAACTGACACACTACACTTGTAACAGTGTCTCAGATGCTTTGAATTTCGAATTGAGTTCAAAAGGTTCAAATTTCAGTTGTATTTTCCCCGCACTAAGTTTGATACTAAAGGATTTGCAATGACACACTTTACATTCAGGGAGAATTTTTGACATGTACCTGATCTAGAAGACTTTTGGGCAGATTGTGTGGATGAGTATGAAGTCCAAAAAAGAGCTCACCTGAGACTCACAATGCAACAAATTAGGGATTATGGTTTGAAGATAAACACTTCAAATATTGTGGATGATGAAAATGATTTGCTTGACCCCCAATTTGTTAATGATAGGCAACAAGGAGTAATACCAAAGATTGACTGGAAAAAAGATGAAGAAGAACAAATTCAAACCAAGACAATCTTGGTCATTCAAAGAACAAAGAAAGGGCTTAAAAAGCGAAGATTGAGCAGAAGCTCAAGGAAAGATTCAACCTCACCCACTGAGGTCTTGGTATCTAATTCTCTTATCCCATCTTGTGTTGTAGGTTCACAAAAATAGGGAAAAGGAGGACAAAGAGAAAAGACAGTGCAAAGCAAAGAGGAGACAACTTCTATCAGAGTCACCCGCTCCAAAAAAAGGGGCAAAAGACAGTCCTTTCATGTTGATACTATGATGGTTGACCTTGAGATGGATACCACCTCAATTGATCCAATCAAAGAACAACAAGGCCTGGCTGATGAGGGTAATAATCAGCAGGAACAGGAAGCCTTAAATTAAGTTACTACTATGGTAGTAAGGGATGGAAAGGAAACTGGAACTGATCCAGATAAGTCTCAAGTTCCTTTAGGACCAGTATGGTTAGAAAACATGTTAAGCAGCAAGAAGAGAACCATTGTTCCAGCCTCAATTCCAGTAGAAGACATGGTGAGTAAATGCCTGGGAAAAACTCCTAAAGCAAAGAAGTCAAAAACTATGTCAAAAATTGATTTTGATGCAGATAGTGGGAATTGGATCGCGAAGATTGCACGTCCATTAACAGATGAAAAGACAGAGAACCCTACAGCTCAGGACTTCGCTATTGAAAAGATAAATATTGGAACTACTTCTCGAGCCACACATGCTCTTCACCTTGAGGCTTCAACAAAGAAGATCATAAACAGGACCTGGAAAGATGAGAAAGATAAGAATCAGATGAAAGAGATGTTACGAAGGATGGAAGAATATATTGAGGAAATCAATGATCCGAACCCTCAACCTTTGTCACAGATTCCAATTTCCTTCAATCCTAAGTCCCCTACAAATCAGAAGACTCTGGAACAAATACAAAAATGCAGGTTGATCACAGAAACTGTGATGGAGTGGTTAGAAAGAATTCATAAGTCTAGTGCAGAATACTTTGTTAATCTAAGCAGAGCATATGATGGGGCAATACAAGTGATGAAGGAGTTGGAGGTTGAAATCATCAATTGGAAAAATGAGGAAGCTAAATGGGCATCAAAAGCTGCACAGATGCAAGAAGTGCATAATTATGGGGTAATGAAGTTTCTTGCTAAAAAACCTATGGCAGGCTTGGATGATAGTATTTTGTATGTGTGCCAGAGGAACATTGAATGGAGAAATTCTCTAATAAAATAGGCTTATGAGTACTTCACGAAAATGATAAATCAACTCGCAGAATTAGTTACCTCCATGAGAAATGAACTCGTGTGCATTGGGATAAAATGTCTGAAAGATGATGTAAGAACCCTTGAGATGATTGAGGTTATAACAGAATCATTTAAGGGAAAAATCAATTATGTGAAAGAAGATAAGGGTTTAGTTCCCGATGACTTAAGTTTGATTGCTAAGATTGAATCACTCTTGTTTTTATGCATCAGACATCTGGATAGTCACTCTGAAAAAGTTGCACAGGTTCATGAGGAAAAAGAGGTCTAGAAGCAACGAATGGCACATGTGGGATTACCTCATAACACAATCATTTAACACTTTGCCACAACTCATGTGGATTGGAAGAAAGAAGCAGTTACCAGAACTACATAGTGATATTTTTCATTGATGATAGATCCTTTTCACTTGTTAGTTGAAAAAACAATTTTATTTTTATACTAGTTTCATTAACTTTGCGGGGCGGAAATTGTTGACTTTCTCTGTTTCCTATTATAACCGTTGGCCAAGTTGTGGCTATATAACCAAGTTGTGGCAATATAGAAAGGTCTGAAAAACTGTGATTTTTCAAGCATCAAACAATATTTGTTTATGTTTTGAATTCCTTGGAACTGGATTGACTGATTTATGAATGAAAATGATTATGGTGTGCATTCTTTGAATCTGTGCATTTAAAGATTGGCGATCTTTCTTAGAAAATATGTTATGTGCATGATACCATTATTCTTATCAGTCAATTCTATGTTTTCTTGAATTCATTGTTATTATTACTTGTTAACAAATTCATTGTGGATTGAGTTGTGCTGATCCCCCTTGCCCTATGAGGCATGAGAGAGTATCGATTAGAATCAATACTGCTTTGTACTTGTTTTGCTCTGAATTTATGGAATGAACCTGTGTGAGAAACATAGTCTGTGAGCTCTTATTTAATCTTCAGAATTTTCTCTCTGTTTTATGTTAATGGCATTCTTTTGTGTTGATAGATGGATTCTAAACCCTTTCTATGCTTTCTGGTTAAAAGCATCTTCATTTCAAAGGGTTTTCTGTGTGGAATTCATTGCAAATCATATGAGGAGCTGCCCTCTAATGCAGAGGATGGATTTTGATTAGTTCATCCAACTATTGGTTTATTTGTGTCCTTTCATTAAGAGGCATACAGAAGTCATATTATCATTTAGAGAAAACAAATATTACAATTTCAAGAAAGGGACAAATCTGTTAACCAACAGCTCTCAAAGTTGAAAAAATGGTCAAACTTTGACATCGTGTAACTCAGATTTCATGGCACTTATGGATGATATGTTTGACCCTACGGGGTCATGTTGTCACTACCTAAAAAATCCTCTCTTGGTTTCAGACAACTTGATTCCATTTTCTTGAGGTGATATTTTTTTTGTCGCATCAAAAATTGTCAAAAACCATTAGTGCGAGGTGGCAAAATAGTGCATCTTTCATTCTGCTCGTCGTGGGAATGAACCATCAGTGCGAGCGCATCTGGGTGGCTAGTTTTACGCTATTTGTGCCCGTGTTTCACTCCCCAAGATGTCTGATCGTTCTGAGCCACCTCATAGCAACACTTTCCCTTGAGCGCTCAAACTGGAAAAAATGGTCAAACTTTGACATCGCATAACTCGGAGACCGTGGCACTTATGGACAATTCATTTAAATATATGGGGTTGTTTTGTTGTAGCCTAAAAAATTATCTCTCAATTTTGATTAACTCGATTCCATTTTCTTGTGGTGATTTTTTTTTGTCGCATCAAAAAATCGTCAGTGAGAGGTGGCAAAATAGTGCATCTTTCGTTCTACTCGCCGTGGGAATGAACCGTTAGCACGAGAGAGTCCGGGTGGACATTTTTATGCTAGGTGTTCCCTTGTCTTTCTCCCGAAGACATCTGATCGTTTCAAGGGACCTCATAGCGACACTTTCCCTTGAGCACTCAAAGTGGAAAAAAAGGTCAAACTTTGATGTCACGTAACTCGTAGACCATAGCACTTTCCATTTGAACCTATGGGGTCATTTTTTTGCTGCCTAAAAATCCTCTCTCGGTTTCAGACAACTCAATTTTGTTTTCTTGTGGTGAGATTATTTAGGTCGCATAAAAAACCGTTAGTGAGAGGTGGCAATATAGTGTATCTTTCGTTTTGCTCGTTGTGGGAACGAACTGTCAGTGCGAGCACGTCTGGGTGGCCGAGTTTACACTAGGTGTTCCCTTGTCTCTCTCCCCAAGACATCTAATCATTCTGAGCCACCTCATAGTGACACTTTCTCTTGAGCGCTCAAAGTGGAAAAAATGGTCAAACTTTGACATCGCGTAACTCGGAGATTGTGGCACTTATGGACGAGTCGTTCAAACCTATGGGGTCATTTTGTTGCTGCCTAAAAAATAAAATGGAAGATAACTCATCAGCGAATCATTCTAAAATGGTTTGCTAGACAAATAAAAGAGGAATCAACAAGATTTAAGCCTGTCATTAGGTTGTTACACGTGAGAATCACAAGAAAAGTGCAACAAATGATAAGTTTCTTATTGAATATCCTTCAATACATCAAAAATCCTTCAAATGTATTTATAATCAAATGGTACAAATTTGAGCTCTCAAAATTTCCAAATCAGCCCCATGGGCACTTTTCTATATAAAATTTGGCATCTAATATAAACGATCAAGCTCATTACTATTTATATATACAAAATTTTGCAAATAAATATGCAAATTACAACTCATTGTTTTTTATACAAAATTTAGCATCTAGATATGCACATTACAACTCATTGTTGGTTTTTTATACAAAATTTAGCATCTAGATATGCACATTACAACTCATTGATGTTTTTATATACAAAATTTGGCATCTGAATATGCATGTAGAGAACATCCAAAAAATATAAGTTACAACGTTTCACAAAAGATATATAAAAAATTGTCAAAATTATTCTACCATATTATAGAACTATTCTTCTAGATGACCCAAAATCAATCAAGTGAACCTTCTAGATCAGCTCTAACCCTTAGTGTCTCAAGTATTGCCTCATGGTCAGATTCACAAACTTTCCACAAATCCTTGTTAAGAGGTCTACCACGATATTTAATCAAATGAATATTTGTTACAACAAGAAGGTTTGAGTAATGAAGAATATGTCTGTGTCTCCAAGTCCGCAAACAACCACACTAGTACATTTGGAGTAGTTTTCCGACAATCATTTCCGACAAGCTATGGGATTTCTTTTGTTTTGTTAGATTAATTTGTTTTATTATTTTCAAAAATTACCCCATTTTGTTGGAATTCCGACGTGTTAAAATTTCACGTCGAAATTCGGATGAAAAAACGACGAACATTTTCGACCGGCCATGAGATTTCTTTTACTTTGTCAGATTAATTTTTTTATAGTATACCCCGTGTTCGTCAGAATTCAGAAGTGTTGAAATTTCACGTCGGCATCCTGATGAACATGGGTTTTACCTTTTGATCGGCATATGTTGGTCCGATGATTTTCACAACCTCTTGATTTCTTCTTACTCATCAGGATAACAAAAGTCAATGACCTCTCTTCCTGCTGATCGGTGCGAGTTATGCCACTAGTCTCATCGGGCATCGAGATAGCTTAAAATGTGTTTAGGTGATGGGCATAATTTTCCTAATGTCTTTTCCCTCAACATAAGCTTTGACCCTTTATCGTCGTAACCTTTGTTGATGTGTTTTAAACTTTTGCCAGTGTCTAGCGGGATAAGTCTTACCGATAGCATCATCGGCTATCGGCAATACAATATTTCTCCATTTTCACTAGTGTGCATCTTACCGATGGACTTCATTGGTGTGTTCTATCACGATCACATGCTTCTACTTGTGTGTTACCATCGGGTTGACTTTTGCTGATAGTGCAGATTTCATATTTCATGTGGGAATTCCATTAGCATATGTTGGTTTGATGATTTTAAAAGCCTCTTGATTTCTTCTTACTCATCAGGATAACAAAAGTCGATGACCTCTCTTTCTACTGATAGATGCAAGTTATCCCACTAGTCTCATCGGGCATCGAGATAGCTTAAAATGTGTTCAGGTGATGGGCATAATTTCCCTGATATCTTTTTCCTCGGCATAGCTCCTCCTGATACGTTATGTCTCCTCAACATAAGCTTTGACCCTTTATTGTCATAACCTTTGTCGATGCATTTTACTTTTTCCAGTGTCCAGCGGGATAAGTCTTACTGATAGTACCATTGGCTATCGTCAATACAAGATTTCTCCATTGCCGCTAGTGTGCATTCTACCGATGGACTTCATCGGTGTATTCTATCCCGATCACATGCTTCTACTTGTGTGTTACCATCGCGTTGACTTTTGCTGATAGTGCAGATTTTGTATTTCATGTCAGAATTCCATCGGCATATGTTGGTCCAATGATTTTCACAGCCTCTTGATTTCTTCTTACTCATTGGGATAGCAAAAGTTGATGACCTCTCTTCCTGTTGATCGATGCGAGTTATCCCGCTAGTCTCATCGAGCATCAGGATAGCTTAAAATGTGTTCAAGCGATGGGCATAATTTCCCTGATGTCTTTTCCCTCAGCGTAGCTCCTCCTGATACATTATGTCTCCTCAACATAAGCTTTGACCCTCTATCATCGTAACCCTTGTCGATGTGTTTTACTTTTGCCAGTGTCCAGTAGGATAAGTCTTATCGATAGCATCATCACCTATCGGCAATATAAGATTTCTACATTGCCACTAGTCTGCGTTATGTCAATGGAGTTCATTGGTGTATTCTATCCTGATCACATGCTTCTACTTGTGTGTTACCATCGAGTTGACTTTTGTCGATAGTGTAGATTTCGTATTTCACTTCGGAATTCCAACGAACACATGGTATTGTTTAAAAAAAAAGTAATTACGCACCATCATTATACATGGGCTCAGGGTACAAAAATTGGGAGGAAGCGGGCACAATTGCTGCAAAAAGATGCTCGACAACAACTGTACAAGAGGTTGGTCCTTTCATTCTTGTCATCAAGATTTTTTTGGAAGTTGCTTTGCTTTCCTTTCATTCTCTTGTTAACTTTTTTTAATGGTATCCGCTTTGGCAAAATATGGATCCTCAACCTCCTTAACCTCTCCATTATATGGTTGCTAGTTATAAAGACAAGTCGCTTCATATCTTCTAGAGGGGTCAATGATTCTTTGTGACTGTAAACCCTTCCAGCCCTCAAAATAGCCCTTTGTATGAAAGCAACTTTTATACAATTATTTAGGACTCTACGAGCAGTTGCTTGTACAATTTTCCCCACTGAAAGGGTCTCTTCATTTTCTCCAGTTAGCAGATAAAATTCCTCATCCCAGGATGGCTCTTTATATGGTTTTTGCCAATCCTTAAATCCATGTACCAATTCAATCTTTATGTCAGCAATAGTTTCCCGCTTTTTATTGGATGTCTGTTATTCCACACTTCTAGCATATTCATCAATATCAAGGGTCTTTAACACATGGGGATATTTTTTGACATGTTCAACTACCATTTCTTGTGTTTCCTCATCCATCTCATCTATATCTTGTCCTACGTCTTCATAGTATACATCCTCAGCCATTTTCTTGGCTAGTTCATATGACTTTAGATGAATTCTAGTATCATCCAATGGATCCATAACATGGTTCCCAGAAGCTTCTTGCTCGGTCCCTCTAACCCTTTTAAAACAACAGCATTTATAAAGACAAATAGCTTCATAGCTTCTAGAGGGGTCAAAAATTCTTTGTGACTGTAAACCCTTCCAGCCCTCAAAATATCCCTTTGTATGGAAGTAGCTTTTATACGATTATGTAGGACTCTACGGGTAGTTGCTTATACAATTTTCCCCACTGAAAGGGTCTCTTCATTTTCTCTAGTTAGTAGATAAAATTCCTCATCCTGGGATGGCTCTTTATATGGTGTTTGCCAATCCTTAAATCCATGTACCAATTCAATCTTTATGTCAGCAAGAGTTTCCCACTTTTTATTGGATGTCCGTTGTTCCACACTTCTAGCATATTCATCAAATCAAGGGCCTTTAACAAATGGGGATATTTTTTGACATGTTCAACTACCATTTCTTGTGTTTTCTCATCCATATCATCTATATCATGTCCTACATCTTCACAGTATACATCCTCAGCCATTTTCTTGGCTAGTTCATATGACTCTAGATGAATTCTAGTATCATCCAATGGATCCATAACATGGTTTCCAGAAGCTTCTTGCCTAGTCCCTCTAACCCTTTAAAAACCAGCAGCATTTATAAAGACAAGTCGCTTCATATCTTCTAGAGGGGTCAATAATTCTTTGCAACTGTAAACCCTTCCAGCCCTCAAAATAGCCCTTTGTATGGAAGCAACTTTTCTAGGTCCAAGGCTAGTTACAAATTGCAGAGGAGAAAACATCCATTCATGTGATGCTGCTAGGTTTATGTCAACACCAACTTGGTTGGTTACTATACTCTTACCTATTCAATAGCTTCATACTTGTCATCTGGACTAAGGAAATGTTCCAGTGAATGAATCTTCAATGATAATATCTCTTTTTCAGGACCACATAATGTTGCAACCATGACCAATGGATTCAGAAGATATCGACCAAGAGCCACAACACGCCTCAAAATTGCTGTTGTAGATGTTCTTCTCCCAGAAGGATTGATTGATCTATTTTTGATATTTTAAAATTATCATCTATCCATCAAGAGATCCTTACTAAAGTGTTAAAAGATGCACACGTGCCTACTAACATTCATCCTACCCAATTCCAAACACCAGTATACCATCTATCATCCTCTTATCAACTAGCCTTAAATCAAAATGATATGCTACTGAGTGATCCAACCCATAATTTTTTCCTTACACATTGAATTCATCATCATAAAACACAAGGTGAAATGATTCCTAATGGATATTGGTTCTATCATGTAGAATCATTTTGAGTTGGAGGCTTGAAATATGAATAATTTATCTCATTTTATTTGTTAGTTGCGTATTTTATTATGGGTTAATAGAAATCTAGGTATTGTATAGAACTTTAAAAGAAATTAGAATCTAATCAAACACTATATTTCATTTGATGTTATCAAGAATTCTGACTAGTTTTCTTCATAATGTGTGTATAGTTTATCTTAATATTATCTTGTATCCTGTAGCCATTTTGGAAGAATTATCATAACTTTCATTTGAATTGTTGGATCTTTCTATAAATTAGAGGATAAGTCTGTAACAATGATATCAAGAGACTGACTAGAGCGATTGGCTTCATTACAAGGTAAAGGCATCCTTTGTCATGTTTGTCTTCCTCAAAGTATGGTTGGTGTCTATTAAGTTGTTGTCTTCTAAGGGTGCTCCTGAAGATTGAGAAGAGACTTTTGATGGGAATTAATCCTATTGTTGTCAAGTATGTCGGATTGGAATTGAATGTTTCCAAGGTTTATGTGCATTAGAGGGAAAATGATTCCTGAGCTTGTCACTTCAATTAAATATTTACTAAAACCTTTGAATTGCTTCCTTGTAAATGAATGCTTTAAATAAAAGGTTTCTTTATTATAAGTATGATTTTGTAATGTCCCCTAATAAAATGCCTTAAAATATCCTAGTTATGGATCTCAGTTCTTAGTGTAGGGGTTAAGAGAAAATACCTTCACCTTTGTTGTAGTAAATGATGAATAATAATGAATAGCAGATACCCCAACCAGTACTGAGAGGGAGGGGTGAATCAATACAGATAAAGACTCTCCCAACAACTTATCTAGCTAAAGAAATACCAACTGGTTATTACCATTACTGAACTTAACCATGACAATACCGGTTAAACACAGTAAGACACCAAACACCATAAACTGATAAGTCTGAACATTTCAGATACGATCAATTCTTGAAATCAACTTCACCCATAAACATATGCATGTGGTATACTAGTAATACCATAACCTATTAACCTTGTATACATAATCTTTCAACCAAATACTTCCTAAACATCACCTGAAAAATGCATAACACATAACACACAAATTTTTCATGTGGAAACCCAAATGGGAAAAATCACAGTGGGGATGAATACCCACAAGCTTGTTTTGAACTCTTTTGAAGCTCACCCTGTTAGGAGCCTAGTCTAGTTAAAGACTTTACAATAAGGTTCTGCTAGGAACTGATCCTGTTAGAGATCACCTGGTGAAGGGATGGCTATATACCCTGTTAAAGGTTGAAACCCTATTAGAGGTTACCTTGCTAGAGGATTTGAAGAACTCAATGATCTTGAGTCACCTGGTTACAAGTTTTACAATAAGCCTGTTAAAGCTACCTAGCAAAGGGATTTTCCAACTGTTGAAATAGTTAGAAGACAATAGGTAAAACTCTGATCTGATAACAACACTACATGCCAAGGCAGATCCTTTTCATTTCCTCTACTTTGCAATCTCACCCTGCAGTTTTCCACTCACTGGTCTGGTAAGTATCTCATCACTCGGATACACACAACATTTGCCGACAAATTTACAATAACAAACATAATCGACCTTATAGACAACAGATAGGTCGGCAGCATAAACCCTAAGCATCTTAGGTTTACAACACAGGCAGTCCAATCCTGATCGTCCAAACACATTGCATAGAGTATTATAATTTCAAACATATCACAAGACAATCTGCATCATTCATTCTTCACCACACATGGGAATCAGTAACCCATCACGTTCTCTTCTCATACCACTAAGAAGAATGATCATTCCTGAGGTAGACTTCAAACGCAGTTGATCTTCTCATATCTCAATCCTTCATGAGCACAAGGTTGATGTGGCACCTTGATCACATTTACATCTCTTAGCTAACTCATCATAGAGTATCAGCGGTTGCATCACACAAGCAAGATCACCAAACTGATAACCATAGAGCTGAGACTACCAACCGGTAGTCACACTTAGTGAAACCCTAACACCGGTTCACTGTTTCTCTTCCTACCTCTTCATACCAATTTACTTGAACTTTATTGACATTAATACAACATACTTTATCATCATATCAACATACCAGTTCACCATATGCTAACAATATCCAACAATCTCCCCATATGCCAACAATATCCAACAATCTCCCCCTTTGGCATTGATGGCAATACTTAGTGTAGCATTGCAGTTAAAAACATCATAGACCAATGTATCTGCATTATCAAATATCTTCTCCATACAACAAATATCTTCTCCCCATACATCATTCTCTTCTCCCCCTTTGACAACAATTCCAAAGTGGAGGCACAAGCTTCCAAAATCTAATATGTTGCTCCCCCTAAGGAGTAGCATCCTTCAACACATCAATCTTGAAAGATTTGTTACTGTAGTACTTGACTGATGTGGAGCACACAACTTTAGTTGAATTCATGAAGGGGCAGAACCCCTAACTCACCTCTCAAATAGGTAAATGTAGTCTTCGATAAGGGCTTAGTGAATATATCTGCTAGTTGCTCCTTACTGGAAACATGTTGTAGTACAACCTCCTTATTCTCAACTTTTTCTCTCAAAAAGTGATATTTAAGCTCAATGTGCTTAGTTCTAGCATGCAATACTGGATTCTTGGAAATATTTATTGCACTTGTGTTATCACAAAATATATTCACTAGTTCAGATACAGGTACTTTGAAACCTTCCAATACATGCTTCATCCAAATTGCTTGAGTGCAGTTCATAAATGTTGCCACGTACTCTGCTTCAGCTGTAGATTGGGAAATACAACTCCGCTTCTTACTTGTCCATGATACTAATCTTCCATCGAGAAAGAACGCTCCACCGGTTGTGCTCTTTTGGTCATCCACATTACCTCCCCAATCAGCATCGGTATATACCTTGAGATTATAGTTGCCATTATATGGATACCACAATCCATAATCAACTATTCCTTTCAGATATCTAAGAATATTTTTGACAGCTACCAAGTGGGATTCTCTTGGACATTTCTAAAAACAAGCTACTATGCCTACTGCATGAGAAATGTCTAGTCTATTGTGCACCACATAGTGTAGTTTACCGATAATTTTCCGGTACTATTTTTCATTCACCTGTGCTGAATCATCTTCCTTGGTCAGTTTACAGCCAGTCACCATCAGTGTACCAACCGGTTTGCTTTCCTCCATGCCAAAAGTCTTCAATACCTCTTTGACATACTTGGACTGGGTAATAAAGATACCCTCTTTCATTTGTTGAATCTGTAAACCAATGAAGAACTTTATTTCTCCTATCAAAGACATCTCAAACTCTTTCTTCATTTCATTTGCAAACACATGAATCATTTTATCATCTCCTCCAAAGATTATGTCATCCACAAACACTTCACAGATCAGAATCTGATCACCTTCTGATTTCAAGTAGATGTTGCTATCTTCACTTGTTCTCTGAAATGCAATTTTCACAAGATGAGAGTGTAGTCTTTCATACCACGCCCTAGGTGCATGTTTCAGTCCATACAAGGCTTTGTGTAACCTGCACATCATGTCACTATCTTTTGATAAGGAAAACCCTTCTGGTTGCTCTATATACACTTCCTCTTCTAGGATTCCATTCAGAAAAGCAGACTTCACATCCATCTGATAAACCTTAAATCCCTTAAATGCTACAAATGCAAGTAGCATTCGAACACCTTCTAGTCTAGCCACAGGAGCAAAGGTTTCTCCATAGTCTTCTCCCTCCTCTTGAGTGTATCCCTTGCATACAAGCCTAGCCTTGTTTCTTACAACTATGCCTTCTTCATTCAACTTATTCCTAAAGACCCATTTGGTAGCTATGACATTTTTATGTTCTGGTCTGGGCACCAAAGACCATGTTGCATTCTTTTCTATCTGTTCTAGCTCCTCTTCCATTGCTTTAATCTAGTCTTCATCTATAAGAGCTTCTCTGGAAGTCTTGGGTTCAAATTCAGAAATCATGCAAGAGTTCTCCTTCAGTTTTCTTCTTGTGAGTATCCATGCATCTTCATCTCCTATGATTTTCTTTGGATCATGATGTAGCTTCACATATCTAGGAATGAATCTAGCCTGATTGCTATCTTTTCTTCTTCTTCTTCACTAACCTCTTCTTCTTCTCTTACTGTAGCTTCTACCGATACAAGAACATTGAGATCTTTACAAGTTTCTTTCTTAGCCGATTCCCAAAAGGCTATACCCAGTTCATCTTCCACTTCTTCATTGTATGTTTCCTCAGGTTCCTCAGGGGATTCATCAACCCCGACATTGATACTTTCAATAATTTTTTGAGTGTTATTGTTGTATCACTTGAGAGCTTTGCTCTTAGTGGAGTATCCAAGAAATATTCCTTCATCACATTTTGCATCAAATTTTCTCAAATGCTCACCTCTCTTGATACAACACTTACTACCAAACACTTTAAAGTAACTCATAGTGGGAGTTTTCCCGGTCCAATACTCATAAGGAGTTTTATCTTTTCCTTTCTTGATGAGTACCCAGTTCATAGTATAGACTGCAGTGCTCACTGCTTCTCTCCAAAAAGTGTGAGCAACCTTTCCTTGGATCAACATTGTTCTAGCTGCTTCAATTACAGTCCTGTTATTTCTTTCTACTATGCCATTCTGTTGTGGTGTCCTTGGGGCAGACAACTGCCTCTTGATACTGTTATCTTCATAGTACTTATTGAATTCATCAGAAGTGAATTCTCCTCCTTGATCAGTTCTCAGGCATTTTATCTATTTACCACTTTCTTTCTCTACTAATGCTCTGAAAGCTTTGAATTTTCCAAATGCTTCAGACTTGTCTTTCAAGAATGTGACCCACATGATTCTTGAGCAATCGTCAGTAAGAATCATAAAATACCTATCTCCCTGAATACTTCTAGTTTTCATAGGACCACACAAATCAATATGCACAAGATCAAGTAAATGTTTTGCTGAGAAAGACTTACCTTTAAAAGTTGAGGAAAACATCTTCCCAAGTTGACATTCTCTGCACAAAGAATTCTCAGGTTTGTTAAGCAAAGGTAATCCTCTTACCGCCTTGATCTTACTAGCTTTAAAAATATTGTCAAAGTTCATATAACAGATTCTCTTATGCCATATCCAACTATCATCAAACTTAGCCATTAGACACCAACTTGTCTTGGCATTCAACTGAAATAGGTTACCTTTGGTCTTCTTACTAGTGGCAATAAGTTCACCACTCTTCCCAATTATATTGTAGACTCCTCTTTTGAATTCCAGAACTAGTCCTTTGTCATTCATCTGAGCAACACTCAATAGGTTATGCTTAAGACCTTCTACCCAGTAGACATCATCTGCACTACTCTTTCCATTAAGTGAGATGGATCCTTTACCTTTCACCAAGCATGGTGCATCATTGCCAAATTTGACAACACCTCCATCATATTCCTCCAGAGACAGAAACTTTCTTTGGTCACCAGTCATGTGGTGAGAACAACCACTATCAATTATCCACTCATTAGAGTTGTCAATGTGAGAGAAAAGAGCTTTCTTTTCAAACACTTCTTTCTTTACTACTACAAACACTATGTCTTCATTTTCTTCATCTTCTAATTCTTCATCAGTGACACCTTCATCCACAACAAGTAGACAATTTATTGTGTTTCCTCCTTTATATTTTCTAAACATTTCAAAGGAGGTTTACCTCTATATTTTCTAGTTCCCTTCAGAAGTCTTTTAGCAAGAAGAGCTTCAAACTCCATCAGAATCTCTTCATCATCCATATCTCTGCATTGTTTGGATTCATAACTGGTACTAGTTTCTTTTCCTTTTCTGGATGGGGTCTTCTGAACACTACCATCATAGCTATTCAACTCATATGCAGTTAATTTTTTAATAATAGAATCTAAGGATACCTTGGTTTTATCAATAGATCTTTGTTCCTAGATAGTAGAAACTCTGATTGCATAGATTGGTAACAATGATCTAAGGACTTTACTAACAATAGTGGTATCATCAATAGTTCCACCAATGCATTTGATATCACCAACCACAGTCTTAATCCTAATGCCATACTGTTGAATGGTCTCACCTTCAACCATCCTCATATCCTCAAATTTGCCTCTAAGGCTTTCTTCCTTAGCTTGCTTTACATGCTCATCACCACCATAGATGTTTTCCAGTGCATCCCATACATCCTTAGGTGTTTCCTTGTCTTGTACATCAATAAACTCAATATCTGATAGGCTGCTAATAAGAGCTTCCATGACTTGCCCATTTTCCTGGATTTCTCTCTTCTGATCATCAGTCAGAGTGCCAGTGGGAGTCACATAGGCATTCTCAACATAGCTCCAGTGTTGATCACTCATACTCTTGATGTAAATCTTTATTTTGTCTTTCTATATCTTAAAGTTATCTCTATTGAACTTAGGACCTTCCCTCTTCATCATTACAGCAGGATCTTTTACCTCAAGCAGTTAAGCTTATATCACCAAGGACCTAGAGGTGCTCTGATACCAATTGATGAATAATGATGAACAACAGATACCCCAACTGGTATTGAGAGGGGGGGTAAATCAGTACAAATAAAACTCTCCCAACAACTTATCTAGCTAAAGAAATATCAACTGGTTATCACCATTACTAAACTTAACCATGGCAATACCAGTTAAACACAGTAAGACACCAGACACCATAAACTGATAAGTTTGAACATTTCAGATACGATCAATACTTGACATCAACTTCACCCATAAACATATTCATGTGGTATACTAGTAATACCATAACCTATTAACCTTGCATGCATAATCTTTCAACCAAATACTTCATAAACATCACATGAAAATTGCATAACACATAACACAAAAAATTTTCACATGGAAACCCAAATGGGAAAAACCGCGGTGGGGATGAATACCCACAAGCTTGTTTTGAACTCTTTTGAAGCTCGCCCTATTAGGAGCCTAGTCTGGTTAAATACTTTACAATAAGGTTTTGTTAGGAACCAATCTTGTTAGAGATCACCTGGTTAAGGGATGGCTATATACCTTATTAAAGGTTGAAACCTTGTTAGAGGTTACCTCGCTAGACTATTTGAAAAATCAATGATCTTGAGTCACCTGGTTACAAGTTTTACAATAAGCCTGTTAAAGCTACCCGATAAAGGGATTTTCCAACTATTGAAATGGTTAGAAGACAACAGGTAAAACTCGGATCTGATAACAACACTCCATGCCAAGGCAGATCCTTTTCATTTCCTCTACTCTGCAATCACACTCTATAGTTTTCCACTCACTGGTCTGTCAAGTATCTCATCACTCAGATACAACACAATATTTGCCAACAAATTTACAATAACAAACATCATCATCCTTATAGATAACATATAGGTCGATAGCATAAACCCTAAACCCTAAGCATCTTAGGTTTACAACACAGGTGGTCCAACCCTAACCATCCAAACACATTCCATAGAGTATTACAATTTCAAACAGATCACAAGACAATCTGCATCATTCATTCTTCACTGCACATGGGAATCAGTAACCCATCATGCTCTCTTCTCATACCACTAAGAAGAATGATCATTCCCAAGGTAGACTTCAAATGTAGTCAATCTTCTCATATTTCAATCCTTCACGCACACAAGGTTGACGTGGTACCTCGATCACATTTACATCTCTTAGATAACTTATCACAGAGTATCATCAATTGCATCGCACAAGCAAGATCACCAAACCGATAACCATAGAGCTGAGACTACCAATCGGTAGTCACGCTTAGTGAAACCCTAACACCGGTTCACTATTTCTCTTCCTACCTCTTCATACCGGTTTACTTGAACTTTATTGACATCAATGAAAACATACATTATCATCATATCAACATACCAGTTCACCATATGATAACAATATCCAACAATCTCCCCATATGCCAACAATATCCAGCAGTAAAAGACCGGCAAAAGTAAACTTAGAAGGTGCTACAAATTTCATTAAGGAATGTTCATATAAATGACTATATACAGAATTAACTGCATATAATCTAAAGAGGGATCCTTGTAATAATATCAGAGATAGAATCATAAGTTATGTTAGTGAGCTGTGGTGTAGGATCTGGTGGGGTGTCTTGATTGATCATTTCCCCTTATCCAATATAACCATGTAGGGTGCCTTACACAACAATTCTCCCTACCCAATATTGTCATGTAGGGTGCCCTACAACAGTTATCCCTACCCAATGATTCTATAGGGTTGCCTATAGAAGTTCTCCCTGCCCATTTATCATGTAGGGTTCCCTTCAACAGTTCTCCCCACTTAATGATCATGTACAGCTCCCTATAGGAGTTCTCCCTGCCCATTTATCAGGTAGGGTGCCCTTCAACCGTTCTCCCCACTTAATGATCATGTAGGGTGCCCTTTAGCACTTCTCCCTACCCATATTATCAGGTAGGGTTCTCTTTAGCAGTTCTCCCTACTCCATATGAATTGATTTAGTTTATTCAGATTATCAATATTTGAATTATAACCAACATTCAAATTTATTATCAATTGTTTGAATTATTATCAGTTTTTGAAGTTATTGTCAATACTTATATTATTACCAGTTATTTACTTTGTTACCAGTGCTGAAAATATCATCAGTTATCTAATCTATTACCAGCAATTAGAATGGTTTTTAAATTCCAGTTTATTCGGCAACACTTACAATTTCAGAGAATTGGTAATTTTTAGATTATTTCTAGTTTTATCTTCAAGTGACATTGGCCATTGAATATCAGTGATCGTTCTAATATATATGTATATATAAAGGTTATTATTATTATTGTAAGAACTTATTATTGCAGAAGTATTGGACCAATAATATGTTAGGATAACCGGTGAACAACTGAGAGGGGGGTTGAATCTGTTGTTAATAGATTATGTCAATCAAACCACTTAATAACCTTTAACCAGAGCACATAAATAGATACCGATAATCAATTAAACTTAAGAATGAAGCAGATAATTAACACAATGCAACCATACCACATAACACCAAGATTTGTACGTGGAAAACCTGGAAAGAGAAAAACCACGGTGAGAAACCTACCCACAGTCAGATGATACTTCTACAGAAAGTATGTGATATAATAACATGCAAGAAAGCACACTACCTAGAGCGTACTACTCATTACAAAAGAGTCTCACTGACTATAGAGAGGTTATAACCACCTCAAGATAATTGGACAACAATCCAGAATAATGAACTGCCAGAGATAGCATCTACCGTGCCTAATTATAGTCCTGGTTAAGCTCAATACTGGAGGCCTTTAACCTCTTCCTTAAACCCAATTTGATCACCTATCATCAACTAAATTTCCTTTGCATATGATATTTCATTCCATGACCACAACACACTTATTTCATTCCCATTCCATACCATTCCATGATCTACAATGAGATCTTCCATCAATTTATACAAACCCTAAGGCCTAAACCAATTAGGTCGGCCACCTTAAAGATATTAAAATAAGATCATTACATACATCCATATTACAATGATATTCCATGTTGGCTTAAGACCAAAACAACAATAACCAATCCATAAATCATCCCGGTAACGTGTAGAGAACACGTTAACATGATACCGGTCTATAACCTAGATAGGTTCCAGACCTAATCTGGGTCCACCACACCAAACCAATGTCTTCAAATAGTTAAAGCACGATCAAGGATCACCTTCTGCATCCTGAATTCCATCTAGAAGCCGCACCAACACCACTTAGCATTTTGTCAAGGTTTCTCAGTGAAAGCTCTATCGGTTAAACCTTAAACCCATGTTAGTAAGGGTTTACAAGAGTGTATGATAAAATCTGGTCACCAAGTCAATACCAACTGACCAAAACATGCTCCAGAAGCATGTAACACATAAAACCAAACATACTCCATTGATCCAAACATGTCGGAAGTGTCCAATAGATAGTCCCTTCTACCGGTAACCAAAACATGTCTGTTGGTAACCAACCATATCAGCTAGTGTTGAAATCAATGACAAAACATCAATGCAACACATAATCAATTCATCCATATTGCCAACATAATATATATATAGATTAATACGGGGGTTGTAGTATATGCAAGTGATAAACAAGAATACATACCAGAAAAAGGGTGGAAGCTTGGATGTGATTATCGTGTGCACAGACTAGATTACAATCACCTATAGTTTCCTCCATGTTCTATATTAATATTACTATCAAATTCTCTTCATGAATTCCTTTTGGAAAGAGACACACCCTTTCACCATTAGTAGCCTTTGAAAGAGTGCACCTCTTCATTCTTTCTACCCTTTGAAAGGGACACAACCTTTCATAATCAGATCTGCACTTCTTATTTAAATAATATTTGCACCTCTCATTCCCCAATTATCCCCCTTTCAAATGAGGTTCTCTTCTCCCTTTTATATCTCATGTTTGAAGGGGTCACACCTTTTCATTTTATGTCTTTTGATCATTCATTAACTTAATATTAAATTTTAATTATATTTAATTAATATTTTAATTTAAATGTTATTTTTTTAATCTTTTGTATTTTAATTTTATTATTATTATTATATATTATTGAATCCTATTTCAAAGTGGGGACATTACATATTTCTTAATTGAAATTGTTCTGAAAACACCTAATTAAATTATCTTCAAACAATAGTAGACCAATGCCTTCACCCCTGACATAATGTTGCAGTTAGTCTTACTGAATTTAACTTTTCTCTGAAAGACCAATAAGATAGAATGAAGATTGACATCCAATCCTTCAAACTGATAATCAAATTGGAACTTAACCCAAACTATAATAACATAGGATAGCACATTGAAACAATCTAAATGAATAGATTTATCACAGGGAACTAATTAATCAAACAATCAAAAAGATAAATACCATCAAAGATGAAAAAAACATGATATTTGTATTGAAATAAACATAATCTTTGTATTGAAATAAACATAAGATAATCAACTGATTACATATAGCACAATTTATTTTCACCAGTTTGGCATTTCCAGAAAATAAACCCCGAGATTATTGTATATAATTGCATCTTTGAATCTATCTCTCATTTCATCAAAAGATCCTCTATATATACATATGAGGATTCAGTTTCAAAATGAAAGGGATACCCCTTCATTCAGAATTACACTAACTAATATCTTAAATAAAAAAAACCAACTAATTGACCCTAACACAACTACTAACATAACAAACATATTACATAAGACTTAAAAAAACAACAACATGAAATATTTGGAAGAAGAGCTAATTGTCAAGCACTTCGCCACAGTTCTTAATATGCTCCAAATAGTTTTCCGACTTATAGGTATCCGCATCATAAATCACATCCCTGACAACAATCTCCAATGTGACAAACTGCTTCATCTATGTAGTGGTTTTCTTTAACTCTATTCCATCTGTCCAAGCAGCATCAAGGAAAACACTAAGGAGACTCTGGCATTCAGCAATCCATCTATCCTTATCCTTAATTTCACCTTTCTGTTCAACTAACATAGGAATACCATGTTGGATTACATCTTTACACTCATCATATTCATTTTGTAATTCTGCATCGAATTTATCATGCTTTGGAAGTAGACTTTCAATTTTCTCAATCTCTTTGGCTTCTGCTCCCTCCAAATTCTTCTCATGCAGCTTGACCCCCAATCTGTTTTTGATCCTGTTATGTTATACTGCATTGTCCACATTTTTCTTAAACACAACCCAAAAGTCTTCCAAGTGACCCTGCAACTTTTCAAATTTTTTATTCAATAAGAAAGAAGCAGTATCAATTCTTACACTTTGCATATGTTTGAGAATTCTTTGATTTTCCTGCTGCAATTCCTCACATTTCTTCTTCCATAGTGAATTTGCAGGAGAAAGAAACATGGGTTCAGACTGTCCACTTCTTCTGATGGCCTCCTCATACATAGCTTTGTACTGATTCCTTTCCCTTACCACTCTAACCATATGTGCCCTCTTAAATTTGGAAATATCTACTCCTATATCTGCTAAGACAATAGGATCAATTTCTCCCACCTTTAATCTCATCATGTGTCCAAAATCCCTATTCACATCAATGATTGTTGGTCTCTTGTTTGGTGGATACAATGACCATAGCATTAGTTCTACCACATTTAGATCAAACCTTGACCCAATAAAAATTTCATTAACTCCCTAAATATCCAATTTGAATTCCTTATTATCAGAGTGCAATTTAAACTATCAAAAATAGAAGAGGCACCCAGGTCCCATCCTGGAAAAAGAATTACTCCGACCTCTATCAGTATTTGTCTCCCTCTCTGTGGAGTCATTATGACCAATTATGCTTCTATATCCTCTTTTAGTTTCTTCAAGTTGCCCAGTTGATGGTTGTTTTATGAGAGCTAAATCACAAATGGATGGGAGTTGGTCACCTTCAAGCTTCTTTAAATGTAGCTACTCTTGACTTACTGCTTGGCCTAGTTTGCAAATTCTAGAGAATCCCAGTGATGTAGAGAGGCTATAGGATCCCTCAAATCTTTTTGAACCTTCCTAACCTTATCACTACTTTGATCTTATCAGATTGCTTTGACATTGTTGTTATATAGCTTCTTCTCTTGTGATTTGTCAATGACTATTGTTCATGATGTTATTGTGTTGAATGTTCAATGATTTTGGTTCATTTTACAATTTTTCTATGTTTAAGTATTTCAATTTGAAAAATTATGCTGAAACATCATTTCATAACTAACATTTCAAGTTCTTTATATCTAGTTCTAAGAAGACTTCCGTACTTGCGACATCATTTTTCTTAGTTTGGGAGGGGCCAAGTGAGCTTCCACCTTCGCATGGTTGGCCTTGTTAAGTAGAGAATATTAAACTATTCTTGAAACAAAGAGAAGCTCAATAAGCTAACACATTTATCAATATTTCATTATGCTCCACTGTTAATCTTATTGATGCTAAGCATCTTGTTTGCAGGTTACATATTCAGTGTTAAAGGTTGTGAACATGCTTCTACGAGACAGTTCCCCATTACAAGTGAATGCATGCCTCATTGGTTTTGTGAGTTTATTTTGTTCTAGAATAGACATACTTTCTATGTTCATTCCATAACATTTATTCATTTTGTTTTAGAATAGACACATTGCCTCATTTTGTTCATTCATTGTTCATTTTGAGTTTATTTTGGGTCGAATTTGAAGAAAGAACATGCATAAAGGAGGTGGAACTACTAGAAACTAACTGTTAAACTAAGTTACTGATTCTTCACTAAAACCCCTGGATCTTGATTCTGATTCTGCATGGATCCTGGTCCGATCCTAATTCCCCTTGGATTCCTCCAAGGTCCTTCTTAGGTGGTTGGGTTCTCAGTGATTATTCATCATCTATTGTGCTTAATTTTGGGGCAAATTAATAAAGTAGTGTTGGCTACAAAGTGAAAATTTTAAATTGCTATCTCATATACGTTGCAACCTTTTGTAAGGGGTGTGTTCTGACCCAAACTACTATTCAAATTGCAATTGTCATAAATACACATCATGTCATCATTGGTGCAATCTGATCTTTATATCTATTTTTGTTGATTTCTTCATATTGTCATAAGGATGTGAAACTACTATTAGTGATTTTTTATTGGTCAACTGGTTATCATATTGATTAGTAATCAGCTCTGACATCTTCCAATAGTTATAGTGGCATTATTTATCACTAGATTTTTCTGTCCTACTATCTTGATGACTAGATCTGGTATTGTCAATATTTTTCTGAGGGTTTCAAGACCTAATTGAGCATCATTGATTAAATCAGTTTGTACATCTATGCAATTCACTGTATGAGTGTTTGCTTTGATTTCATTTCAGTCTGTCATAAACTAAATAAATTCAAGATTACATTTTCTCTCAGCAAATTTTATATCATTGGAGTAGATTTGATGTCATATGTGTGTGTGTGTACAGACGTACCCATACCCATACCCAAGGATTATTTTTTTTGTCGATTTCGTGAATCCGTACCCGATTTTGTATCCGTATGCGTACCTGAATCAGTAACTTAGTTGTTAAATTATCTAAAAGCCATCTTGTCTCATATATGACCTATGAGGGGCTTCTAACTGATGTAGAACTAATGAAACTGTCCTAAAAAATCCACCTTTTCAGGCCTCAAACTGATGATGAACTTAGAAATCCACATTTTCTCTAAAAAGTAATGCCTAAACTGATTAATGATACTAAGAACTTGCATTTTAACTTCAAGTTCAATTAACTAAAACTCCCACCCTTTATTCATTTCCATGTGCATGTTTATGGTAGTCCAATCTACTAAAAAATACTATCATGATTGCACTTTCATTTCTCATAGAAGGTGATCATATCTCCATGTTGCATTGTCTAATCTCAAACTTACTATCATGTGCCTCTGTATTTAGAACCTTATTTCTATCACAATCCTTATTCTCCACTCCTCATTACTGGTCTACATCACTGTATCACCATTGTATTGAGCCTCTGTGCATGCCTTATGACTATTACACATTTGGATGCCTTTGAGTTCTTTTTTTTCTTTGATAGACTTGATCTTCTTATCTCTCTATGACTGTACTTTGTCTTTGATTTTCTTTGTGACAAGGCTTTTATGGACTACAATTGGCATTGATGGAATCTCCTTGTATTTCCCTTAAGTTTGGAGCCTTGAAATGGAGTGTACGCCTTATGATGGCACTATCTACTTTGTGTTCTACAATATTCTTGTGTCTCCAACTCAGATTATTATCTTTTATGACTAGATATATCTTTGTAAGTGCTTTCTTTGTTAATCATTATCTCCTCGAGTTGTGTATGCCTAAGACTGAAATATTGTTCTTGATAGTCTTGCTGCTCACTATTTTTGTAGAGTTTTCCTTAGGCACGTGCACTATCACATGTTTCCCTTTAAACAAGGTCTAGGACTATACCTAACCCTACACTGTTATCCATGACTGCATACGGAGTTCTAGGTCTCTATCTTTATAATATCCTCTCATATTATTTTTAATGACTATTTGTATGACTATTTATGAATGCTTTATGTACTGGCTGCAAGATATTTTTGGCATTTACTATTATGATTCCTTATGATAAGTCTTCTCATGCATTCTTGTATCTATTTCATCTTTATCTTCCTGATAATGAAGTACCTATTGCACTTAATCCTTTGTAAACTCACTGATATTAATGCTGCTGATATTAATCCTTTGTAATCGGCAAAAGCCAACCCGATGGTAACACCGACAAGTAGAAGCATGTGATTAGGATAGCATACACTTTTTAAGTCCATCGACAGAACACACACTAGTGGCAATGGAGAAATCTTGTCTTGCAGATAGCCGATGAGGCTATCAGTAAGACTTATCCCGATGGACACTGGCAAAAATTAAAATGCATCAACAAAGGTTATGGCGATAAAGGGTCATCAGTGTAGACAAAAGTAGTCGGGATTTTTATTTTTTTTAAATGTTGGGGAAGGTCAGAATTCCAACGAACACCACAAGACAACCGATGATGTTGCCATACCTGTGATGACAAAAATGTCATAGGATGCAGCCTCGTCCATCGTTGTAATCATTAAAATTCTGAAATTGTCATCATAGGATGCAGCCTTGTCTGTCGTCGTAATTGTCAAAATTCTGACATCTCCTTGAAGATGGTCCATCGACAGAACACACACTAGTGGCAATGGAGAAATCTTGTCTTGCTGATAGCAGATGAGGCTTTCGGTAAGACCTATCCCGATAGGCACTGGCAACCATAAAATGCATCGTCAAAGGTTACAATGATAAAGGGTCATCGGCAAAGGTTACGACGATAAAGGATGCAACAAGGTTGGAATTTCGACGTCTCCTCATCAAAAAAAAATGTTGTGGGTTATAATATAAATTTCTAGCGTGGGGTCATTGAAATTTCAACATGAATCCCATCGTCGAAATCACCAATGAAAAAATAGCAATGAGGATTTTCTCCCCGAATACATCTAAATTCCTATGTTTAGTTGTCTAAGTTCCGACAAACGCTCGTCGGAAAACCGCTCCAAATGTAGTAGTGCCAAGCATTAGACATTTTTATAGGGTACCTGTATTTTATAGAAGGATAAGTTAATGCCAAAATCAATGCAATGACTAATAAATAAGTGAGTTTAAAAGGTCTCAATACAACTCGACACAACAACGGTACCTTCTAAGCCATGTCCCTATCACAACAACGGATCCTATTGGGTACTCAATACCATCTCCATCAACAACTGTAGAAGTCAATTTCTTTTTTACCTCAATACAACGACACAAAAATTAATTTGTTCCTTCTCCATTGTTATCATTCGCAATAACTGCCTATACATGACCTGCATTTAATAGAAGGATATAAGTTAATACCAAAATTAGCATAAGTTAATACTAATAAATTGAGCTTAAATCCACTGATGCTTCAATTTGGTTCAACTATGTCTAATACATTGTCAAAATCCACTGATGCTTCAATTTGGTTCATTTGTAGTGCTCTAGGAAGTTGATATGTATCTAGGGTTTGCAAAGGTATACAAGACCATTGGTCAATCCACTCTTTTGATTCACATTCATCCCACACAAAATGCATACACGAAGAGAAAAATCATGTAGTCTATCTAGTATAAATAACTAGTGATGTTGCATTTGAACTTCTAACTGAATGAATGTCACTTGATCCTGTGAGTGTACAACAATCTAGATATTTTTCAATGTTAGATTCACGTATTAACCAAAAATATTCTAGAAACCATAGACTTACCTGCATTACATGGTCCCATCGTAGAGTTACACCATTGCACAATTATTTCTGCATCTAATAACATTGCACCACCTTCGTACTTCAATTCCTCTCTGGTAAGAGCTCTTTTCACACATGCTCTCCCTTTCCATGCCCTGCCTCAATGAAATTTCAAAAATGTTGCACAACACTTGCGACATGCATCCTAGTCAACCAATAGAACATCCTTGCATTCTTGAATTTTGCAGTACAATTGTCCGACCATATTAAGTGTTGGTTGTATCTTATATCTCTTTCCCTTAAACTATCATAGAAGACTGTAAAGCATCCTTGCACAAACTCTGAGGAATGAGTACGATCATCATTGATATAGAAGTGATATTCTCTTATAACCCTTTTTTCCTCCTCGATGCTATCATGTGCATGCATGAATGCTATGTTTATAAAAATCATAACTTGTGTACAGTGGTAATACATAGATTGTACTTCATTTTGTGGCTTTAGTGTATGATTCTCAATAAAAGTGTCGAGGGGGAAAGTGTCCTTACACAAATTGAACTGCTCATCTAACCACCTAGATCTATGTGTGTGACCTATCTACTCATACACTAGTTTCTCTTGAAACATCTTCATAAAATCAGCTATGAATATATCCCTTTTCACTAACTCACACCTCTTTAATTCTTTTCCATCTTTAACATCATATGTGACTTACTTGTATTTTCCAATAGAAACCAGTTCCTTGCCAATTTCATCTGTGTTATCCAGATGTAGGCATCTATGCAACTGTTGCAAACCACCACATGTAGGACAAAAACCTCTCAAACACATCATCTTATATTAAATGAACCCTTCATCTCGTCTATATAGTACAATTGAAATAAATTCTCTCAGTGACTTAGGAGGTGCTTGTAGACCACATTCCTACAAAACATCATTAGTGTGCAAAGCACAACATATATAGCAATAAATATCACAATTAATTGAAAATTCAACATGGACCCTACAACAACATGTAGTACATGCATGATTAATCTTAATATAAAATGGTTTTGTCATCTCAAAAAATCTTTGACTAATTTTAATCTAAGGAAATCTTTGAAGAAACCTTTCATAAAATTGTGTTTGAGTCATATCTAAATAGTGTTTTGGATGTGGCTCACGATTTCTAATTCCAATTTTCATTCTAACAACATCTCTTTGGTTGGGTGAAACCCTTGTGTTTTCATGCCAATATTTCTCAATTAACGTTCTTAGTGCATCAACAACAACCTTGTCCTTGCATGAGAGTCTACTCGAGAATGCCCAAAGAGAATTATTGTTAGGATCCTCAATTTTCTCTCACCTCTCTAAGGTATAGTGTAATGTGGTTCTAGTTATCCTTAATGACTTGCTTGTTTTTCTTATTAAACGAGTTTTTTTCATTTCCTTTCCCATTATGGTTGATGTGAGAACATGATGAGTAACATTAGCATCTTTAGTGCATGATTTCGAACCAATGGCTTGGTATGCATCAAAAATATTTCTCACAATGGTTCTTTCACTATTATTTTTAGATGTTCTTAGCCCCAAAATTTTCATTGTCTCTCTAAATTTTATATTTTTAATGATTTCAACAGCTAATTGGCATCTTCCACTTTGATTTAAGTTTTCAAAATAGTTATTCCAAATTCTACTAACCATTCTTCTACAAGTTCTTTCGAAAAAAATTCATGCATTGGCTTCACAATATTTTCATCAGTGTCTATTAGGAACTTTGGTTTTCTATGAATTATTCTAAGAGGTGTTAAGATCGGTGCATGATCTTCATTTTCATTAGGTGCATTATGTGCATTGACCAAATCAAATTCAAATGGTATATCTTCTTCAATTTCATTAACATGTGCATTCACCGAATCATTTTCAAATGGTGTATGTTCATTGTATTCATTGGGTGCATTCATCATATGCATTTGAATTGGTGTATGTTGATCATTTTTATTTGGTGCATTCATCATATCAATTTTAATTGTTGAATGTTCATCACTTTCATTAGGTGCATTAGATGACATACCTTCATGTAATCTCCTCATACGCTCCCTATGTCTTTCCTTTGCTGTCTCTCTTTGTTCATTTGTTCCTCTCTTGTTCTTTCCCATAGTCCTACACATAACATCATGATAACAATCCATAATCAAATAGCAAAAACAATCTAGAATCGAATAGCAAAACCAAAATAAAAGACAAATCAATCATGATCAAAGCAAAAAAACAACAAATGATCATCAATTTGTTATAATCTGAAGTAACAATGATAAAATAACTTCAAAAACAATCCAATATACAAGACAAATCAATCATTTCAAAGCAAAATTGACAAAAAAATATGAAAACCTGACTGTTACTGTCCCAAAAAATCATGTGAAAAAGAAGGGGGCCATCAAACAACTTTCAATGTTGGTTTTTAGGCCGTTGGGACTAAAATATATCAAGATTTTACCATAAAATGTGCGGGTTATGGAAACCTATTGTGAACATTAATTTCTCATAACCCATATGGGTTATGTATAACTAGAAGTTTTGGCCTTAGTTTTGCATTACCCGTACAGGTTAAATGTAGAACTAGGAACCAAATAGAAAGTGGAGAGAGAGAGAGAGAGAGAGAGAGAGAGAGAGAGAGAGAGAGAGAGAGAGAATAAGATAAGGAGAGGGGGAGGGAGAGAGAGAGGGGAGAGATAGAGGAGATTGGGTAAGGAGAGGGAGAGAGAGAGATTGTAAAAAGGAGTGTGTGTGTGAGAGAGAGAGAGAGAGAGTAGGGGGAGATGGGGTAAGAGAGATAATAGGAGATAGGAAGAGAGGGAGAGAATAGGATAAGGAGAGGGGGATAGATAGAGGAGATTTGGAGAGAGGAAGAGGGAGAGGGAGGGCGGAGATGTGGAGAATAGGATAAAGAGAGGGAGAGGGAGAGGGAGAGGGAGGGCGGAGATGGGGAGAATAGGATTAAGAGAAGGAGAGGGGGAGAGAGAGTATAGGAGAGAGAGAGAGAGAGAGAGAGAGAGATGGGGAGAATATGATAGAGAGGGAGAGAGAGACAGAGAGACAAAGATAGAGAGTAGGGTCAATAGAGGGGGAGGGGGAGAGAGAGAAAGAGAGAGAAGGGGGAGAGGGTGAGAATAGGATAGGATAACGCGAGAGAGAGAGAGAGAGAGAGAGAGAGAGTAGAAGGCTCTGAGAGGGTGAGAGACATGAGGTGGAGAGAGAATGAGAAGGAGAAAATGGTGAGAAACTCGAAAAAGAGAGAAGTGTGAGGGGGAGAGAGATGAGATAGAACTCGAGGAGGATAATTAGGGCTCATAACAGACAGAAACGGTGATGGGGGAAGGAAGACCAGAGAGAGGAAAAGAAGAGATACATGCATGTATACAAACATATATACATATATTTATATAAATATATGTATATATACCTATAGATATGCATATATACATACATAAACACATATTATATATGTATGTCTATACATATGTGTAGTAAATGCTAAGTTTACAAGCATACATTATTGTGTCTTCATAACCCATACGAGTTTTGTGAAACACAAACTAATGGTTTTAGTTCCACATAACCTATACGGGTTATGTAGAAATATGAATAGTACTTTTTGTTTTTCAAAACCTGTGTGGGTTTTGGCTTGGTAAGAGGGTTGTAAAATGACCCTAAGTCTTGCAAGCCCATTTCCCCCCATTTTTATCCCTTTACATGTGTTTTCATCTTCCAACATGATTTCTTGACTTCGTCATCAAGTTTACAAATGATCAAGTGGGTATCTCTAAAATTACCACCATAATCTCACACCTCTTCTCAATTTTCTAACCATATAATTTTTTCTATTTTTGGACAACATTAGCATAGTAAACTTTAATTTTCTTTACCAGTTCCTTGATAGTCCTCACAGACATGTGTCTAACATTTTTTAAATAACTTTTGATATACTTGACCAAATTCAAAATAAATTACATATTATTGTTCTACACTAGACTCTATACACTTTTAAAAAAAGAAGTTTGCATTTTTTATTATTTTGATGCAAGTTATGCCCAACGCACGAATGGGTACCAAATTTTCAGGATGCGGTCACTTCAAAAAATCATAAAAAAAAATACTCAACGAAAAATTACAAAATAAATACAAAAATTCTAGATCTCACTTTTACCTATCATCCTACAAAAGGGTTTTGAAAAATACTAAATCTAACTATATATTTTGTGTAGCGCATGAAAATAGCTATGTTATGTTTTTCTGAAAAAATCAAGAACAGTTTTTCATGCGTGAGAGGTTTGACCCTCTTAATCTTATCCAATTTTTAAAAAATTAGTATTTTAGAAACTAGATTCAGAGTACTACAATAATTATTATTTTCTAAACTCCTATTTTTGAGTGCATGACCTTAGAATATCTCTTTGAAGTCCAGGTTTACCTGTTTTTCAAAAAAAAAGAAAAAAACTGGCCACTTATACCCCCTTTTTGTTCACTATCTTGGTAAACTTACCCGTAAGTGATGTCTAGTTTGAGGTGTTAAGAATATTGTATAATATTTTGTTTTCTCTGGTTTTAAGCATGCAACAACCTCTGCAAGACATGAAATGAAAATGCAAAGGCATGTCTACTATCGGGAACATCTCATGTAAGAGTTTGTTTGCTCTAGTTTCGAGAATATGTAACCCCATGTAAGACAAATATATGCCTAGTTTCATGGACATCTCATGTAATATTTTGTTTGTTTTGGTTTTAAGAATGAACACCCTATATAAGAAATATCAATGTTGTGTTTGGTTTCAGTCATGAAGCATCTCGTGTAAGAGTTTGTTTTCTCTGGTTTCAATAATGAACACCCCGTTTAAGACATTGCAAAAATATTGTACAATATAGTACAAAGAGGGTGATATGTATGCCCCCACCTTAAGATGTCAACAAATCCCTATGTTGATGTCTTAAGTAAGCTAGAAACAAGGATACCCACCTTCAACACCAAGGAGATATCCATTAGGAAACAATGTTCATAAATCCAAACTAAAGAGGCAATATTGTTACAAACAAGGACAAGATAGTTGAAAAAGAGATATATTGCAACAAGTGTGGAGAGGATCCTTGGAGGAGAAGAGATCTTTTCTAGAAATAAATATACCTCCAAGAAGAGTTTCTTGAACAAACATAGCATCTTTTACCAAAATAAGGGAAGGAGAACAAGAATATCTACCTTCCTCCTATTTCTAGGTGGAAAGGATTTTTGATGAAGGATGACACACTTTAGACCCAATGTGAGGGGTAAATTTATAGCAACATCAAAGATATCTAAATTAAACACACTTTGTTCAACTTTTTCTACATCACAACATTCTAGAAAGAAGGGACAAGCACAACTCCATAGCATCTTTCACTCCACAAAACAACTTCGCATAGTCTTCTTTTTGCTTTGGTCTCATCACCAACCGATAATGAAGATCCTAAACCTTATCTCTCATGGAACCATTTGCATCTTTATAAATATTGAAGGTCTTGGCCAACTCTATAAGCTGAGAATCAATAGAGTCTATCTCATCTTGAAATTTATTCATAGTCGTGGGCCATTTGAGACAATACCTGTACAACTAAGATACAATATCCAACATATTTATGAAATTAACCAGATTCAATGTTATATCATGGTGCACCTTCATGCACCTTTTGGTCATCTTCTCTACTACATTATCTTTAATGAAAGGTTCACTGGATTCACTTTCTTCTCCAGTAGCAGTGGCCATTCTCTCAATTGAAATTCAATTAATGTTTCTGGAAGCACATATGCAACATCCAGAGGAACAAGATTGTTCTAGAGCAAATAAGCAACACAAGCCTACTCAATAGTGTCCTAATAATAAGATGAAATAGTGCTCGATATATCTCTCTGACTCTTTTCAAACCATCAAACTTAGATAACATCTCAAGAACTTTGTTTTCATCAAATATGCCTTTAGGGGAGGCAATCACCAATTCTCTAACTAAAGAACTCTTTTGAACATTAGTCTTCTCCAGATTGTCATCATCACTTTCTATTGTAATAGCTTCTTCAGATCTCATTACAACACTTTTACCTTTTTATACTTTGGAGGAGGAAGTAGTTGCATCGTCAGTTAATCTTTTTTATTTTCTTTCCTTTTGGTACCAATGTAGTTTTATTGAGTCTTCTTCCACCAAACTTACCCACAATCTCTTCAAAGGTTCCATATTTTTTTGCATTTACATCCTTAGGCATATTAAGGGTAAGTGCAAGAAGTTGAGTCCACCTAGTGTGAAGGTTTTACACTTAAAACAAAATGGCAAATCATGTGAAGCACATGGGAAATGAATCAGGATCTTGTTATGCTTTGAGGTCCTAAGACAAAATTTGAAATGGGATCTCGTTTCATAAATAAAATAAGATCCTGTTCATAAATAAAATGGGATATCGTTTCTTTTGATATTGTTTATTTTTTTATTAAAAACAACTTATATATACATGAAATATGTCTTTTTCCTTTCTTATACTTGAAGTTATATTTCATGTACATATTGGCAGGATGTTTGAGAGTGGTTTCATATCTCTAGGAGTTATAATGCAAATTCCAAATTTTAGAAGATCATATAAATTTTCAGACAATCAAATTTCAGTAATCAGTAGTCTCCTATAAGCATTTTCTAGCTCTTTTTATCCTCCCGATCTCTAGACTCTATTATAGATGTGATGATGATGATGTTGGGTGGTTGTCATTGATATCAACATAATGGTTTTCATTGATGTCCTTGGTATTGGTGATCTGAAATGTGTTCTCGAAATATTTGGTGCTCTGAATGATGTGTTGGTAGATCAGATGGGTTGATAGTAATCCAGATATCTCTAGTTATTGGATATGGTGTTTGATCGATGGTTTTCATGTGTATCGAGGTCCAATTCCTATTTTCTTTATTTTGGGTGATGATGTTTGGGTCTGGATTAAGTCCAAAATTTGAAGATGTGCATTGTTTTTTGTGTAGCGGGTGTATCAAGTTTTGGGTCCGGAATTTGTAATGTTCGTAACGTGTTGATCTGACAATTGGTGTGTTTTGTGGTATGGTCTACTTCTCATTCCTTCCCACCATTAGAATGATTAGTATTGACCTTTTTTAGATATCTATCTTGGCCGACTTGGAATATTATGCTTCCCGGAAGATAGTATATATATGAGGATGATCTGATTGTGTTTCATATGAAAAAGTGTGACATTGTTTGAAAATATACGAGATTGGAAAGGAAAGATCTGATTGTTGTTGATATGTGAGTGTGTGTTGGTGTTGAGGCACCAAAAGAAGTCTGATTTATAGTTTGTGTTTCTATGGTGGATTCTTTTTTTCTTTCTCTCTCTTTAGTAGTGAACCTTTTTCTGGGTAGTGAGATGCCCTTTGTAAAAATCATCTTAATTGGTGTTTATTTTGAGAACTAACATTCTTCCTGGTTTTTTCCTTCTTGGGTTTTCCTCGTCATATCTAGTGTTCATTGTGTGATTTGTTGTATGTTTATGTTTTTCATGTTATCTATGTGTTAATTAATTTTGGTGGTTTGGATCTGATGCTCTGCAAAATGGACAATGGTTAAACTAAAACCTGTGGTCGTATAACACACAAAAACACAACAAACTATTAGTGTTAATCAACCAAAAACTAATCTAAGCAGGCATATCAAAAGAGACACTAAAAACATGCTAGAATATTTAACCATAGAAACAAATATCACAAGGCATCTCCAAATGCCTTCTAACATGTTCTTAACTCCTTCTCCTTTGTTCCTCTCCTCTCCAAGTTCCAAACTAGTGTAGCTCTCAGCAGCTTTTTGCACTATGGATGCTTATGGAGGTTCAAGATTGTAGATGATTACTCCAAATGCTATACAAATGTGAATAAAAGCTAATATTAGATGCTATGATGCTAAAATGATTTATTTTAGGCCAAAATAACAATATATTAGTGATTTATGCTAAATGCTCTCTAAAATTCTCTATAACTTAAATGCATACAAGTTTTCAAGATCTGGAGTATGAAGAAATGGGCTCTATTTATAGGAAAAATGGAGCAATGGATGGTTGAGATTGAGTAATCTCAACAAGGGTCAAGATTGAATGATATTCAATCCATGTGAGGACTTTCAACCCAATCCCAGGATAACAAGTGTCAATGTGAGATAGGTTGAGAGGAGAGGGAATAAGCATTAAATGTTTGACATGACCTGAAGGTTAACTTGGGAGTTAAGGTCAAGGTTGGGTTGAGTGAGTAAATTCTTTATTTAAAGAATAAAGCGTTTATCCAATGGATAAACTCTTGTGCAAAGACAAAAGGGATAACCATGGTCAAAGCAATAAATGCTTGAGGAGACACATGAGTGGAAGTTGAATTAACCATAAATGGTTATGTAAGAGCCATTAATGGTCATGTAAGAGCCTTGAGTGGTTTTTGAAGACTTTAGAGGTTAGATTGTTGAACACACAAAACATTAAATGATTTTCAAAGACTTTGAAGTCTTTGAGAAGTGACTCCAAGTTGCTTAGGAATGTGACAATAATTAGGGGATGGATTAGGTTAATTAAGAAGGGTTTAGAAGAATCTAGAAGGGGGTTCAGGAGTGCAAGTGGATTTGGTGGGTGAAGGAAAATAGGATTTTAATTAAAATAAAATTAATTTATTTCAATAAATGTGTGCAAGTTGCATTTGTAGGAAAATGCAAGTGGGGGGATAAATGATTTAAATAATTTAATTTATTTAAAAGAGGAAAGAGGATTAAATTGAATAAATAGGATTTATTCATTTAATTGATTGTGAATATGGTTTAATGAATTAATTAAATATTTATTTAATTAACTGATGGCTAGTGGGTTTTTTAATCAAATAAATAGCAAATATTCATTTAATTAAAAATGGATAGATTTATGTGACTACATTTTCCCCTTTTTGAGATGGTGCGGTTTATCGCGTCATTTCAAAGAAAGAAAAATAGGTGTGAAGAAATGCCCCATAAAATGTTAATTTAATGGGTGTTATGCCCCTTGAGAGATGGGCCGAAATTTTTTGAAAAATCGAGCAATCTCTCGAAAAAGAATGAAAATCGGCAGGGGGATAAAAGAGAAGAATTTAACAATGTTGGTGAAAAATAGAAGAAAACAGAGATAAAATGGAGAAATGGGAGGCTCGGGAAGTTCATGGGGACCGTGGCGGTGAGCGGTAAAAAAAATAGGGGTACGGTGAAGGGTTTATATGGGGAGAAAGGGGTGAAAATAGGCTCATTTGTATCCGTGACCATAGTGAAATTTTAGCTCTGATAGTGACTTTCTAGAAGAGCAAGGAGCAGTCAAGATGTTGGTTCCCATAGCAGAGCACTGATTAGAGCGAGTCTGTCGATTCTAGCGGCCAGATGACTACGGACCAGCAGTATGTGAATTTGAATTTTTGAATTTTATGCATTTTTATGCGTTTTTAGCTAGGTCCAAGTTGAGTCGAGACAATAGCGCTAGAACTTTGTTTTGGCGCTTTTGTCAATTGAATTAGTGCTATTGTGCCACAATGATGCTATTGTAGAGTCATTTTAGCGCTTCAGTGAAAATTAGTGCTATTGCATACCTGTTTGAGCGCTATTGTTTGTTTAGCACGATGGAGTAGTTGATTGAGCGTTATTGTTGTTAAGTAGCGCTTTTGCATAGCTAATGTAGCGCTTTTGTGGTTTGAGCATTTTTGCATAGTTGATTAAATGCTTTTGTTAGGGTAGTAGCACTATTGTTAGGAGATAGCACTTTTGTTTGCAAGATAGCGCTTTTGTGTAGAAAAATAGATGCCACAATGTGATTGAACAATAATCTCCGGATGTCAATGATGGATGTATGGAGATGTGAGGTGAGAGTTGTTTTGAACCATAGCAACCCTGATGAGACTTAGGTCATTAGGATAAATGTATGTTAAAGTCTAGGTGTGCCATGATTGCTTACCCATTGAGACCCGAAGATACTTGATCAAAGTATCTGTTTATAGTCTAGGTTTAAACTTAAGAAAGTTTGAAACAAAACAACTGATGATGATGGTTGATGCACTTGTGTAGGAGGATCTTTGCGTCTTACAATTGCACGAGAGGCATCTTGCCACACAGGGGCTGCGCAATCAGTTGACAGAGGCAGAGGTGGATTGTATTGCAGTGACTGGCCTGTATGATATGATGTATATGCCCGTGATTCTGATGAATCATGGTTTGATGACAGCATTGGCAGAGCGTTGGCATAGTGAGACATGCACGTTTCACTTGGCGTAGGGGGAGATGACTGTTACACTGGAGGATGTATGGCGCATCTTGCATATTCTCATTCGAGGTGAGCTAGTGAGCTATGATCGAGCATGGGGAACCCTAGCGGTCCAGAGATTTTTTGATGAGGACATCTTTATTGATGATGGTTCGATAGCTTGGGAGGATATAGCGGCTTTGTATGAGCCATTACCAACAGTGCTGTCAGGGATTGTGGGGGGACTACTGTGCCCAGATTGTCGATCACATGGATTTGCTATTGGTTGGGGGTGGGTGATTGAGCAGATGATGACAGAGGGGACCCGGTTTGCATAGGGATCGTGCGTGCTAGCGCACTTATATCAGGAGCTACATGAGGTAGTATACCGAGGGAGGGGCTCATTGGTAGTGGGAGTCACGTTGCTGCATATTTGGGCATGGGAGCACCTATCGGTTACCCAACCAGTGAGTCTGAGATTTCGGGCAGTCAACCAGCCATATGTATATATGTATAGTGGTATGATGAGTCAGCCCCATCTAGGGAAGTTAGAGTGGTAGCGGCGGGCACTGGATGATCTGGATGCAGTGATCTGGAGACCATATATTAAGTGTGATCCCTGGGAGGATGATACAGAGGCATTTTCGTATGTGTTCATGACCCGATTCCTCATTGGGAGGACAGCCTACCATGTGAAGAGATAGTTGCCTATCAGAGTTTTGAGACAGTTTGGACAGTGGCAAGGATTGCCTAGGGGATCGGGAGAGTATGTTAGGGTGGTCTGAGAGAGGTACGCATGGGGGCTAGTACTACCTTATGATCAAGATTTAGCTAAGTTTTGGATGCTATAGGCAAGACCATGGGATATATGGTCGAGGATGGTAGATGCAGGAGTGTCATAGGAGTATACGCAATATATGGCAGCTCATCCGATTCCTTGGATATCAGATCCGGCAGAGCTGATTCTAGATTTTGAGGAGGATAGGGGACGAAGATGGAGGAGGAGAGGAGGTCGAGGACCTATAGTAGATGGAAGAGGGAGAGGGGATGGTGGTGATGGGGGAGGTGGTGATGGAGGAGATGGTGGATTTAAAGGTGGAGGTGGTGGTAGTGGTCAAGTTCAGTGGAGAGGGAGAGGCGGTTTGCCATTGCAAATATCACAGGGATGTTTGATGCAGGGAGGAGTTAGATTGGCTGGCAGAGGTATGTGAGAGAGGGAGGTACCGATGGATATAGGGGAGGGAGCCACTGGAGAGGGAGATACAAGCGAGGTACCTATGGATACAGGGGAGGGAGCCACTGGAGATCTTCGGGACCATATGATATTACATTTGTAGACTCGACTTACAATAGCTGAGACATAGGTGGAGGATCTGTAGGCGGAGGTTGCAGCTAGAGATGTGCAGTTGTTTGCACGAGAGTCAGAGCTGACAGTAGTGTTGCGGGAGAGGGATGATGCGGTGGAGAGATTTGCAGAGCTGTAGAAGAGAGTCTGAGTGGGAGTAGGAGCATGGGGTCCTACTGGGGAGGTGATGAGGGAGATCTGACGATCATAGGTTGAGATAGAGTATTGGTGGGGGTTATATGAGCACGTGGTGCCATCTAGTCAGTGAGCACTAAGCTATTCATAGTTGCGGCAGGCCAGATCAGAGCGGTCTCGGAGGATGTAGAGCAATGGGGGTGTGATGGGTCATCTACGGAGAGATAGGTCAGGCGATGTAGGAGCTAGTGGGGGTTTGATGGGTCCTCCATGGAGAGATAGATCGAGTGGTGATGGTGGTGTAGTATCTAGTCAGAGTGGCATCTGAGAGAGAATTTTGCATGCATGTATTTATATTGTCATTTTGGACTATGTCTTGGATGGCTCTTGGTAGCCAATTTTGTAGACTTCATTGTACTCTGATACATGAGATGATATATATGAGGAGATCCCATATTTTTGTGATGGTATGTATGGAGTTTATGCTTGATGGTGATTTTATGAGTTATGCTTAGATGGATACTTGTACTTTGCGCTATGTATGTGTTTATGAGATGATTCCTATATGTATGTTTTATGATGATTTATGCTAACATGTGGATGCGGGTTGATATATGTGTGCATTTGATGTTTTGGGATAGAATGTCAGATGTATGCAATGCCATGATGTTTATGTATGCATAATAAAATAAGGATTTATGATGGTATAGATAGTAGTTTGTACTTTATATTAACACAATGATGGGATAATGATATGCAATGATATTAATGAAATGCTTTGAATGAATGGTTTATTTATGGATATGCATCTAGATGGTTTTTAAAATTAATGTATATGTGGATAAACAAAATGTAAGTACAAATGTTTAAATGATGATTTCTAGATGTCAAAATATGAGGAAGTAAAATGATAATGTGATTATAATGCAACTCATGTTTAATGAATAACTGCACCTTAATGCAATTAAGAGGGATAATGAATGCAATCTAATGAATCCTAAGTGAGATAAAATGAGTATAAGAATATAATAAAATGGATGAATGAATGCACTTTAACTAATGGATAGATAAATGAATGTATGCAATTTATTGGAAACCTAAACAAATGTATGATACATAAGTGTGGAAATGATGATAAATGATGATCACTAACTGATGTTTTAAATGAATGTATAGTAATGAGTAATCATGGTAGGAAATGCAAATAAGGACAATTATTTATGTAAGTGAATCTAAATGTCATGAGGGTAATAATGAAAGGATATAATGATACTAATGCAAGTAAAATTAGAATGAACTATATGGGGTAAGTGCAACTAAATGATATTAAATGCATGCTAATGAATGGCTAAAGAGTAATGCAAATGCGACTAAAATGTAATGAAATGATGATGGGATGATGATAGATGAATGCAAGGTTGTTTTTAGACTTTGCATGATGCACTTGATGATGTATCAGAGTATTCTGTCGTGATTGTATCCAAAACCAGCTCAATTTTCGCATAACTGCTCATATTTAACTTTGTTCACACTTGCATGTAAAATCATGTAAATGAATGAGTAAATGGATGGACGGTAAGCAACGAAATGCAATATAAATAGATGAGATGAAATGATGATCCATAGTGCTTTATTTTTCATCATCGAGCTTTAAAATGTTGTAAGAAAAATACAAGCAACATGACATAATGATTCAAGATGACCTGAGTATTCCTTACATGGATTTTGATATAGCAAGTTAATACAAACAACTTGATATAATGGGTCAAGTTGACCTGAGTATTGCTTGCAGAACAGACAAGGATCATCACCTTTCATGCATGACTTGGATCATCCTCCTTGATCTTGGGCTGATCATATCCTGAGACAAGTTCACACCATAATAAGAGATAAAAACCTTTATCCAATTTGGATGAGGTAGAAGGAACCAAAGAAAGAGCATTGTACTTGTAAGAAAACAACATATATAAAGAATAAATAATATGGATCCTTGGTAATGGTTCATGCTCATATGGTCGAGGTATACGCAATAGTTAGCAAGCCGTAGTGATCTATGACTGTATTTTGCCTATGATCACGTAGCTTAGTGAACTTCCCACGTAGAAACCATTAGGACATGCCCCAATACTTCATCGGAATAATGTGCCGAAGATACACAAACAATGTTGTAGAAACCTGATATGAATAAATAACCCACAAATCAACCAAGTATGTGATAGCTTAAACAAAATTTTCTTGTCAAAGAAACTGTCATCTTATCTTTGTTTTGGTAAGGAAGGATGCATCCTTGTTGAAGACAGTTTGAGTGTTGATGTTGATTGTTTGGTCGATTTGATAAGTGATCATCGTGTGAGTATTTTTCAATGCTTGTTTGGTATCTGCTCGGATGAGTATGTACAATGTGTTGCCATGTTTTTGTTTGATTTTCGATGTTTTCTGATGTTTTTGGATTTTGTGAGATAGTTTTTCCAATGTTTTTGGATTTTGATAGATGATTTTCCAATGTTTTTGGATCTTGTGAGACAGTTTTGAAATAAAGAACTCAGTGAATCACAAAACAATGTAGTATCCACTTCCATCAAACAGGTTAAGGGCATTGCCCCCAGTTTCTAGACATGACTCTGAAAAAGCGGGATGCAAGACACATGAAGTACTATCCTTAATTGCATATCAATAACGAGCCATTGTTTGGACGGATGGATGAGTGAATGTAGTGAATGTGATCGCAACAAGTCTGAAAGACAATGGAGCCATAGCCTTTATGAGTGGCACCTGTTTGCCAAGTTTTCACCATCACACTTACCCAAGGTGCCACCAGAGTGGTTGTTCACCATTTGGATGCATGATTTTTCTTTATTATTTTGATGTTTTTGTATTTTCTTTAAGGCATTTTGTTAGGATTCCCACAGATACTGAGAGGGGGGGGTGAATCAGTATCTAACCGGTTAATAGATTTTCTTAACTTAAAACATGTAGAGCATATTAATACTGTGTACCGGTTTCTTGTCTGCTTCTAACATAAACCCTTAACCTATAATTCACATAATAGGTCTGCCTTATTTCGCCTAATTACATTCCTCTTCCTTACTTCATTACAAAATGTTCTATAATGATCTCTCTTATATAAGAGTCATTTTACAACTTGCCAAGTCAGCTTACAATGATTTTACAAATAATAAACAAAATATATTACAACAAAAATCCTGTCGGCCTCTATGCCAGTATGCTACCTTTCACTGTCGGTGCCGGTGACCTGTGTGCCAGTGTAGAGTCTGATTTTGCTAGTGCTGATGGAATGCCTTGCCGGTGTCATAGGATTGTAAGGTTTCCATAAATGACAAAACCTTCAATCACCTACAATGTCTCATTGGAGTGTGCATATGCCAACAATCTCCCCCTTTGGCATTGATGGCAACACTCATGAGAAAATTCCAAAACTTGTAATCCAAAAATGTGTACCAAAAAATATTACCAAAAATATGTGAGCTCCCCGTGAGAAGATAAGTCTTTTGCTGATTATTTTCTCATACTACTACTCCCCCTTTGGCATCAATGACAAAGGTTGTCAAGGTGTCAATAGAGTTGTAGTTTTTTGTCTCAACCTTGTAGCTGGGTGGTTACAATTTGAAAGAGATGCGCCAAAACCAAATTTATGCTTTCCATAAACTTCTTACTATCTTTTATTGCTGCCTCTATTCTTTGAACTGTATCGGTGAGTTGCTGCATATGCTTTGCCAGTGTTTTCTATCCTTGTACTAATGCCTCAGATATTTCCTTTCTCAAGGATGCTAGATAGTCTAGTCTTGGACTTAGTCTTAGTCTCAGATTTTTAGCCTTGTTTATTATCCTCTCCTTTTCTCTCTCTAGCTTCAGTAGTTCTGCCTCAAAACTAGTTACCTTTTGCTCAAAAATTGATCATGTATCAGGTGAATTAACAAAATTGTCAGCAAGTTTATTTATTTCTTCCTATAGCTTGTTCATTTTCTTATCTATGTCCACTGTCAAAAAGTTTGTCTTGCAAGTATCTTTGTACAGAGTTTTAAATTCCTTCAATATCTTACATAGTTCCGGTAGAAGTGTGTCAAACTCCTTAGTACACTTCTTTATTTGATCCTCAAAGAATTTTTGTTTTTCAATTTCCAACCTATCTTTGAATGCCTGTTCCTTTATTTATTCAACTATCACTGTGTTGTCAGTAATATACTTCGACAAAGTATCAAGTTGACTCAAAGAATCCTTATTATCTATGTTGCATTTTGGAGCTATCATCCTCAAAATTGGGATTGTGTCATCTATAGCTTTATAAGCTTGTGAACTGCAATCAGTTATTCTCTTCAAAGAATCTAAAAGAACTTCAGTTACATTGGTTGATTTGTAGCCTGTTGAGGAGGAACCAACATTCTGAATTCCGTCGGTGGAGGAAGTAACCATGCTTGTAGTGACCTCTGGTAGGTCAGTCTGTGTTTCCATTTCCTTAAGCAAGGGTTTTTGTTTTTCTCTTGTTGCCGGTGGCACTGTTTCCACATGAACCTGTTCCTGTTCTGGAGCCTGTTGCTCTACTTGTTTCACTGTCTGTGTCTCTGTCTGTTTCCCTATGCTATCATTTGTCGGTTTACCTTTAGTGTTAACAGTGTTGTCAGCTACCGGTGGCTCACTAGCCATGTCAGTTTTACCAGTTGTGTCCTTGTCTATCACAATGTTGACCTTTTGAGTGTCAACATCTACTGTGTATAGTACCTCAGGATTAGGATTAGTATCCTCTTGTGATACATCCATACTTTCATCTGCCAGTTGGTCTTCTGTTGTTGTTACTGGTGGAGTAATCAGAGGCGGTGGGGATAAGTTATCTTTTATTTTGATAATAGGAGGTCCACCAACCTTTCCTTTACCCTTATCTTTGTCCTTCTGATAGACTTTGATAGGCTTGGGGTTCCTGTATTATTCCTACTTTTCCTTCTGCACAAGGAATATATCCCATCCATTTTTTGTTTCTTCTGTTACCTCTTTTACTCTTCCTACCATTAGTGCAATATGTCGGTGTGCAATAGAGAATACTGACCGGTTGGCCTTTGCAATCAGATCATCTATTTCTTTTGGAGAATTGACTAGGTAGACAACAAGTAATTTTTTAATTTTGATCTTCTTGTCAAGTTCTACAACAGATTGTCTTCTTGCTTCTAGTCTTTTGAATAATTCATCTGGTAGTTCATCTACAACTTCCATCAAAAACTTCTTATAGATATCCAGGTGTAAAATAACACTGTTTTCAACTTGCTCTTTCTCATCTGTTGTTAGTGTATCATATAATTTTTCTATGTTATTAAGTTTTCCTTCTTCTATGATTTCATCCATCAGTTTGTCAATCAGAGCAATGTTTTATTTAGTACTTTTCTTCTTAGGTGTTAGCTTTTTCTTTGGGGTTGTCTTCTTTACCAGAGACCTCACTGCCTATTGTTTTTGTCTAGTTCTTCTAGGTGAGGGTGTTGATATCGGTGAAGGTTGTCTTTTCCTTACAACTTTTTTAAATTCGGCTGACTTGTCACTCTTTGAAGAAGTTGCTACCGGTGATAGGTGAGTTTCTGGTTGTTGTGCCTGTAACTCATCTTCAATGATATCGGTTTGTTTCAGTGCATCTTCTTTTATAGCCTTGGCCTACCTTGAACCTTTTCTCACAGTTGCTTCTACTTTCTTAACTCTCTTCTTAGATTGAATTTGGTTTTCAATGGTCTCAGCACTACCAAATACTTCTTCCTTAGGTTCATTTGGTGCTTCCAAAATTGCTTTAGCATATGTTTCAATGATGTGGTCATCAGTCTCATAGCCCATCTCAGTAACCCAAATTGTTCTTGGGATAACTGCTTCCATCTAGATCTCATCCTTTCTAATTACAAAACATATAGCATTCTTGTATTCGTTAACAATTTCCTGTGATAGTCTGATTCTTTTGTTCATTCTAGCCTTTAGTGCTTGAAAATACTCATTGATATTCTTTTCCTTGTTTTCACCCATGTTGTTGAATAAGTTTGACAATTATTTTCCTACCGGTATGTCAAATCCAAGATTCTTGTTGCCTATATCGGGCACCTGTTTGGTTATATGTAGCATTAAGCATATAAGTAAATTACCAAATCTAAAATTTCCTTTCTTGTCCTTCTTGATCTTCCCTAAATTGTCAATCAATTCATCCTTTAGCAATGCACATACATCAATTTTCACATTTTCTTTTACCATATCATGTGCACTTTTTATGCATAAACTTGAAATTGAGTTAAGTCTGTTTGCATGTGTTGCTTTGTATCCTAAAATCATGATAACAAATCTAACATTTATATCAATCACATCATTAACCCTTAGAGACCTTCTATCAGATGTTGCACCAATTAGGTTCATTACCAGGTCATTTGAGACCTTCTTTGTTTTGTCTGGTCAGCTACCAGTGGAGGGTAACCCTGTTACAGCTTTCATCGCTTCCTTGGTAATTTTATGGATTGAATCTAACCAAAATAATGCACCATGTACTCTGCTCAATACTATCCTTATAACTTCCTTGGGGAAATCCAGAATGCTGAGAATTTCTGTGAATCCTAGGGTTTCAATAATTTGGTGTTCAGGTTTTACTCTACCAAAATCATCATAGATAACAGATTTGTAAATGTCCTTGATTTCTTCATCTCCCAATTCTTCTATATGGCAATGGATATACATTATAGGGTCTTCTGCATAAACAACTCCTTTGGGAATTTGGGAAAAAGTACCTACATTGTCATCCTTTTTAGCTATCTTGGGAACTAGCTAAAATATGGGCCTAGGGTGTTTGCTTACCTCGACTATAGTAGGGTTGGCTATGAATTCAGGTGCAGAGGAGGATGCCATGATTATAAATGCCTTTTTCTGCCTTAGGAAGGATTGATTGCTGAAGTGCTTCACCTCTTTGCTCGAAATGCCTTAGCTCTGGAGATTTCGCACTCTTCGAATGTTTGATTGTTCAGTGAAGTGAAATGGAGCCAAAAACATTAATTTATAATGTCAATTTTGCCAACTACCACATTTAATGCTTGTCGGTTAAGTAGCCACTTAACATATCTATCGGTATAGAAGTAAATTCAACTTCTTACCATCAACCGAGGGAATAATAGCATATGTCTCATTGATTGCCAAACCCTTAAGGAAATTTCTTCAATTTGATGAAGAGACTCTTGTCGGTGCAGTGCTACTCTGTTCTGTCGGTGGAGTGTTGCTTGGTTGTACCGGTGAAGTAGTATTCCTATCCACATTCAGTTCTGATTTCCCGATCCATTGTTTTGAAAATTCTTGCTTAACTTCTTCAACCTTTTCTTTTCCTTTCAAACTAGGACCTTTGTTGTATGTAGGTGATCCTTTACTTCTACAAATTTTAGCAATATGCCCAACATGCATAGCAAGTCACATTATTCTGCTAAATAGATTTCCCATAACCTATGCCGGTTTGTGTTCTGCATTGATTAGATAAGTGTCCAAATCTTCCACAAACATAACATCTCACATTCATTCTACAATTCTCAGAGTTATGACCAACTTTGTTGCATTTTGAACATTGACCGGTGGGGGTGTTGATATTCTGATAATTTCTAGATCTACATTGATTTGCTCTATGACCATACTTGTTATAGTTAAAGCATTTTCCATTAAATTTATAAGAAGTAGGTTGTCTTACCAGTTTGCTATGATCCTGTGTGTTTGCAGTACCAAAGCTTTCACCAACTTCAAAGCCAATTCCAAAAGTGTCACCTTTAGGTTTTTGATTCTTTAGCAAGTTACCAAGTTCCTCTAAGCTTTTCTTGAATTTCTCTTTATGTTGATTTGTAGTATCTAGTTCTCTTTCTAAGACTTATTTCTGCCTCATCAATTCATTTGAGTCATTCTGAGTGTGCATCAGATCTGTCTTCAATAAATCATTTTCATAACTGAGTCTAGTGTTTTCATTTGCAGCATCAATTAGTCTTCTAGTCAAATCTTCTTCATTCTTCTTTCTATCTTCAATTTCTTTACAGAATCTCATAGTCATATCTTGCATCTCATTCTTTGTTGTCATGTTCTCTTGTTTTAGCTTGTTTATCATATCATTAAGAGTTTCTTTTTCATCATTCTCATTTTGCATCTTTTCACAAAGTTCTCTTCTCTTGTTTCTTGAAATAGTAATATTTTCTTGAAGTTCTTGAAAAATATCTTGAGTAGCCTTTAGATCATCTTCAAGTTTGATATTTTTCAATTTTTCTGCATCATAGTCTGAGAAAACTCCTTCAAGTTGCTTCATCAAATTTTCCATCTCTACCGGTGTCAAGATCTTCCTCAAGCTATTAGGCTTCTGAAAATAGAGGACCAAGCTCTAATACCAATTGTTAGGATTCCCACAGATACTGAGAGGGGGGGGGGGTGAATCAGTATCTAACTAGTTAATAGATTTTTCTTAACTTAAAACATGTAGAGCATATTAATACTGTGTACCGGTAAGTAGAAAGTAATGCAATAGACATAGATAAAAACAACCACATGAAAAACACACCATAACACAAGGATTTAACGAGGAAACCCGGTGTGGGAAAAACCTCAGTGGGATTTGTGACCCACAATATTCACTTACTGGCCAATAAGAGAATATTACTGCTACAAGAGGGGCCTACACATGCAGGAAGGCTAACTGCCTAGAGCTCACTACTCAAATACAAAATAGGAAGTCTCACTGAATTACAAAAATGGATTGTATAAATCCAATGTCTTGTACTACTTCAAAATAGCATCTATAATGCCAGATCTAGTACCGGTTTCTGCTCTGCTTCTAACATAATCCCTTAACCTATAATTTGCATAATAGGTCTGCCTTATTTCACCTAATTACATTCCTCTTCCTTACTTCATTACAAAATGTTCTATAATGATCTCTCTTATATAAGAGTCATTTTACAATTTGCCAAGTCGGCTTACAATGATTTTACAAATAATAAACAAAATATATTACAACAAAAATCCTGTCAACCTCTGTGTCAGTATGCTACCTTTCACTGCTGGTGACCTGTGTGCCAGTGTAGAGTCTGATTTTGCTAGTGCCGGTGGAATGCCTTGCCGATATCATAGGATTGTAAGGTTGCCATCAATGACAAAACCTTCAATCACCTACAATGTCTCATTGGAGTGTGCATATGCCAACACATTTTTCTGAATTTTTTTTGTGTTTTTGCCGGTATGTATGGAAGCTTGATGCTCTGTGTAGCTTATGTATAAAATCGTTTGAGGTGCATGTTGTTGATTGGAGCTGCTAGCGGTTCTCCTTCTGAAGTAGCCAACTGATATGCCCCGGACCCAAATACAGTCGTGATAACATATGGACCCAACCAATTTGATTCAAACTTTCCCTGATGTTCATGGTTTGGTTGGTTATGAGGATTCTTTCAAAGAACAAGATCACCTACCTCGAATGTATGAGACCCGATGATTATAGCTTTTGCTCATGTGTTGGTGATAGGCCTTGATGCGATTGTATGTAGCTTGTCGCTTCTCATCAAGTAGCTCTAAGTCCTGAACACATGATACTCTGTATGCTTCATCATTGATGAGATTGTGCAAGGAAACCCATAGTGACGGTATCTTGACCTCAATAGGTAAGATAGCTTCTGCACCATAGACCAATGAATAGGGATTTACGCTTGTAGGGGTTTGAATGCTAGTTCGATATGCCCATAGTGATGGATTCAATTGAACGTGTCAATCACGACCGACATCATTGACTGTCTTCTTGAGGATTCTTAATATTTTTTTATTTGATGCTTAGGCTTGACCATTGCCTTGTGGGTAATAGGGAGTGGAAAAGTGGTGTTGGATCTGAAACTTCTCACAAAGCTCATGAACATCCTGATTCTTGAAAGGAAGACCGTTATCTGTGATGATGGATGTGGGTACACCATACCAGTAGATGATGTAATTGAGAATGAATGAGGCAGTCTGCTTGCCGGTGACTTGGGTAAGTGGAACAACTTCGATCCACTTTGTGAAGTATTTGGTGGCGGTAATAATAAATTTGTGGCCATTGGATGAAGATGGATAGATTTTACCCACAAGGTCAAGGCCGCATTGATAAAAAGGCCATGGTGTTGTGATTGGTTGCAATTCCTGTGCCGGTGCATGTATCAGGTCTCCATGAACTTGGCATTTCTTGCACTTTCTGACAAAGTAGTAGGAGTCTTTTTCCATAGATGGCCAATAGTATCCAGTGCACAAGAGTTTCTTGGCTAGTGATAGATCGCTTGCATGAGTTCCACAAATTCCTTCATGTACCTCTTCCAAGGCCTTCGTTATCTCATCTTGTTCTAGACATCGAAGGAGAGTACCATTAAGACTGCGTTGGTATAGGGTTTCAGCAATAATGGTATATCGAGTGGTTTGGCAAATGAAGGTTTTACATTGGTTATTCGATTGGTTAGGAGGAAGTGTGTGATCACGGAGGTAGGTATAGAACTCACCGTACCATGGGGATTCAGAACCGATAAGGTGACATATCATCTTGGATTCAGGGATATCATAAGTGGGGATCCAAAGTTGTTCTACCAAGAACTCGTAGTGTGTTGAATTCTGTGGAAGATCTAGGAGAGATGCAATGGTAGCCATAGCATCAGCAGCTCAATTTTGATCTCTTGGTATCAGCTCAAAGGTGATAGTAGTAAATGATGCCTTTAATTTGTCCACCATTTATTTGTATGGCATGAGTTTGTCATCTTTAGTCTAATATTCATCAGTTGCTTGTCAAATGACCAGTTGGGAGTCGCCATATATTTGTAGTTCTTGTAATTTCCATTGTATGGCTATCTTGAGTCCTGTGATCAAGGCCTCATACTCTGCTATGTTGTTGGTGCATGGAAATGTGAGTCTGTAAGATTTCAGGATGCTGTCACCTTGAGGTGTGATAAACAGAATGCCTGCCCCTGAGCCATGCCTAGTGTATGAACCATCAAAGTACAATTTCCATGGTTGTGTTGTTATGATCATGAATATCTCTTCATCTGGAAAATTGGAAATGAGAGGATGATCACCTATGAGTGGTGCATCGACCAACTAATCTGCAATAACTTGACCTTTGATAGCCTTACGGTCAACATGCTCGATGTCAAATTCACTTAGAATCATCACCCATTTGGCCAAGCGGCCTGTCAATGCTGCTTTGCTGAGTAAGTACTTGAGTGGATCGATCTTTGCAATGAGTTGTACTTTATGTGTCAACAAATAGTGCCTCAATTTAGTTGTTGCCAAGATTACTGCTAGGCAAGCTCACTCAATAGGGGTGTAATTGAGTTCATAGCCAACCAGTGTATGAGAAATGTAGTAAACAACACACTCTTTTCCTTCTGTATTGTGTTGTGCCAGTAGTACGCCCAATGTTGTACTTGTTGCTAAAATATAGAGTAATAGAGGTCTATTTGGATTTGGTGGGATCAACTATTTGCAATGAGTTGTACTTTATGTGTCAATAGATAGTGCCTCAATTAGTTGCTACCAAGATTATTGCTAGGCAAGCTTGCTCAATAGGGGTGTAATTGAGTTCATAGCCAACCAGTGTGCGAGAAATGTAGTAAACAACACACTCTTTTCCTTCTGTATTGTGTTGTGCCAGTAGTATGCCCAATGTTGTACTTGTTGCTGAAATATAGAGTAATAGAGGTCTATTTGGATCTGGTGGGATCAACAATTGTGTATTCATGAGATAGTCTTTAAGCATCTGGAATGCTTGCTATCATCTGGTATCCCATTGAAAGCAGATGTTCTTGTGTAATAGGTGTGTAAAGGGGTGACACTTATCTGGCAGTTGTGCAATGAATCTTCGGATGGATTCTAGCCGCCCTTGTAATGTCCTTAGCTGACTGATGTTCTTTGGAGGTGGCATGTCCACGATTGCCTTGACTTTTGCTGGATCGACCTCAATACCTTTTCTTGAGACAATGTATCCTAGAAGTTTCCCTGAGGTTACTCCAAAGACACATTTCTTTGGGTTGAGTCAAACATGATATTGTTCCAGTCTGTCAAAGATTTTCTCTAATATTTCCAAATGACCTTCTCTTGTGAGTGATTTTGCCAGTAAGTCATCAACATAATCTTCCATTATGGTATGCATCATGTCATGGAAGATGGTGGTCATTTCTCATTGATAGGTCGCTCCTGCATTCTTGAGACATAAAGGCATTACATTACAACAGTATGTACCCCATGGACATGTGAAGTTTGTCTTATGTTGATCCACTGGTGTGATCTTTATCTGATTGTATCCTGAAAATCCATCCATGAGTGAAAGCATGGCATGTCCCACTGCTAGGTCTACTATTATGTCGATGTTTGGTAGGGGGAAGTCATCTTTAGGACATGCCTTGTTCAGATCTCTAAAGTCAGTACAAATATGAATGCCCCCATTTGGCTTTCCGACAAGCACAATATTGGATGTCCAATCTGCATAATCAATTGGTCTAATGAAACCAACATCCAGGAGTTTCTTAAGTTCTTCTTTGACTAGTACTGCAATCTGAGGATGCATCTTGTGAAGCTTCTACTTGACAAGTTTGGCTCCTTCTGCTACGGTGAGGTGATGCATGACTAAATCAGGATCAAGCCCAGGCATGTCTGCAAATGACCATGTGAAATTGATCTGACGCTTCTAGAAGAACTCTACAAACTTAGGTTGTTCCTCTGGAGTTAAAAGAGATGCCAGATGTATTTGGTGAGCCGTTTCAGGAATCCCCACATTGTATTCTTTTGTTTCCTCAATGAGAATTGTCGACCATTCCTGTTGTGTACTAGAAGGGAGAATGTCAAACCTTTCATCCTCCGGCACCTCAGAGAGGTTTTCACCATTGGATACACTCTTTCTTTTTACTTTTGTGGGATCAAACAGTGTCACAGTGTGGTTTTCACTGAAAGATCCATGTTATTGTTATATTTTTGCAGCTGAAAGGTTTGGCATCCGCCCCAAAGTATGATGCGCTATTAAGTTCAATGGCGAATCCGGCTTTGTGATCCCCGCTTGGTATGTTATCTCGTAGTTCCAAAAAGTCAATGATCATCTCATCATTTTGGAAAAGGTCAAGACATGGGGGATTAGGTTGGTTCTATTCGAGGAGATTAGGATGGAAAATGGGCATTACTTCATCGATTAGGTTAAGTTCATTAGATGTGTCAGTGAGGGTTAAGACATTGTGGTGAAGGTCGTTGATGGTACTCTCCCTGTCAGAATTAGGCGTAGGATGTGACGTAGTCTGTGGAAGATGTTTCCAGCTCAGGAACCCAAAAGGTCTTTATCTGTTCTTCTCCGTAAAGAGGAATGTCTTTGCGAGGTGGAGGTAGTGATGTGTCTTCCTCATCTGAAGTATTAAGCTGGATGGAATCAAATTCCTATTCATGTGAGTCGGTCTCTAAGTCGCTTTCCAGTATCTAATTACTATACCATACTGGGATGTCCTTTGAGTTAAACACTGGAAGTGTGACCGATTTTGTAGATGAAATGATTAGTGCTGCGGGAAGGATTATGGGGATCAATGAATCTGATACGGGGAGTATAGGTAGTGTTGACTCTGTTGATTCTATTGGAACTACTGGTATCATAGATACTATTGTGGGTTATGATACAGTTGCTGTTGCTAATGGTGTTATTGATGTTATTGCTGTTGCTGATGGGATCGCTGGTTTGATTGGTGGGATGAAGGGTGTTGTGGATGGTTTTGCTGGGATTTTTAGCCTTGATGGGGTAGTTTCCATGGTGTTTGATGTTGCTTTTATAATCAAAGGTGACCTCTTTGTAATAGGCTGATATAGATGTTGGCTGGGTTTTCCTTTGAACCTGAGCTTAGGAAAGATCTCCTTTTGAAAGCCTAGTCCTGTATTATCCTTGGCTTTAATTCCGGCTGCAATGGTTCATGTCTTCCTTGCTTACAATGCCATAAAGAACTTTGACCATCATATCCCATTCTTTGCATAATGAGAAGGCCTTTGCCATACTAATCTGTGTGAAGCTTAGCTTGCGGAATATCGGTGGTGATGGGATCTTTATAGATCTATTCTGCTAAGTCCTCATCTCTAGTTTCTTCTTCTTGACTCTTTCCTAGGATGAATGGTGTTAAAGGACATGTTGGCTTGTCCAGTGGCATTTGAAGTAACCGTTGAGGTTGGCCATATGTTCTAGGAGAAGTAGGCATTTGTCCCACACAAAAAAGTTGGCTCAAATTGTATTCCCCAGGACCTTCCTCTGCTATTTTCATCTTGAGCTTTTCTTGCTTGGGTATAGTGGTGTTTGAACTGGCAAGAAAGGTTGGACTTATGTATGATGTGGAGGAGATGGCTTCTCTATTGTTAGGAACAGTAATCTCTGGTTGATGACTGATATTATGACAATATGCAAAGGGGTTTGCATCTCCCAGGATTGTGATCTCTACACCATTATGCGAGAACTTGATACACTGATGGTAGGTGGATGGAACATCTTGCATGGCGTGTATCCAAGGTCTTCCTAACAATAAATTGTATGGCAAAGGAAGCTCTAGAACTTGACAAATGATGTGCTTCACCATAGGGCCCACTCAGATTGGTAGCACTACAATGCCTTTGGATGAACGCTCTGCATCATCATAGGCTTTGATTGTGATCTTCTTACGGGGATCCACTGATTCAATTGCATATCCCAAAGCTGTGACTAATTGTAGAGTACAAATATTCAGGCCTGCTCCATTATCGATCAATACTTGCTTGATCCTATGCTAGTTGATAAACCCTTCAATATGGAGTGAGGCATTATGAGGTTGCTGGAAGCAGGAGTTGTCACTTTCTGAGAAAGTGAGACAAGGTGATGATCTTAGATTTACGACCATGGCTTGGAACTGATCTGTATTTAAGTTTGCAGGGACTAACACCTCTTGGAGAGCTTGATCCAAGATTATTTTATGGGATGGAGATAGGCGCAATAGCTCTAAGATAGATATTAGTGCGGGTGTTTTGTCTAACTGGTCCACAAGGTTATACTACTTTGGGATAGATGGGGTACCTTGTGGAGCTATTTTTATGGTAATCTTGTTGCGACGTGTAACAACATTGCAAGTGGAGCTAGGATTTTTTATGGTTATAGTTGCAATCTGTTCACTGGCATCGTATAGGTGATTCAAAGTGTAATTATACGTAGCTTGCGTATAATTAGTGGTATCTGTGTTTCGCCCTGAAGTGGAAGGACCCCTTTGATCATGTGATGGAAGTGGATTTTTAAAAATGAGATGATCATTGTTTGTTGTCTTTGGGTCATGTCCTTCGATTTCGATTTCTCCTCGGACAATAAGATCCTAAATAAGATCTTTCAATCTATGACAATTTCTTGTCTTATGTCCTTTCCCTTGATGGAAATTGCAATGTTCAGTATCCCTCCACCATGAAGGTTTGACTTGAGGTTCATAATTTGATGTTTTGGGCAAGGTTACCAGATTTTGAGAAACTAGCTGTCGTAACACTATTTCGATGGGTTCCCCTAAGGGAGTGTATGTTCACTTTGGTTTTTTTTGATGTTGTCTGGGTTCATCTTGAGATGTGATGCAGCCTTGATTTGGAGGAGTAGCTGTGTTAGTCTTAGGTGGGGGATTTTGTCCTGGAAATCGAACTACAGGTTGTGCACTTTTGATAGTTCTTGCATCCACAACCTTGTTGTTGACGACATTTTTGTTTTTGTTCCAGAAGTTTGGTTTGTCACTATTGAAGCATGGGAGAGGGTTGTCCTTTGGTTCATTGTAGATTTTGATGTCCTTTCTTGATGAGAGCCCGCTCACATTTTAAGCCTTTCGTGATCATGTCATTGAAAGAGTTTGTGTCTTTTACGTCGAGGTGAAATTCCATTTCGTCATTTAAGTTGGAAATAAATATTTCCACTAGTTCTTGTTTAGGTAACTGAAGAGAACATCTGCTAGACATTTGACGCCATCGTTGCAGAAAGACTGAAAATAGCTCACCCGGTTTTTGTTTAGTGTTACATAGATCAACCATGGTGATATCACGTTCAATGTTGTGTGACTAATGTGCCAAGAATTTCTGGACTAACTCTTCAAATGTCCTAATGCCACCTGGTAATCTGGAAAACCATGATGTGGTTGTTCCTCCCAAGCTTTGGGGGAAAAGGCACATTAGGTATGTATCCTCATATGCCACTTCGAGGCAAGCTAAATGGAATTCTCTAACATGATCACGAGGATCTCCTTTTCCTCTATACTTTTTGAACTTGGGTGTTTCAAACCCTCGCGGAAAAGGTGGCATATGAAGATTCCTATCAAAGGGATAGGGACAAATGTCATTGAGTGAAAATTGATTGGTTTTTACGCCACTATGAAGTTGTTGGGCGACATTTTTGACTTGTTGCCACAACATGTCTATTTCATTTGGAGGAGGAGGAGGTGTGGGATTACCTTGATGAAAGTTGTATCTAATGTGTTCTTGACCTCTTTCATCCTCATTACAACTTTGGCGTTCTGATGCTTGTCTTAGTTGTGCAACATCGAAGTCAGAGGGTAGTTTAGCCCCCTCTTGAAAAAGTCTTAAAAAGTGAGCATTAACGTTACTCTTGAGTATCTCATCAAAAAGTCTATTGAAGAGAGGGTTGTGTTGCGCCCTTTCTATTGTCGTAGGAGTAGGAGTGTCTGTATTTTCATCATTTACATTTCCTCCAAGGGCTTCTTGGAACTCAATGATATTTTCTTCCTCTTCCTCTTCAATTTCTTATTGTCTAGATCGTGATCTGGTATGAGCCATTTTGTTTATAAGTTTTTGTTGAAGTTGGGTGAAAATGATGATGAGTCGTTGATGAAATGAGAGGTTTATGGTTGGTGTGGTGTGTTGCATATGGATCTCTAGCACTTAAAGGTAGATGTGACCAAATTTTTCTTCTTGATTTGCTTGTTGTTTTTGATAAGGTTTGATGTGATAAGGTTTAGAGGAATCTGAGATGTGTTACAGACTCAACTACCTAGTAATGAGAGGATTCACTCATAGACTAGTTTTAACCTGCGTAGAAATGTCTCTTAGGAGAAGTTTATCCTAGCTGTAGAGACACTCTAAAAAGTGATGTTTTGTGTTTGATTCAAGCAATATTAGAATAGAACTTAGGACAAAAACCTTTGGGTGTGTTGAGAATTGGAATGGATTTGATGAGATATGGATATGATAATGGATGAAATGTTTAACTTCAATAAAAGCTTTGTGTCAGATATGGGACAAATTCTTCATCTTCTCTTTCGAGAGTTGGTGGTTCTTCCTGAGCTACGTTATGTGTGATGCAAATGTCTGGAAAGAAGTCAAGATTGATCTTGCCTCCTTTGTTTTTGTGATAACTCAAAGCTCAATATTGTGTAAAAGCTCTGCGGTTCAATGACTTTGGATCAAATTTGTTTGATTTCCCTTGAAGATAAAGACACATGTGACGTAAGAAGGCTTTATGAGAGACAAAGATTTTTATATTAAGATAGAAGACTTTCCTCCTTTTGATAAGATTCTTTGAGCTCAATGGTCTTTTCTTCAAGTTGATGTGTTCATGAAGATTCTTCTTTCTCAAGATGTGAAGAATGGTCATATAGTTTGATACTCTTTCTCTTTGTTTTTGATCTTTTGTTTGTGTTTGGAAATGTTTATGTTGGATGAATACATGTTCTTGGAATTTGATTTTTTATTCTTTCTTTGACAAGAAAACAAAGCAAGAACACAAACATAAGAATGTTGCCTCAAAAGGCACAAATAAGTATGGGTCTAGATCAACCCAATCTTTGGACTTTTTATGACCCTTTTCCTTTAAGTGTATTTTTAGGTGTGTTTCCAAAGCCTGAAGTCGGCTCAATTTGCACTAGTCTTGACTCAAAAATGAAAAAACTTCAAACACTTTTTATCATTAAGGTCAAATGGCCAGTTGTGATAAATTCAGCCCACATCTTGATATTTCTTCGACTTTGGTACTACATACCTTATGAATCCCACTGTGGCAGGTAAGGATGTGATTTACTAAGTCTTGCACGAGCATAAAAAATAGATGATCCCTATGATGGGGGAGTCATCACTTTTATCAAGCCACAAGTGACTTTTCAAAAAGCTATGTTTCTACTCAAGGAAATATGTATGTTGAGTATCTTGGGAGCAAAACCATCTATGCTCTTGCACTGAATTGTATCACAAATATCCTCAATCAATACAATGGGTGGGCTACTACTTAAAGGTGTCTAGTAATGTTTGATGTTTTTTGACATAAGTTCATTCTGCAGTGACTCACTTAAGAGCCTTGTAACTTGTGGTGGGGCCCATTTGTCCTTTCGGCAAGTTACAGTGTAGGAACAACTATACCCAAGGCTACAGCTTTCACTCTCACCTGATTTCTATAGCGGCTCGAAGGATTTACCGTGTGAGGTCGTTCCCAAGAGTGAGTGTCTCTTGGCAGGCCTCTCTTAAAAAGATAAAACTTGAGTATTACTAACACTTTTCCCTTGCACCTAGGACCACGAAAGCCAAGGGAGAGGATAGTGTGTGTTAGAAGTAGGACCACTCGACAAACTCTTTTTCACAAGTGTGCCAAACACAAAATACACTTGTTCTTTTTAACTTGTCTTTGCAATGATGTTTTATCTATTTGGAGATGTTGCTCCAACAACCATGATGTTATTTTTAACTTCCAAAGCAATGTGTTTGAGTAAACAAGAATTTGAAATCCTGGTCAACTGAAATTGAAACACATATGCATGAAGTAAATCATTTTGCAAAATAAGACAAGTTGATTGTTCTTTTTAGTTGCCCAAAAGTGTAACTGTGGATTGTGAATTCTTAGTTTGATGCAAGAAATAAAATTTTGTCATGTTGATTTTAAGCACCAAAAGGAAAATGAATCCTAATCTTGCAAAAAAAAAGCAAATTTTGCTTGGTTTGGAGTTTTTGTGGTTCTTTTAACTTTGAACAAGTGTGGTTCTTTTTAGAACTCCAAATGAAAAGATAAGGTGAATTTTAAAACCCAAATCAAAGTGTAGTTTATTTTTAACCAAAAAGAAAGTTTATTTTATCCCAACTTGAAAGACAAAGTTAGCAATAAAAACAAATTTACTTCCTAAGCTAAAAATCACTAAAAATCTTTTTGTAGGGGTTAGTCAAAACCTGCACAAAAGAGAATAAGTTAGAAAAACGTGCATGTCTGGGGGGGCTTCCACAAGCCCAATATTTTTTGGTTTTTTGGTTACAAAGAAATTTTTTTTACAACGTTCTGTTACAATAGCGCTATTCTATGTGAAAACAGAAGCGCTACTTAACACAAATGTGCTAAAAGGAAGACAAAAGAGCTAAAGTAGGATATTTGTGCAGCAGGTCAAAAGCGCTAAAACCTAAACAACAGCGCTAATTAAAAGATAACAACGCTAGAATATATGCAAAAACGCTAAACTTTGGACAATAGCACTATTGTATAAACAAAAATGCCAAACTACTAAATGACAATAGCCCTGGAACGTGAACAAAAGCGCTAAAGCGCGACCTGTGTGTCATGCCCAAAATTTAGGGCAAGAACAGGATAAAAAAAAAAATTTAAATTCCAACTTAATAACATTAAATTGCCATTATGAAATGTACTATCAAGTTTGTCTTACCTAAGTGTGAATTAACTCTAACCACTAACTCGAGTAACAAATATAATTTAAAACAAATGCGGAATACTAAAGTATTTAATTTATGAATTCATCGATTTCAGTCATTAACTAAATTAAACCAATTAATTGATGAAGATAAAATTAATCTCCCATAACTAATAACTGTTTGAAGAAACTAATTAATTTAATTCTAGCATATAGTCTATGAATGACTTAACAATAATAAAGACGTATTTTAACCAAACTCGGCTAAAGGGTCAAATAATTCATTTAAAATATAATTTCCCATAGAGTGAAAATAATTCCCATAACCAAAATAATCTCATCCTATTTATTATTTAGTTTCTAAAAGATTAACTTCAAGTTTTTTTAAATTCTAAACATATATATATTTTTTTAGAATAACCCATATGTTTATAAAAACATATATAAAGTGTAGAGCACCTAATTAAATATTTAATCTAAAATTTGCCTTTAAACAACATTATTATTAAATGTATAATTTGAAATAAACATCACTATGTATGATAATTTATAAAAATTCTTTAATATATATATATATAATTTATTTTTATATGTTTTTCCTTACAAATATTATTACAATATACCCAACTTAGTTAATATTAACTTAACTCTCGCTCTCTCTCTCCACACACACACACACACACACACACATATATATAATTTTCCATATAAAAAACTACCATGAAAACCCTAATTCTTTATTTATTATAAAACATGCCCCTCATTCCTTTTCTTTTCTATTCTTTAATATCCTTCCATTTTACTTTTTTATTTTTTTCTTTCTTTTACCCTAGATCTAAACGGGTAGGGTTTTATTTTCTTGTGATTATTTGTTTGCATTATGCAGGGGCAAAGAGGAGCGACGGCCATGGCAATGGCAAAGGCCTGCTTTTATTGAAGAGGGGGCGGTGGGTTCTCCCAGTCGGCGCCGCCCACTGTGTGTTCATACAGTGGCAGTGCCGCGAGTGCTGCTCACTGTGTGCCCAAACAATGGTGGTACCGACCGCACTACCCACTATGTGAATACACAGTGGGGTTCGGCCCACCCTGAGCCCCTCTTTTTTTTTTTACAATTTTTTTTTTTTTTTTCGTGTGTGTGTGTGTGTGTGTGTGTGTGTGTGTGTGTGTGTGTGTGTGTGTGTGTGTGTGTGTGTGTGTGTGTGTGTGTGTGTGTGTGTGTATATATATATATATATGTATATATATTTACATGGAGTAATTATAATTTAAAACTCAAACTGATTCATTTCTCTGCGAAAGTAATACTGACCTGGACAGGTTGATTTCCATATTCTGAAGTTAATTAATGTGATACCTATTTTTTCCCTTTTATATAAATAAACTATCATAAAACAGTGATCTACTATTTCTTTTAATTTATTTCCTTTCATTAATTTCCTAGTTGCTAAGGAAATAATTAGGCTAACTAAATATGGATTTTCGTTCTGTAAAAGCAAAGACATTAACAGTATTAGATATGCTTAGAGCAACATCTTTAGAATTTATTTTTGCAATAAACTAATGACAGAGTTTGATAATTCTACAACAACTATTTAAATGACAAATTTTAATAAAATTAACAGCAACTGAATAAAACTACAATTTATTAATTTAAAACCTTAGAGATGGCTATAAGATCTTTGATCTTATTTTCTGCAAATAATATAAGAATCACAAATAAAATGAAATCACAAATTTAAATAAAATAACTTTTACATTTCTATGTATAGGTCTAAATGCTTTTATTTTCAGCCTCCTGCATGCATGCAAAATCAATTCTATTTCTTTTCAAATAAATTGTTTTCAGATGCGTAAGAGAAATAACAATTTTCTTTCTTTTTCAAAATATCCTATACACGCAAATATTTATTTCAAAACTTTAGGAACTACAATCAGAAATAATCATTTTCTTTTCTGCAATACAACTTAAATGACTATTACAAATATTCAAATCTTATCTCCAAGATACCCTTGTCACTTTACAATTAGGATCTCATTTCTAATAAATGAGGAAAGTATTAAATACATATCCAAATATTTTTCTGCAACAACTAAATCCAGCCACATCTACTTGTCCTACTATTTTCTTCTAACAACCTGCAAATGAATCAAAGCTATGACCATGGAGATCTCACCTCCCAGCCTAGGCTAACTGGTAGCCACCCCCGAGCTTGGGGAACCAAGCCCTAGATAGGTAACACACATGCAAACACAAATAGACAAGGGAAAACAACCACAATCTCATTCCCAACCAAGGCTACACAGCATCACACATTGTGATGTCTTTTTCAAGGGTGGTAGTGGACCAAGTACCCTAAGGAGACTGCAATTATGGTAAAACATATAGCCACCTCATGACAAACCAAATACATCAAGTATAACAACCCCATATTTCCTTATGCACCCCAAGGCATTCATGCATTAATTCCCTCCTTATGACCCCCAAATGCATAAACGTGCCATGCAGCAAGGGTCACATAAAATCCCTTGTGATCACTCTCATAATGAGAGCCTCTCACTCGAGGGTTGTCACTTCTACCACCCATAAGACCATCCTCTCTCCCAATAGTAGGAGGTCTTGATTACTCCCAACACACATAAAATGCATACAAGAAACAAACACAACAACACCAAATAATCTTCCAAGGGAAATATGCAAGAAAACTAACCTTTAACACAAGCAATTCTTTCAATACAACATGCAATATGAAAACATTACAAGAAAGGTAGAACCAACCTTAAACTGCTCAAAGGTATGCTAGTTTTTGTTGAGGATGAGTAGCCCAATTCCACAAATCTTTCCTTTCTACCCTTAGCCAAATTCTCAATTCCAAATCTATTCTTTTTCCTTTTCCAAAATTTCTTGTCTTCAAAAATGGAGAGTGGGTGATTACCCACAAAATCTCTCATTCTTGCTTAAGAAGATCCTAGTGAGAGTTCTCACAAGTTTCTAAAACTGAAAAGGAAAGTAAGGTAAAATGGGAAAGGGAACTCTCATTTGAAAAGGAAGGTTAACAACTTAGTTCAAGCCTTCTAATTTCAATTTTCGCACAACTTAGAAAAGTCACTTTTTAAGGTGTCAAAAAGGTCACATGAGAGTTGGTACATGCCAAAAATTACTCCTATCCCTTAGGTACACCTTATGGGCTTTAGGAAACCCTATTAAACTACCCCTAGGTGTCCTTTTAACCCTTTTTAAACCCACCTGAAGTTAATTTTTGGGTCAAACTTAAGTTGACCATCCCAAAGATTCTTTACCCAAGGCATTGATGGAATCATATTAAATTAATTGAAAGAGCTATAGTTAAACAACTCCCTCCAAGAGACAAATTTAAAAACTCAAACATAAATCAAAACATGTGTCAAGTGACACAAAGAAAATACTTTTACAAAATTACACATGAAATCTTGTCTCTTGTTGGATTTACACAAATAAACGAAATTTAATTTAACATTCAGGCAACAATCACTTTCACGAATAAAATACGATACAAACGGGGTGTTGTCTCTCCAAATAGACAAACCCTGGTTTTATGAACGCACATAGGTCTAGGTTTGGTTCTCCATAATATTTCCATAGTCACATGGATAATTTTTCTGTGCATCTCAATTACACATTAGTAATTCCAAATAACCTCATAAAATATAAAACACATGAATAAGAATACACATCAAACACTCTACATACAGTATACACTTAAACAAATCAATACATCTTATATCCAAATAAATCCACATAAGCAATTATCATAATTCTCATAATTTTGATCCACACATAAAATATGCATCCTATTTCTACCATCATAGTGAAGTCCTGCAAATCCAATAATGACATATATCTCCTCAAAGTAATCCTATTATGGAATCATACAGAGTTCTATATCATAACGCATATAAATGAAGCATCAACATACATCAATGTTATCCAAATCCTGGAATCTTATAAGTTCTAAATCCATAATGCATAAAAATATACACCTCAAGGTGAAATGATTCCGTAACTTGGTTCAATTACTTTTCTCACCAATCTTATCTGTCTAACATAGCCCATCCTATTGAATTATAGCATTTATTAGTAGGGTCAAACATGGTCAACTAAGTTAATCAAAGCTTGGTTGGGGAGGGCCTTACATCCTCCTCCCCTAGAGTTCGACTTACTCCTGGAAGTCACATGAGTAGATTTACGAAGTAGGGACATGACATTTCCCACAATTTCAATAAGTTACTCAAAATCTTATCTTACCTACTAGAAAGGTGAAATACCCAAATCAACTTTATTATTGTAATTAACTTACTATCTTCACAAGGTTAAATTCTTAGTATTTTTATTATATTTCCCTTCGATCTCACGTAGGTGTTTGCAGGTACTATCTTTCAACAACCTTCATTAATGTGCCATCCAAATCATATCAATAACACACATCAACTCCCACAATCAAGGTTACACATGATAATCTACTTATTAAAGGTTCGTGTAAAACATGTTTATCCCACCGCAATTGTCATCCATGCTTGCCTCTAAGGAGAATTGACATCATAGTTTATTCATAATGAATCTGTTGGCATATGGACACTCCAATGAGACATTGTGTGTGATTGAAGGTTTTGTCATTGATGGCAACCTTGCAATCCTATGGCACCTGCAAGACATTATACTAGCAAAGCATTACACAGGAAACCTTGCAATCCTATGGCACCGGCAAGACATTATACCGGCAAAGCTTTACTCAAACAAAACAGTGCACCAGCACCAGCATAGAAGATGTACACCGGCACAGAAGATGTACACCGGCACAGAAGGAAATATGTATACCGGCACAGAGGCCGACAGGATTTTTGATATGCAATATTTTGTTTATCATTGTAAGCCGACTTGGCAAATTGTAAAATGACTCTTGTATATAAAAGAGATCATTGTAGGCATTTGCAGGATATGGATAGAATGCAATAAATAAATTATAAGGCAGACCTAAAGTGCGAATTGTAGGTCAAGGGTATATGTAAAGAATAGAGCAAGAACCGGTACTAAATCTGGCATTGAAGATGCTACTGTAAAGCAATACAGAATATTGGATTTGTGTAAATCCTCATTGTAAGTCAGTGTGACTTCTTGTTGAGCAGTGAGCTCTAGGCAGTTGGCCTTCCTGCATGTGCAGGCCCCTATTGTAAGTAATATTCTCTTATTGGCCAGTAAGTGAATATTGTGGGTCACAAATCCCACCGAGGTTTTTCCCAAACCAGGTTTCCTCGTTAAACATCTTGTGTTATGGTGTTCTTTTCATGTGGATGCTTTTGATTCTGTTAATTGCATTAATTCTTGCATACTGGTATACTGTTACTTTATATTCTGCATATTCAGTTTTAAGAAAATTTCATTACCGGTCAGATACTAATTCACCCCCCCCCCTCTCAGTATCTGTGGAAACCCTAACAATTGGTATCAGAGCCTGGTCCTCTATTTTCAAAAGCCTAACAGCTTGAGGAAGATCTTGACACCGGTAAAGATGGAAAATCTGATGAAGCAACTTGAAGGAGCTCTTACTGACTATGATGCAGAGAAGTTGAAAAATATCAAATTAGAAGATGATTTAAAAGCAGCTCAGGACATTATTCAGGCACTTCAAGAAAATCTTACTATTACAAGAAACAAGAGAAGAGAACTTTGTGAAAAATTGCAAAATGAAAATGATGAAAAGGAATCATTAAATGATATGATAAGCAAATTGAAACAAGAGATCATGACAACAAAAAATGAAATGCAGGATATGACTATGAGATTCTGCAAAGAGATTGAGGACAGAAAGAAGAATGAAGAAGAATTGACCAGAAGACTAAGTGATGCAGCAAATGAGAACACAAGACTTAGCTATGAAAATGATATGTTGAAGATAGATCTGATGCATACTCAAAATGACTCGAATGAACTAATGAGAGAAAAAGAGATCTTGGAAAGGGAATTGGAAACTGCAAATCAACACAAAGAAAAATTCAAGAAAAGCTCAGAAGAACTTGGTACCTTATTGAAGAATCAAAAACCCAAAGGTGACACTTCTGGAGTTGGATTTGAAGTTGGAGAAAGCTCCGGTACTGCAAATACCCAGGATCAAAGAAAACCAGTAAGACCCTCTAATACTTACAAATTCAATGGAAAATACTTTAACTGTAATAAATATGGTCATAGGGAAAATGAATGTAGATCTAGGAATTATCAGAACATCAATCCTCCCACCGGTCAATGCACCAAATGCAACAAAATTGGTCATAACTCTGAAAATTGCAGAATGAATGTAAGATGTTATGTTTGTGGAAGATTTGGTCATTTATCAAATAAATGCAGAACACAAACCGGCATAGGTTATGGGAAAGCTATTCAGAAAAATAATGTAACTTGTTATGCATGTAACAAGATTGGTCATATTGCTAAATTCTGTAGAAGTAAAGGTACACCGGTAGATAACAAAAGTACTAGCTTGAAAGGTAAAGAAAAGGTTGAAGAGGTTAAGCAAGAATTTTCAAAGCAATTGATTAGAAAAGGTGATCTAAATATTGGGGTTGCTCCTCCACCGGTAGAATCAACAAATGCTTCGGCAGGACAATATGATGCTCCACCGGCAGGATGTTCTTCATCAAATTGAAGAAAATTATCTTGAGGGTTTGGCAATTTAATGACACGTGCTATTATTCCCTCGGTTAGAGAAAAGAAGTTGAAAATCCTTCATTACCGGCAAATAAAGTTGAGTTAATACATTACCGGCAAACAATTAATGTGGTAGGTGGCAGAAAAGACTTTATAAAATAAGGTTTTTGGCTCCATTTCATTTCACCATGAATTCAAACCTTCAGAGAGCATGAAGATTTCCGAGCTAAGGCATTCCGAGCAAAGAGGCAAAGCACTTCAACAATCAATCCATCAAGGTAGAAAAAGGTATTTATCATCATGGCATCCTCCTCTGCACCTGAATTCATAGAAAACCCTATAGTAGTTGAGGTTATAAAACGACCTAGGCCCGTGTTTGAGCTAGTTCCCGAGGTAGCTAAGAAAGATGACAACACAGGTGCTTTTTCCCAAATTCCAAAGGGTGCTGTTTATGTAGAAGACCCTAGAATGTATATTCATTGCAACATAGAGGAATTAGGTGATGAAGAAATCAAAAACATGTACAAATCTGTTATATGTGACAATGCCGGAAATGTGAAACCTGAACATAAAATTGTTGAAACCCTAGGATTCACTGAAATCCTCTGCATTCCTAAATTTCCCAAGGAAGTAGTTAGGATAGTTCTCAGCAGGGTACATGGCTCATTCTTTCGGCTTGACTCAGTGCATAAAATTACAAAGGTAGCTGTGAAAGCAGTAACAGGGTTACCTTCCACCGGTACCAGACCAGACAAAACCAAGAAGGTCTCCAATGACCTAGTAATGAAATTAACTGGTGCAACATCTGACAAAAGATCATTGAGGGTTAATGATGTGACTGATACAAATGTGAGATTCATTAGCACGATTCTAGGTTACAAAGCAACTCATGCAAATAGGCTTAACTCTATTTCTAGTTTATGCATAAAAAGTGCTCATGACATGGTTAAGAACAATGTAAAAGTTGATATCTGTGAATGGTTAAAAGATGAGTTGATTGACAACTTAGCAAAAATCAAGAAGGATAAGAAAGGAACCTTTAGATTTGGAAATTTGCTTGTATGCTTAATGCTGCATATAACCAAACAGGCTCTCGGTATAGGCAACAAGGATTTTGGATTTGACATACCGGTAGGAAAACAATTGTCTGACTTATTCAACAACATGGGTGAAAACAAAGAAAAGAATATCCATGAGTATTTTCAAGCACTAAAGGTCAAAATGAATAAGAGGATCAGACTACTATCACAGGAAATTGTCAACAAATATAAGGATGATATATGTTTTGCAATAAAAAAGGATGAGATCTGGATGGAAGCAGTCATCCCAAGAACAATCTAGGTTACTGAAATGGGGTATGAAACAGATGACCACATAGTGGAAACTTATGCCAAAGCACTTCTGGAAGCCCCCAATGAACCAAAGGAAGAAGTATTTGGTAGTGCTGAGCACATTGAAAGTCAAATTCAATCTAAAAAGAGAGTAAAGAAAGTTGAGGCATCTATGAGGAAAGGAAGCAGGCAAGCAAAAGCCTTAAAAGATGATGTACTAAAGAAAACTGGCATAACAGAAGAAGAGTTGGCAGCCCAACAGCCTAAAACTCATCTATCACCAGTAGATACCTCCTCAGAAGGAGATATGCCAGCAACTTTCAAAAGAGTTGATAGGAAAAGAGACCCCTCACCGGTATCCACTCCTTCACCTAGAAGGACAAGACAGAAGCAACAAGCTATAAGGTCTCCAGTCAAGAAAGCCACACCTGAGAAAAAGCTAACCCCCAAAAAGAAGAAGGAGACAGACACTGACTTGGCCCCTTTTGACATATTACTGAATGAAATCACAGGGGAAGGTAAATTGAAAAACATAGGGAAAATCTATGACACCCTATCAGAAGATGAGAAAGGACAAGTTGAAGAAAGTGTTATACTACACATGGACATGTATAAAAAGTTTTTGATGCAAGTCCTAAATGAAATTCCTGATGAATTATATAAAAGACTTGAGGCCAGAAGGCAAGGAATAATTGAGTTGGATAAGAAAATTAAAATAGAAAAATTACTTGCAGTATACCCGGCCAACTCACCTAAGGAAATTGATGATTTGATAGCTCAGGCCAACCGGACAGTCTTTTCCACTGCACACCGGCAAATATCATTAATGGCAGGTAGAGTTACTAAAGTTTCAACTGAAACAGAAGATTGTTGGGATAGATTCTTGATTGAAAAAGAAAAACAAGAAGAATATATGAATCCCAAGCCCATTCTAGTATATCAAAAGGACAAAGGGAAAGGTAAAGTTGGTGGACCGCAAAGTATTAGGATTAGAGACAACTTACCCCCACCTCCTTTAAATACTCCACCGATAAAAACAACTACAGAAGATCAATCGGCAGCTGAGAGCATGGACACAGAGGATAACAATCCTAATCTTGAAGTCCTATATACTGTGAATGTTGATACTCAAAAAATCAACATAGTGGTAGATAAGGATACCACAGATAAATCTGATAATAAAGAGCAAATAGCAACAGGAAACCAAGAGCAATTGGCAGCAGATTTAGAGAAAAAGATGGAATTTGGAACACAAACAGAGCAACCAACAGAGCTAAAAGCTCCAGAACAGATGCCACTGGTAAGAAAAGATGCAGGAAAAACTATGCTTAAAGAGATGGAGACACAAACAGACCTACCAGAGGTCAATACTAGCATGGTCCCTTCCACCGGCACTCAGTTTACTGGGTCACCATCAAATGTAACAGAGGTATTGCTCGATTCTATCAAGAAAATAACCGATTATAGCTCACAAGCCTATAAAGAAATAGATGATTCAATTCCAGTTTTGAAATTAATAGCTCCAAATTGTAATATAGCCAACAAAGATTCTTTAGGCCAGTTGGATACACTTTGTAAATATATTTCTGGAAATTTTGAGCAAACAAAGGTAGAAACTGTAAAGGAAAGTGTAGAAAAAGAGAAACAGAAATTCTTTGAGGAAGGAATAAAGAAGTGTAACAGGGAATTTGACACACTTCTACCGGAACTGTGCAATTTATTGAAAGAGTACAAAACTCTGTATAAAGACACCTGTAAGATAAACTTTTTGACCACGGATGTAGACAAAAAGATGAGCAAGGTATAGGAAGAGATCAATAAACTTGCTGATAATTTTGTTAACTCACCCAATACATTATCAGTTTTTGAGGAAAAGATAACAAATTTTGAGGAAGAATTGCTCAAATTAGAAAGAGAAAAAGAGAAAATAATAAACAAGGCAAAAATTTTGAGATCTAAACTAAGTCCAAGATTGGACTATTTAGCATCTCAATGTAAGAAAATCTTAGAGGCACTAACACAAGGTAGCAAAACACCGGCAAAGCACTTGCAGCATCTCATCGGTATAGTACACAGAACTGAGATAGCAATAAAGGAGAGAGCAAGAAGTTTATGGATGGTATAAACTTAATTTTGGGAGATATTCTTCAGATAATAACTACCCAATGACAAGGTTGAGGTTATGAATTGGTACAACTACAAATCTACTAACCTTTGTCATTGATGCCAAAGGGGGAGTAGTAGATGAGAAAATTCAAAAAACAGGGATCACATGTTCAGGGGGAGCTCTAACATTTTTGGTAACATTTTTTTTGGTATACACATTTTTGGATATCTTTTTGAAATTTCTCATGAGTGTTGCCATCAATGCCAAAGGGGGAGATTGTTGGCATATGGACACTCCAATGAGACATTGTGTGTGATTGAAGGTTTTGTCATTGATGGCAACCTTGCAATCCTATGGCACCGGCAAGACATTATACCAGCAAAGCATTACACAGGCAACCTTGCAATCCTATGGCACCGGCAAGACATTATACCGACAAAGCTTTACTCAAACAAAACAGTGCACCGGCACCGGCACAGAAGATGTACACTGGCACAGAAGGAAATATGTATACCGGCACAGAGGTCGACAGGATTTTTGATATGTAATATTTTGTTTATCATTGTAAGCCGACTTGGCAAATTGTAAAATGACTCTTGTATATAAAAGAGATCATTGTAGGCATTTGCAGGATATGGGTAGAATGCAATAAATAAATTATAAGGCAGACCTAATGTGCGAAATGTAGGTCAAGGGTATATGTAAAGAACAGATCAAGAACCGGTACTGAATCTGGCATTGAAGATGCTATTGTAAAGCAGTACAGAATATTGGATTTGTGTAAATCCTCATTGCAAGTCAGTGTGACTTCTTGTTGAGCAATGAGCTCTAGGCAGTTGGCCTTCCTGCATGTGCAGGCCCCTATTGTAAGTAATATTCTCTTATTGGCCAGTAAGTGAATATTGTGGGTCACAAATCCCACCAAGGTTTTTCCCACACCGGGTTTCCTCGTTAAACATCTTGTGTTATGGTGTTCTTTTCATGTGGATGCTTTTGATTCTGTTATTTGCATTAATTCTTGCATACCGGTATACTATTACTTTATATTCTGCATATTTAGTTTTAAGAAAATTTCATTACCGGTCAGATACTGATTCACCCCCCCCCCTCTCAGTATCTGTGGAAACCCTAACAGAATCTACCTACTTTACATCAAGGCACCTCATTAGGGTGTTAATAAAGTATTTGTTAAACCGTCCTAGGTGTATAATTTCTTCCAACAAGGCATAATCAAATTTAGGTTCTTCGAATCCGCCCCTATAGAGGGTAGTTTTCTACCACTAGGGATTGCAATGTTTATATTTCTAGGAACCAAGGTTTACGTATCATGGGGTACATTATTCGCAATTTCCAAACATTAAGGTACATAACAATCCCATTCTAAGGGAGTGATGGAAATTATTAATACTTTTTTTTTTAAATATCATCCACGCAATCATCTCCATACACATGCCAAATTTACCAGTCGATAATCATCACTTTCACAGTTCATTAGATCTAGGTTACACTATTGTTATAATTTTTTTCTCTTTCAGATTACTCGCAATTAATTTTACTTAGGAGGATATTCCTTCCTTTATCTTAATTTGATAAAATATATTCTTTGTTAATTCTTTGTGCCTAATTTCACTCCTTGCGGTGTTCTCCCTTGACACACTACCAGTGGTTCAACGAACATGATAGACATTTACACAAATCACATCACTAGGGCTAGCTATATCAACCATCAAAATGACCACTTGACACTTTAAAAAGGTCAAAATAAAAATTACTTTTACAAAGTCCCTTCAAAAGAAGAAAAATTCCGGCAATTGAAAGATATTAAAACTAGAAACAGGGCAAGTGCCATAGTTCCAATAAAAAGAAACATAAATTTAGTGGTCCTCTCTTCATAAAAAAAAAAAATTAAATATAATTAAATAAAATAAATAAAAGAAAGTACTAGCCCCTAGGTCACAATATACTTTTCAAAGAAAGTTGAAAATACTGTCGAAACAAGATGACCATACTGGTCATACCCTAGGGAGTAACCGCAACACATCACTCAAGATCACACGTCCTGAGTGTGTTAGGAAGTGATTATTAGACTCTTAAGGTTCTTAGATTCTTTATAATCCTTTATTGATTTATGAAATAAATTCTTATACACAAGAGATCGCATTCATTTTTATAAATCATGTTCCATTTTAACCTTCACGTGCTTACTATTTCAAGCAACACTTTCTGATATAATCCACTATCTATTTAGGGTTATTAACATCCTTAATTATATTCTAATAGGTGCTTGCACTAACTCTACCATTCTCCGTCCATTCCTCTTGCACTAATCTTTTTGAACACTTAATTTTACGTAGTCTATGCTTAATTAGAGGTTAAAGCTTAACAAGCTGATCCCATGAAACCTTAGGTCTCAATAAAACTTCTAGGCAATAGGATTAAGAAAATTACTAACATAACAAATACGATAACTCCTATTATCAAGTGGGTCAAATAAATTTTATAAGGGCAATAATAATTTCACTCAAAAGTCCCTTTCATTACAGTTGCGTTTAATAGTACTTACTTAAATCATCTTCTACTAAATAGACATTTATATAGTTACTTGGTTCAATATCAATTATTTTATAAATATCTAGTTTCCTCCATCCTGTTATTACATCCCTCCTTAATAACTTAATTTAATATGGCTTCTATTAATTATCTTAATATGCTACACCTTGATTCAATGTTACATGGTAGCTAAAAAATCGACATTTTCATGTCTTACACACATGGTTGATAGTTCGGTACAAAATTGACACTTGCTTACTTAGAACCACTTAGGATTTGTATAATGTAATCATATAATTGCACTAGGGACATCATTTTTTTTCTTAGCACCTTATGCTAGCTCCTTATATTTTCACCTCTTACATTCACTTGCCTTCATTAGGTAGGAGCTTGTTGTCAAAATACTAACACATTTGGGGTGGAATTATTGTCAAGTAAGATCGATAACGGTTGACAATAATTCCTACCCACACATTTCACGACCTATTTCAAACAACTCAGAGAGTGGACTTATTCTCTCCTACTTCATTTATGCAACTAAGAAATCAAGGGGGTGTGCACTAGAAAAGTGACCAACACCCATCCTTTTAATTAAAATTTAGTAAAAGGGAAGTTATCTCGTTCCGTATTACTTATTTATATTTACTTACTAGCCCATTTCCGGCATATCACAACCTTCGATTTCCTTCAATCCACAAAAAGCCACCTTATCATCATAATATCTTGTTACCTAAATATGGTATAACTTAAAAGTGGTCCAATAATTACCAACGTCTTAAGACTCCCATAACTTTCCAAGTTCTCCCTTGGCTAACCACAAAATTCGGCTCCTTATCAATGTTCTCATAAAATATTTTACACTGCCAACTAATTCTCATTAAAACTTTGGTGTTATATTATTGTTATACTATATTTCCATAAGCAATTTCCATCCGCATGTTGCTTCATCCATACTTAATGTTTTTCGCATACTTTTACATTTGAGTGCCATAATTTGCAAAACTTCTTCGATTGAGCCTAGTAGTTAAATTGTGTTACATATTGTCTTGTACCTAGCGACTAACCATGATTGGGTTGCACTTTTCTTCTTAGTTTTTTGAATGAGTATTGGTTACTCATCCCTTAGATTATAAGATCCTAATTCTTTTACACTCCTTGCACTTCAATGGGGATTTTTGTACGATTCCTAAATCAGTTCTACTCTCTCTTCCATTATTTAATTTCTCCATGATTATCTTCCCGTAAAGGAATTAGTTGAGGTTTTACTTGCTTGTTTTCCCCAATTATATAACCACGGATGAACTTAGGGTTTATGGCAATTACGTGTTTTCACCCAAGAAGTTCATGCCTCCTTTCTCCATATTTTACTCACCTATAGTACCACTAGGGTTTTCTGATCAAGGGGATTTGCCATTCATCATTTTAGTTCTTACCTTCAGGGTTATCCAACTCTAGCTTCACTTTATTGCTACAACATTGTCTAACCGGTGCTCTTAATAAGAAATCTAGCATAACCACATTCTTTAAGGTACCTAGTCATTAGGATAGGTTAATGCTTCTATCTGAGATTTACAAGAGTTCCTTTTAACTCTTCTTCCTTTATGTCTCCAATGGCCTCCTTGATCTTTTTAACCATCATAATTTCACATAGCTTAAAAACATAACTTGAACTGTCTCGATCTTATTTATCTTGTTTATTGCCTTTATCTTAGGTCTAACTATCTTGCTTGACTTTCCATTGTCAAATGTATTTTATTGCAGTATTTAACTCCTCGTACTTGATTTGATTAGGGCAATTATTGTGTTTAAGTTCCAATTGAATGGTAACCTCATAAGTACAAAAGATCTAATTTTTGTTATTATACACTGTAACTACTTCATATAAGTAATAATTTAAAGTTTTACGACCCTTGGGGTTTTTATTATGCCATAAACCTTATGTCTAATAAGTTCAAATTTCAGGGCTTTTAGTGACCCTTGGAACCCCTTGAATTGATATATGTTGATCTATTGATTTACTAGAATTTTCACTTATGTTTCACTTTGTTATTTCGCAAGTTTTCCACCTAGGTGTTATACTTCAATCCATAGTTTATCTTCAACTAAGTTATGAATGTAGCCCATGTTCACCAGTATTTGAACCTAGTGCTCTGATACCAAAATGTCATGCCCAAAATTTAGGGCAAGAACAGGATAAAAAAAAATTTTAAATTCCAACTTAATAACATTAAATTGCCATTATGAAATGTACTATCAAGTTTGTCTTAAATCTAAGTGTGAGTTAACTCTAACCACTAACTCGAGTAACAAATATAATTTAAAACAAATGCAGAATACTAAAGTATTTAATTTATGAATTCATCGATTTCAGTCATCAACTAAATTAAAACAATTAATTGACGAAGATAAAATCAATCTCCCATAACCAAAAATTGTTTGAAGAAACTAATTAATTTAATTCTAGCATATAGTCTATGAATGACTTAACATTAATAAAGACGTATTTTAACCAAATTCGGTTAAAGGGTCAAATATTTCATTTAAAATATAATTTCCTATAGAGTGAAAATAATTCCCATAACCAAAATAATCTCATCCTATTTATTATTTAGTTTCTAAAAGATTAACTTCAAGTATTTTTAAATTCTAAACATATATATATTTTTTTAGAATAACCCATATGTTTATAAAAACATATATAAAGTGTAGAGCACCTAATTAAATATTTAATCTAAAATTTGCCTTTAAACAACATTATTATTAAATGTATAATTTGAAATAAACATCACTATGTATGATAATTTATAAAAATTCTTTAATATATATATAATTTATTTTTATATATTTTTCCTTACAAATATTATTACAATATACCCAACTTAGTTAATATTAACTTAACTCTCGCTCTCTCTCCATATATATATATATATATATATATATATATATATATATATATATATATATATATATATATATATATATATATATATATATATATATATATATCAAAAATTACCATGAAAACCCTAATTCTTTATTTATTATAAAACATGCCCCTCATTCTCTTTCTTTTCTATTCTTTAATATCCTTCCATTTTATTTTTTTATTTTTTTCTTTCTTTTAACCTAGCCCTAACCGGCTAGGGTTTTATTTTTTTGTGATTGTTTGTTTGCATTATGCAGGGGCGAAGAGGAGCGGCAGCCATCGCAATGGCGAAGGTCTGTTTTTATTGAAGAGGGGGCGGCAGGTTCTCCCGGCCGGCGCTGCCCACTGTGTGTTCACACAATGGCGGTGTCGCGGGCGTCGCTCACTGTGTGCCCACACAGTGGCGATACCGAGGGCGCCGCCCACTGTGTGAATACACAGTGGGGTTCGGCCCACCCCAAGCCCCTTTTTTTTCTTACAGTTTTTTTGTTCTTTTTTTTTTTTTAAATATATATGTTATATATATATATATATATATATATATATATATATATATATATATATATATATGTATATGTATATGTATATATATATATATATATGTATATATATGTATATATGTATATACGTATATATATTTACATGGAGTAATTATAATTTAAAACTCAGACTGATTCATTTCTCTGCGAAAATAATACTGACCTGAACAGGTTGATTTCCATATTCTGAAGTTAATTAATGTGATACCTATTTTTTCCCTTTTATATAAATAAACTGTCATAAATCAATGATATACTATTTCTTTTAATTTATTTCCTTTCATTAATTTCCTAGTTGCTAAGGAAATAATTAGGCTAACTAAATATGAATTTTCTTTCTAAAAAAGCAAAGACATTAACAATATTAGATATGCTTAGAACATCATCTTTAGAATTTATTTATGCAATAAACTAATGACAGAGTTTCATAATTCTACAACAACTATTTAAATGACAAATTTTAATAAAATTAACAGCAACTAAATAAAACTATAATTTATTAATTTAAAACCTTAGAGATGGCTATAAAATCTTTGATCTTATTTTCTGCAAATAATATAAAAATCGCAAATAAAATGAAATCACAAATTAAAATAAAATAACCTTTACATTTCTATGTATAGGTCTAAATGCTTTTATTTTCAACCTCCTGCATGCATGCAAAATCAATTCTATTTCTTTTCAAATAAATTGTTTTCAGATGCGTAAGGGAAATAACAATTTTCTTTCTTTTTCAAAATATCCTATACACACAAATATTTATTTCAAAACTTTAGGAACTACAATCAGAAATAATCATTCTCTTTTCTGCAATAAAACTTAAATGACTATTACAAATATTCAAATCTTATCTCCAAGATACTCTTGTCACTTTACAATTAGGACTCTCATTTCTAATAAATGAGGAAAGTAATAAATACATATCCAAATATTTTCTGCAACAACTAAATCCAGCCACATCCACTTGTCCTTGCTATTTTCTTCTAACAACCTGCAATTGAATCAAAGCTATGACCATGGAGAGCTCACCTCCCAGCCTAGGCTAACTGGTAGCCACCCCCGAGCTTGGAGAACCAAGCCCTAGACAGGTAACACACATGCAAACACAAATAGACAAGGGAAAACAACCACAATCCCATTCCCAACCAAGGATACACAGCATCACACATTGTGATGTCTTTTTCAAGGGTGGTAGTGGACCAAGTACCCTGAGGAGACTTCAAGTATGGTAAAACATATAGCCACCTCATGGCAAACCAAATACATCAAGTATAACAACCCCACATTTCCTTACGCACCCCAAGGCATTCATGCCTTATTTCCCTTCTTATGAACCCCAAATGCATAAACGATCCATGCAGCAAGGGTCACATAAAATCCCTTGTGATCACTCTCATAATGAGAGCCTCTCACTCGAGGGCTGTCACTTCTACCACCCATAAGACCATCTTCTCTCCCAAGAGTAGGAGGTCTTGATTACTCTCAACACACATAAAATGCATACAAGAAACAAACACAACAACACCAAATAATCATCTGGGTCATGTCTTTATTTGGTTCATTCTCCCCAATTAGACTGTGTATTCTACTCCTTTGTGTTTTCAACGAGTTGATTTGCCACTATCAGCATAATTTCAATCATTCACAACGGTTCATCTGCATATACTCAATTAGAATAATCTCCCCAAACAAGGACCAATGAGTACTTCCCAAAGTCTCAAGCATACCGGTACTACAACATAAACACTTGATCTCCCCCTGTGTCCACCATATGGCCAATTAGACAAGAGATATGGCAATGAAATCCCCCTAAACCATAAATCTTCATATAGGCTTAAGTGCATGAATTCGGTGACACAACTCCTAACTTGTGTCTCAGATACTCAAATGTGCTTACCGGTAAAGGTTTAGTGAATATATCAGTGACTTGCTCACCTGAAGGGACACATTCCACCTTAACTTTTTGCTCTTCAACCTTCTCCCTGAGAAAATTGTATTTGATGACAATGTGCTTGGTCCTTGAATGCATAACCAAATTCTTTGATATGTTGATTGTACTTGAGTTATCACACCACATAGAAATAGGATCATTCATCTCTACCTAAATATCCTTGAGGGTATTCTTCATCCATAGCACTTGAGAATAGCATGTAGCAGCAACAATATATTCCGCTTTAGCAGTTGATAAGGAGATTGAATCTTGCTTCTTGTTGTGCCATGAAACCAGCCAGTTACCTAGGAAGAATGCACCACCATTGGTGCTCTTCCGGTCATCAATGCATCCTGCCCAATCAGTATCAATGTAGGCTTGCAAGGTGAATTCTCCTTGCTTAGGGTACCATAGTCCATATTTGAGTGTTCCTTGCAGGTACCTGAAGATCCTTCTGACTACATTCATATGTGGTTGTTTAGGTCCTACTTGAAATCTTTCCACCATGCACACTGATTGTACTATATCCATTCTAGAAGTAGTAAGATACAACAAACTACCAATCATGGATCTATACAATGTTTGATCTACTATCGATGACTCATCTTCCTTGCTCAATTTGAATCCGATCACCATGGGGGTACTTACTAGTTTGTTGTCCTCCATTTGAAACTTCTTCAACATATCTTTGACATACTTGGTTTGAGAGATAAATATTCCCTTGTCATGTTGTGAAATCTGCAAACCAAGAAAATATGTCATCTCTCCAAGCATTGACATCTCAAACTCTAACTGCATTTGATTAGCAAAGTCTTTGCGTAGAGTGTAATTTTTGCCTCCAAAAATTATGTCATCCACATATACAACCACAATAATCATGTGGTCTCTATTTTCTTTAATGTACAAATTGTTGTCTGCACTACCCTTTCTGAAACCTTGCTCCTTTAGATACTTATCTAACCTTGAGTACCATGCTCTTAGAGCCTGCTTCAACCCATGCAGTGCTTTCTTAAACTAGCACACAAAAGTTTCATCATCATGCACTAGAAAGCCTTCTAGTTGTTCCATGTATACTTCTTCTTCCAAGTTACCATTTAAAAAGGCAGACTTTACATCCATTTGATATACCTTGTATCCTTTGTAAGATGAAAAGACTAGAAACATTCTAATGGCCTCAAGTCTAGCAACCGGTGCAATTTTTTCTTAAAAATCTATCCCTTCTACTTGAGAATAACCTTTGCACACTAACCTTGCTTTATGCATAACAATATTTCCTTATTCATTCATCTTGTTCCGGTAGACCCATTTAGTGTCAATGACATTCTTGTCTATCAGTCTAGGAACTAATTCCCATGTCTTATTTTTCTCAATCTGCTGCAATTCCTCTTCTATTGCATCCATCCATTTTTTACTCTTGCTAGCCTCATTGAATGTAGATTAGGTTTCATTTCTATCATGAGGCATAAATTGACTTGTTCATTATTCTGGGCAACTCTTCTTCTAGTCTACACACCATCATTCTTATTTCCTATAATCTGATCTTCTGGGTAATTTTTCTGCACATATCCGTTGGGGGACTTGTTGGAGGCTTATTCTTGTTCATTGTTAGATTGCACTTCATCTTCATTACCATAATCATCATACCGGTTGACTTGAGCATATCTCCCTTTATGCCAATCTTCATCCACTCTTACATGCACACTCTCAATTACTCTTCTTAGCCTTTTGTTGTAGCACTTGTAGGCCTTATTGTGAGTTGAGTAACCAAGGAAAATGCCTTCATCACTCCTAGAATGAAAGATGCCCAAACCATCTTGATCTCTTTTGATGAAGCATTTACTCCTAAACACTTTGAAATACTTGACTGATGGATTTCAGTCATGCCACAATTCATATGGTGTCATTTTGTTGTTTGTTCTCAATTGAACCCAGTTCAAAGTGTATACAATAGTATGAACTGCTTCCTTCCAGTATATATCTAGTATGTTTGCTTCATTTAGCATGGTTTTTTCCATCTCCTTGACTGTCCTATTTTTCCTTTCTACAACACCATTTTGTTGTGGTGTCCTTGGAGCTGAATATTGTCTTCTTATTCCTTATCTCTCACAGTATTGTTCAAACTCATTTGATGTGAACTCTCCACCCCGATAAGATCTTAGACATTTTGTTGGCCATTTGGTGGAATTTATTATGTGTTGCATTTATGTTCTGTCATTGATGCCAACACTAGTTGTTTGGATGCTTTACCGGCACCATTCTAGTCCCGGTAGGTTGAGTGGTTTTTGGTTGATTTGGATCTGACATGATCTGGTAGGCTCCGGTATATTTTTCTAATGGAATTGGATTGTTCATGATACTCATGTCCATATTCAGTTAGTTGGTCTTGGTATGGTGATCAGATGCTATCCTATTTGCTTACAAGCTTGGTTTCTGGTTTCGGTGAGGGTTTCACTGGCAAAGATTTTGATGATGATATTTGATGAATTGCATAAGTCATGTTGGTGCATCTTCTGGTGGGGTTTCATAATTCTGATGGTGATCATGTTCGAGACTTCATGGATGGAGATCATTGTTGTAGCGTGTGGACCTACACTGGGTCCCGGTTGATCTAGGTTATGGATCGGCTTTAATGTAATGTGTGGATTCGACCTCTCGATGTGTTTTTGAGATGTCTTATGTGTTGGATATTATTTGTTTAGTCTGAGGCTAACATGGTTTGTAATTATGTAATTGATTTATTATCTAGTGGCCAACTTAATTGTTTATGGTTGAGGGTTTGTATATATAGATGTAAGATCTCATTGTGGATCATCATGGTTATGTTAGAGGTCATGGTCAAGGGATGTAATGTGAAAATAATGTAATATCATTCAGGCAGAGGATTTTCTTGATCATTGGAGATCAAATTGGGTTTATGTAAGAGGATTTAGTCCTCTGGTATTGAGCTTAATCAGAACTGTACTCAGGTATAGGAGATGCTATCTTTCACAGTTCAACATTTCTCCAGATTGTAGTCTATATTTCTATGTAGTTAGTGAGACTCCTTTTGTGATGAGCAGTGTGTTGTAGGGTTGTTGGCCTTCCTGCAAGTGCAAGCCCTCAATTGTAATTCACATACTTATTGCAGAAGTATTATCTAACTATGGGTAGGCTTCCCATCATGGTTTTTCCCTTTACCAGGTTTTCCATGTATAAATCTTGGTGTCATGTGGATGGTATTTATTCTGAGATTATTGTTTATGCTGGCATGAAAAGCATAAGAGTAGGCCATTTCACACCTCCTAGTCCCAAGAATTTTTTACAACCTTTTGATAGTAGATTTTGTGTACCATCCTAATCCAAAAAGCATTCATTTTGTCTACATCTGATAGTCATTGCTAAAATCAATTTAAAGTGTATTCATTTAGGGACCTTTCATAAAATATTCTCAACTGACACATCATAAAAGGACTACTATTCTGGTATTAATATTTTGGGCTCCGGTATTAAATTTTTAATTGCTAATGGTTCTCGTAACCTGTGACAACTAATTCACACCCCCCCTCTCAGTTGTCTTCTGGTTATTTGAACTATCTAACACATTTTATCTTGCATCCACTTTCCCTCTCAACCATCTTCTGAAAGATTTTGAGTCTTTCAAATTCTTGTGATTTGTCATGCAGGAAAGTAACCCATGTCATTCTTGAAAAGTCATCAATGAAGAGCATGAAATATCTCTCACCAACTAGAGATCTTGTCCTGGTTGGACCACATAGATCAGTATGAACAAGCTCAAGTGGCCTTGAAGTGTTGTGTTCTTTAGTCTTGAAGATCACCTTAGTCTACTTTCCTTTTACACATTCATCACAAAAGGGGCTTACCAATTTGATGATCTATGATATTTATCTCACATAGCCTTTCTTGCTTACTTTGACCACATTATTAAAGTTTTTTGTGTCCTAATCTTCTGTGCCATAGCCAGCTCTCATCTACTTGTCCCATCATGCATTGGGACTCAAAGCATTCTTTTAGATTGTACACATTTTCATATATCATTTTTCCTTCTGCAACAATCTGACTGATACTCTCTTTTCTTATCTGGAAATCGGTAGAGTCAAAAGTGAATTTATATCCTTTATCACACATCTGACTCATACTTAGCAAATTGTGCTTTAGGCCTTCTACATAGTATACATCATGTGCCTTAAATTTTCCATCTATATTTAGAGTACCTTTTCCTTTTATCTTGATGGAGGAGTTGTCTCCAAATCTTACTGAGCCATTCCAATATTTAAGCTTAATAAATTTATTTTTGTCACCGATCATGTGATTGGAACATCCACTGTCTATAACTCATAGGTTTCTCCTTTCTACATGTAGGGTAGTCTGCACAATCAGACTTGATTCTTCTTTGTACAGTTGAGTTTCCTTCTTCATTCTTGCGGCACTTTTCTGCTCTGATTTTTTTTTTGGTTGTTGATCCAGAGTTGTCCTCTTCTGCTTGATTTTTCTAAGCTTGCAATGCTTTGCAATGTGCCTGAATTCTTGACAATTATAGCATTTCACATTGACATTAAAAGATGAGCCTTTAAAACTATTGTAGGACACCAGTATACTTCTCCTACACTCAAAACTTCTATGACCAAATCCATTACATTCAAAGTGCATTGAATGGACTTTTACTTACAAAATTGATATGAGGTTTATCCATCAATCTACAATCAACAATTCTAGGTCCAAACTTATTACATCAGTAGCAATAATCGTGAAAATTGGGTACATACCAATCTTGTTGCTTTGGACCGGCAAACCTTTGTCTCCCCGAATGTCTTCTTCTCATGTTATGGACTTTTATGAATCCTTCATTATAAACTTTGGGCTTCCCTTCAGAATCAGCATTTCGGTACATTGAGTGTGGCTTTCGGTTCATAGTTTGAGCATACCGGTTTACCGGGGGGTTTCTTCTAGCCTCAGCATAGGTCATCTTACCGGTATCTTTGCTGATAGTAAAGGTTTTCTTCTCTTTACTTTCACGTGTGGACGTGAATTGTATCTCTTTACCGGATGTGTCTTTGTTGTTTGAACTTTGTCCTTATTCAAATCCTAGGCCACCAGTATCTTTTGAGTGCTTTTGATTGCTCAACATCTTGTCCAAGGCTTCAATGTTTCCCTCATACTTGCTTCTCATCTTCATTTCATCCTTGCACTTTTCAAGCTCCTTTCTGAGCCTTACAATCTCTTCTTATAACTTTTGATGCTCTTTCTCCTTCTCTAATGCATTAGAGCTTGTGAGCTCACAAATCCTTTTGGCTTCTTCCAGCTGGAGTTTCAGATCAGAGGTTGCTTTCTCGGATTCCTCCAGAGATTTCTCAAGTTGTTCTTGTTCCTTTGCAGTAGCATGCTTAACCTTCTTAATTTCTCTTCTTGTTTTATTCAACTCCTCAAGTGCACTTATGAGCTCACCTTCTAGATCCACTTCAGCTTCAATGTCTTCATCTTCCTCATCTTCATCAACCAATTCTAATTCTAGTGCTATAAAGAGATTTATTTCTCTTTCATCCTCAAGGCAGTCATCTTCTGATGCACTTTCTTCATTTTTGGCATCACCCTCAAAGGTATATAGGTTGTTCTTCTTTCGATAGCTTCTTCTTCCTTGCCAGAAGACTTTCTTTTCTATGTTCTTTCCTAAGGGTCTATTGGTGCTTTGTAGTTCATCTCCATCATTCTCACCATAGGGACATTTTGTAGAAAAGTGTTATATTTTACCACAGTTAAAATATTTGAGAGGCAATTTTCCTTTATACTTACCGAATCCTCTTTTAAGCTTCCTTACAAATTTTTCTACCTCTCTATATGAGTCTTCACCAGATTCCCCATGAGCAATTTCTTCCTTGCCCTTTTTGATGGAGTTGAAAGCAGCCTCTTTCTTGGAAGATCCTTCATCGATTTTCCTCATTTCATAAGTAGTTAGGGAGCCAAATAACTCATCCATTCAAAATCTTTTCAGATCCTTTGCTTCCTCTATAGAAGAGACCTTAATATCATATTTAGATGTGAGTGATATAATCACCTTTTTGACAATAAATTCATCAGTTGTTTCCTCTCCAAGTCCTCTAATGGTGTTCACAGTTTCATCAACTCTCTGAAGATAATCTACAATCCTTTCTTCATCTTTCATATTCAAGCCTTCAAGATGACCTCTTAGTGTTTGCAACTTGGCCTCCTTGACCTTTACATCTCCTTCAAATAATCTATGCAATTTATCCCAAGTCTCCTTGGCGGATGAGCAATGCATAACCTTAAGAAACTCATTATCTGACAGCTCACTCAAGATAGCATATTTAGCCTTTGCATTATTTTCATACTCCTTAGCATTCAGGTCAGTAGGAGGAACACTAGGAACAATATACCCATTCTTTACAGACATCCAAAAATCAAATCCTAGAGAGGATGGATAGGTTTCCATTCTTCTTCTCCAGAGGGCATAGTTGGTTCCATCAAACATGGGAGCTTTGGAGGAGGACTCATTTCTTGCCATTATCTTCTTAGACTAGAATCTACCCAAGCTAGAGAAAGATTTAACCAGCCCAGAACCTAAGGCTCTAATACCAATTGTAGAACACAATATGTCACTTTGGGGGGGTTGGTCAATCAGTGATTTCAAACAAAACTCAGGTAGTGTGTGTGTGTGTGACCGGTAATAATGAGAACACTAACAATCAATTATACACAAAAGACACACCAAATAACACCGGTTATACGAGGAAAACCCAATGTGGGAAAAACCTCCATGAGAAAAGTGATAACACAATGATGAATAGTGAGTACCAAACCGGTACTGAGAGGGGGGGTGAATCAGTACAAGTATAAAAACTTTTCCTGAACCGGTTTGACTGCAAACAGTGAACTTGATTCACAATCACTAACACCGGTCATAAACCAAATTACTACCAGTTAAGCACAATGAGACTGTGAAAGATATAAACCAAAAACACTTATCTTATCACACAACCTACACCCTCATTTCCACATTATCCTTGTGCATAAACAGGTAATCTATCATCAGAAATATAATAACTTGCTAGATCAACATGATTCACTGCTTGACAAAAAACAATAAAGCATCACATGAAAAAGACATCACATATGACACACATATTTTTCACGTGGAAACCCAACTGGGAAAAACCACGGTGGGGATAAATACCCACAAGCTGGTTTTGAACTCTTTGGAAGTCTGCTCTGTTAGAAGCCTAGTCCGGTTAAAGACTGTTACAACAGGTTCTGTTAGGATCACTCAGTTAAGGGATGGCTAGAATACCCGGTTAAGGGTTAAACCCTATTAAGGGTTAACTTATTAGAGGATTTTATGAACTCAATGGCTTTGAGTCACCCTGTTAGAGGATTTACAACAAGCTGGTTAAAGCTACCCTATTAAGGGATTTTCCAACTGTTGAATTGATTAGAGATCAATAGGTATTACAATGATCTGGTAATAGCGCTCAATGCCAATGCAGACCCGCTTTATTTCCTTTCTTCTACATACACACTCTATAGGTATCAACCCTCTTATCTGGTCTGGCAAGAATCATGTATCTTTGCACTTACATACACACACAACATTTGCCAGCAACTTCAACATGAAACACAACATTGACCTTATAGGAAACAGATAGGTCAGTAACATAAACCCTAAACCCTAAACATTTAGGTTGAGAAATTTAGTCGGTTCAATCCTGACCATTGAACACTTTGCATTTGAATACAATGGTCTTGAGAAGATCTCAAGACAATCTCCATCGTTCGTTCTTCACCGCTTCTTGGAGGCAATAACCCATCACACGTTCTCCACTGTTTGCAGAGACTTCGCACATTCCTGAGGTAGATAGGATCAATCTCCTTCATGCAAGATCCTTCACGTGCACGAGACTGACGTGGCAACATGATCTGATCTCCATTACAATGCTAACTCAACACACAATGCCATCAGTTGAATCACACAGGTTCGAAACACTTTAACCGGAAACCCTGAAGCTGAGACTACCAACTGGTAGTCATACCATATTAAATTGTTTCACCTTTAGCACATATATCGATAAAGGTAGCCTTTGATAGAGGCTTGGTGAATATGTCTGCTAACTGCTCCTTACTAGAAACATGTTCCAATACCACCTCTTTGTTCTGAACCTTTTCCCTCAAGAAATGATACTTGAGTTCAAAGTGCTTGGTTCTGGCATGTAAAACTGGATTCTTGGAAATGTTAATTGCACTTGTATTGTCACAAAATATACTTACTGGTTCAGATACAAGAACTTTGAAGCCATTCAATACATGCTTCATCCAAATAGTCTGGGTGTACTTCATAAAAGTTGCAACATACTCCACTTCTGTTGTAGACTGAGAGATACAACTCTGCTTTTTACTCATCCATGAGACCAGTCTACCACTAAGAAAGAATGCACCACCGGTTGTAGTCTTCTGGTCATCCACATTACCAGCCCAATCAGCATCTGTGAACACTTTTAGAATGAAATCATCATTGTATGGATACCGTAATCCATAGTCAATAGTTCCCTTCAGATATCTAAGAATTCGCTTGACTACTACCAAGTGAGAATCTCTTGGACTTTGTTGAAACCGAGCAGTAATACCCACTATATGTGCAATGTCTAGTCTGTATGCACTACATAATGCAACTTACCAATCATTGATCAATATTCCTTCTCATTTACCAATGCTAAGTCATCATCTTTTGATAGTTTACAATCGGTCACCGTTGGTGTACCAACCTGTTTGATGTCTTCCATGCCAAAGGTCTTCAACACCTCTTTGACATACTTGGACTGAGTAATAAAGATTCCATCTTTCATTTGTTGAATTTGCAGTCCAATGAAGAACTTAATCTCCCTTATGAGTGACATCTCAAACTCCTTTTTCATCTCATCTACAAAATCATGACTCATCTTGTCATCTCCACCAAAGATTATGTCATCAACAAATACTTCACATATCAGAATCTGATCTCCTTCTAATTTCAAGTAGATATTGCTATCTTCACTTGTTCTTTCAAATCCAATCTTCACAAGATGGGAGTGCAAGTGTTCATACCATGCTCTAGGTGCCTGCTTCAGTCCATACAAGGCTTTATGTAGCCTACACACCATGTCACTATTTTTTGATAGGGAAAACCCATCTGGCTGCTCTATATACACCTCCTCTTCAAGTATTCCATTTAGAAATGCATATTTTGCATCCATTTGGTATACCTTGAATCCTTTAAAAGTTGCATATGCAAGAAGCATACGAACTCCTTCCAATCTTGCTACTGGAGCAAAGGTTTCTCCATAGTCTTCCCCTTCTTCTTGGGCATATCCTTTACATACTAGTCTGGCTTTGTTCCTTACCACTGTGCCATCCTCATTCAATTTATTTTTGAAGACCCATTTGGTTCCAATGACATTTTTATGCTCTGGTCTGGGTACCAAACACCATGTACCATTCTTCTCTATCTGGTCAAGTTCTTCTTCCATTGCCTTGATCTAGTCTTCATCTTTATGTGCCTCTTTAAATGATTTAGGCTCAAATTCAGAGATCATACATGAGTTTTCTCTAACCTTTCTTCTTGTAAGAATTCCTGCATCTTTGTCTCCTATGATCTGCTTTGGATCATGATTGAGTTTTACATACCTAGGTATATTCTTAATAGATTCCTCTTGCTTTTCTTCTTCATCCTCATCTTCATCAGCATCAGCATCCACTAGTGTAGGAGCACAATTACTGGTACTGGGCTGATTTGCAACTGGTTCCCAGAAGGTTACTACCAGTTCATCTCCTACATGCTCTCTACCAGTTTATTCAGGTTTCTTAGAGTTTTCATCAACCCTAACATTGATTCTTTCAACAATTCTCTGAGTCCTATTGTTGAAACATTTGAAAGCTTTGCTCTTTGTGGAATACCCTAGGAATACTCCCTCATCACATTTAGCATCAAACTTGCTCTGATGTTCACTCCTCTTGATATAACATTTACTACCAAACACTCTGAAGTAGCTTACCACTGGTGTCTTACTGGTCCAGTACTCATAAGGAGTCTTATCCTTTCCTTTCTTGATGAGTACCCGGTTCATTGTGTAGAGTGCAGTGCTCACCACTTCTCTCCAAAAGGTGTGAGCAACCTTTCCTTGGATTAACATGGTTCTAGCTGCTTCAACCATAGTCTGGTTGTTCCTCTCTGCTAAGCCATTCTACTATGGGTCCAGGGGGCAGACAGTTGCATCTTGATGCCATTGTCTTCATGCAATATTTGTTGAATTCACCGGAAGTGAATTCTCCTCCTTGGTCAGTTCTAAGGCATTTGATTCTTCTACCGATTTCCTTTTCTACCAGTGCTCTAAAAGCTTTGAACTTTCCAAAGGCTTCAGACTTATCCTTCAAGAATGTGACCCACATCATTCTTGAGCAATCATCTATAAGAATCATAAAATACCTATCTCCCTGCACACTCCTAGTTTTCATAGGACCACACAAATCAGTATGCACAAGATCAAGTAAATTGTCTACAGTGAAAGATTTACCTTTGAAGGTTGAGGAAGACATTTTCCCCAGTTGACACTCTCTGCACAGAGGATTTTCATGTTTGCTCAGCATCGGCAGACCTCAAACTGCCTTGATCTTACTAGCCTTTACAATGTTACCAAAGTTTACATGGCAGAGTCTCCTATGCCATATCTAGCTATCATCAAACCTAGCCATAAGACATGTACTCATATTTGCATTCAGCTGAAATAGGTTACCTTTGGTCTGCATACTGGTGGCCATCAGTTCACCATTCTTTTCTTTGATTTTTCACACTCCATTTTTGAATTCAAGAGTGAGTCCATTATCATTTAGCTAGGCAACACTCAAATAGGTTTTGTCTGAGACCTTCCACCCAATACACATTGTCAGCACTGCTCTTTCCATTTAGAGAGATGGATCCTCTATCTTTGACCATACATAGTGCATCATTACCAAAATGAACCATAGCACCATCATACTCTTCTAGAGAAAGAAACTTACTCCGGTCACTAGTCATATGGTGAGAACACCCACTGTCAATAATCCACTCATTGGAATTATCAAAATGGGAGATAAGAGCCTTCTTGTCTAACACATATTCCTTGACTGCTACAAACAAAATATCCTCATTTTCTTCATCTTCTGATTCCTCATCAGTGACACCTTCATCAACTACTACAAAACAATTTCTTTGCTTTCCTCCTTTGAACTTCTTGAACTTTTCCGGTTTCAACAACAGTGGAATCTTCCATCTTACCACCTGCACTCTTGATATCTCCAACAATAGTTTTGATTCTTATTCCATATTGTTGAATGGTCTCTCCTTCAACCATCTGCATGTCTTCAAACTTTCCTCTAAGGCTTTCTTCCTTAGCTTGTTTCACATGCTCATCACCACCATAGATGTTCTCAAGAGTATCCCATACTTCTTTGGGATTCTCTTTGTCCTGAACATCAATAAACTCAATGTCAGATAAACTACTGATTAGGGCTTCCATGACTTGCCCATTCTCCTGAATCTCTCTCTTTTGGTCATCAGTGAGAGTACCGGTAGGGATAACATAAACATTCTCAACATAGCTCCAATGTTGAGCACCCATGCTTCTTATGTATATCTTCATTCTATCCTTCCATATTTTAAAGTTATCTTTGTTGAACTTTGGACCTTCCCTCTTCATCATTACAATAGGATCTTTCCCTTAAGCGATTAAGCTTACAACATGGAGGACCTGGAGGACGCTCCGATACCAATTGATAACACAATGATGAATAGTGAGTACCAAACTTGTATTGAGAGGGGGGGGTGAATCAGTACAGGTATAAAAACTTTTCCTGAACCGGTTTGACTGCAAATAGTGAGCTTGATTGGCAATCACTAACACCAGTCATAAACCAAATTACTACTGGTTAAACACAATGAGACTGTGAAAGATATAAATCGGAAACACTTATCTTACCACACAACCTACACCCTCATTTCCACATTATTCTTGTGCATAAACAGGTAATCTATCATCAAAAATATAATAACTTGCTAGATCAACATGATTCACCGCTTGATAGAAAACAATAAAGCATCACATGAAAAAGACATCACATATGACACACATATTTTTCATGTGGAAACCCAACTGGGAAAAACCATGGTGGGGATGAATACCCACAAGTTGTTTTTAAACTCTTTGGAAGTCCGCTTTGTTAGAAGCCTAGTCCGGTTAAAGATTGTTACAACAGGTTCTGTTAGGAACCGATCCTATTAGGGATCACCCGGTTAAGGGTTAGACCCTGTTAAGGGTTACCTTATTAGAGGATTTTATGAACTCAATGGCTTTGAGTCACCCTGTTAAAGGATTTACAACAAGCTGGTTAAAGCTACCCTGTTAAGGGATTTTCTAACTATTGAAGTGATTAGAGATCAACAGGTACTACAATGATCTGGTAATAGCACTCAATGCCAATGCAAACCCACTTTAGTTCCTTTCTTTTGCATACACATTCTGCAGGTATCAACCCTCTTATCTGGTCTGGCAAGAATCACATATCTTTGCACTTAGATACACACACAACATTTGCCAACAACTTCAACATGAAACACAACATCGACCTTATAGGAAACAGATACGACGGTAACATAAACCCTAAACCCTAAACATTTAGGTTGAGCAATTTAGATGGTTCAATCCTGACCATTGAACACTTTTCATTTGAATACAATGGCCTTGAACAGATCTCAAGACATTCTCCATCGTTCGTTCTTCACCGCTTCTTAGAGGCGATAACCCATCACACGTTCTCCATCGTTTGCAGAGACTTCACACATTCCCGAGGTAGATAAGTTCAATCTCCTTCATGCAAGATCCTTCACGTGCACGAGACTGATGTGGCAACATGATTTGATCTCCATTACAATGCTAACTCAACATACAATGCCATCGGTTGAATCACACAGGCTCGAAACACTTCAACCGGAAACCCTGAAGCTAAGACTACCAACCGATAGTCATACCATATTAAATTGTTTCACCTTTAGCACATATACCAGTTCTCAACATTATACCAGTTCACTTTGCTAGTTGCTTAACTTGAATAAACCTGTTCACTCTTCATCATATTACCGATTCTCTCTTGAGCATATTACCGGTTCATTCTTTCAGCATACTGACATCAATGACAACACAATATCATCATGTCAACATATTCTGCACATATGCCAACAAAAAGTTGTTGGAGTCTACTGCTCCAATCTAACCTCACAAAGAAACAACAATATTACAATGATTTAGGGCACCAACTCAGTGATATACAATGTAATAAATCGTAATACAATTGTAGACACCTAAAATTGTCATGTCTAATTAAATAAATATTTTATTTATTTAATTACTTTAGCCTAATTCTTCTATTAATTAAATAAATCTTTATTTATTTAATTAATTCATTTATCCTCTTCTAAGTCTTTTCTCATTTAAATAAATACTTTTATTTATTTAAATTACCCTTTTCCTAAATTAAATAAATATCTTATTTATTTAATTGATCCCACTTCCTCTATTAATTAAATGAATCGTTATTTATTTAATTAATTCATTAACCTTTTTTACCTATGACACATGTCATTCATCTCTTAATTCCTACACTACCTACCCTTTCATTATTTTCTTATTTCTTTTACCTACCCTCTAATCATAGCCAACCATTTATCTTTTACACCTCTTAATCTTATCCCTCCATTTCTTATAGTGTCTTCTATATAAGGAGATGCTTCCTTCATTATCAACCCTAATCAACTATGCATCCTAATCAATCTAACTAACTAACTGATCAATTGACTACACTATGCTTTTGAACTTTCATATGCGATCCTACTTGCAACCACATTTCCATTCTTTGTTGAGCTCTTATGCACATAAAATCTGAGAGAAAATATATCAAGCAAGATCAATGGAGATAGGAAGAATGGAGATTCAAACCCTATTGGACATGTGATGGTATAATCTTTGTGATTTTATTTGATTTGCATTGTCTTAGGTAATCTTCATATGTTATGGTGGATCTTTGTTGTTGTTAGGCTAGGGTTTTGTGGTTGAATTCATTTAGTCTTTCAACAACATTGTTGTTATCCATTTTCACCATATATATTTTGGCACGCCCGATGGGACATGGATTTTTGTTAGATCTATATTTTTTGCAGATTTTTCTAACCCTATATTGTTATTTTGTAAAACAATTTGGAGAATAATCTTGTGCAACTAGGGTTTTGGACACAAAATCAAGATCTTGGAGAGATTCAATCATATCTCACAAACGGCTTGGACATTTTGTACCAAATTTTTTTTGCAAGTTGAAGACAGTATCAAAAGCTCTCAAAGAAAAATTCAGATCTATTGGAGCATATTTTAATTTTCTATGATTTTTTTATGAATTTTCATAAAAAATTAATTTTGAGAGGAAATGAGCGAATTTTTTGGATTTTCTTACATTTTTTGAAATATCTCATAATTATACATAGGATCTGTTCTTTGTGATTTTAATTTTGATGCAAAATATTTCCCTAAAAATTGGATCTTTAAAAATTAGGGTTTTTCCTTATTTTGATCAGATCTCACAAACGGCTTTGAATTTTGGTATCAAAGTTTTTTCGCAAGTCAGGAAATTTATCAGAAGTGTTCAGTAAAAATTTCAGAGTTTTTGGTCAAAGGTTCATTTTATATGAATTTTTTATTAGTTTTCATAAAAACTTAATTTTGAGAGAAAATGAGCAAATTTTTTGAATTTTCTTACATTTTTGGAAATCTCTCATAATTATACATAGGATTTGTTCTTTGTGATTTTAAATTTGATGCAAAATCATTCCTGAAAAATCAAATCTTTGAAAATTAGAGTTTTGCATTATTTTACTCATATCTCACAAACTGCTTGAATTTGTTGTAGAAAGTTTTTTATGCAGGTTTGGAAGACCATCAAGACTGTCCAGTAAAAATTTCAGATTTTTGGGATCAATTTTGCATTTTATATGAATTTTTTATGATTTTTCATAAAAAATTAATTTTTGGAGCAAATTAGCAAATGTTTTGGATTTTCTTACATTTATGGAAATTTCTTGAAATTTTACAGGTGCTATTTTTTTATGATGAATCAGATCTTTGAATTGGTCAACAAAACGCATGGTTGAAGGCCCCTATTTCACAAAGTCTTTTGGATCTAAAATTTACCTAACTTGTGTGCTTGCAGGAAGGGGTGATCATTTCAAACAATCCAAACTACTAATAGATCTTTGTTGTAGAATTTTGGCAAGGGTTTTTTATCTTTATTGTGTGCGTTGTTTTCATAGATTATCAAACACTTCAATTGGTGCACTAAAATTGAACCAGTGTCTTTTGTGTCTTGGGCAATAGGCTCTTTTTGTTTCATCTTTAGAGGGCATGTCTCCCCGTGTGGTCATTAGGACTACTAGTGAAGAGAGAACGACCCAAGTGGTAGCGAGGAAAACCCACCTCTTGCGAACTACTATAAACAAATGTATCCATGGTGAAAACTATGGATAACGTGTGTTGATTAGTTCATACCGACACTATGTCTCCCCATAAATCCATTTGATCAAATTTATTTGATCAGTTGTAGGGTGTAACCCCTACCGGCTAGGAGCCTTCTCTATTTACAAAGCTGAAAGTGCCACATGTATGGCCACAGGAGCGGATGCCCTTACTAGCACCTTTTTATTTTAGAAGCCAAAATCCTTATAGTTGTTGGGGCAGGAGGTCGGACCTCGGGAGTGGCCCACACACATACAGTTCTTAGTAGAGATACAAAGTTCGCCACAGGGGAGTTTTCATGGGAAATGATGCTTGGCTGCCCTGAGAAGTGGGTGTCGAGGGTGGAGCTAGTGGGGTCAAGCATCTAAGTATCTGCTCTAAATTGCATAGCCTCATGTGGGAATCAACAACTATTGTCCTAGCCAGCCATAAGAATTGTGCTTGACTTATTTTAAACATTCAAAATTTCAAGACCAAACATCAAAACATTGTGTCTTGTGTCTTCAAGTGTATGCAAAACAATTTTACATCAAACAACACACTTTTCTTTGAGTCATTTTGAGTCTAAACACTTGCAAACATTGAGTCCTCATCAACATTGTGTCATCTTGTCATGAAAAACAGTCAAAAAATTCAGATTTGCTCACAACAGACAACTTCACAAATTGGAAAAATTTACAGTCCAACAAACAAGAGCAATCAGTTTCAGAATTCTTGAGCTTTCGAAGCTATCTCTTCAAGTTTTCATCTAGCATTCAACCTACCTTTGGGTCTCACAAATTCCATCATTTCTTTACACCTTGCATTACATTCACATTTGTCTAAACTTGAGTCAAAAAGTCACTTGCTTGTCCTCATCTTGCTTTGTCAACATACTACATACAACAACATTTTACTAAGTGGTCCCTCATCAAGGTCTCTCACCTTTGGGTCTCATTTGGTCTTACTTAGAGTCAAGGTCAACTTACCTCATCAAGAGAAACTATCATCTCTTTGGAAGTCACACCTACTCTACTACATACATACTTGGTCTTACACTTTGGACATTGCAAGTACACGTCAGATTCATTTACATTCCATCCAACTCTTGGTCTTCCATACTCTTTCCATTATCATCTTGTCTCACACATCTTGGTCAATACCTAGTTCATGGTTGAAACCCGGTCCCAAAAATCTAGGAGAGAAGTTAAAGAGGCTCAAGAGTCTACAAACATGAGTGTCTATGAGTATGACAATGATGTCTTTTTCAATTATGATCATACTACATTACCTGACATGGATGCTTCTAGAAACATTCCAAATGTTGAGAACATGGACACTATAAACAACAATGATACACATAATGACAATATGGACAACATTTCAATACATTCAGTAGAAGTGGAAGACTCCATTATGGATCCCCATTTCAATCGATTGGTTGAGGAAATAATGAGGAGAGATAGACAATACTTCTTACAAGTGATGGCACAAAGTGGAGCCAAGATCCCTCATGATTTTGACATGTCTCAAATAATGGAAAATCGACCTTTGCAACAAACTCACTCCAACATGGATCAAAGGAGGCCTAATAGTGGAGGCAATAGAGGATCACATATGGTGCTTGAATCACCATCATCTTTGTTTCAAAAACCAGAGGTCCCATACACACATGGTCAAGCATATGATAGTCACCTTTGCAGACCATTATGGAAGTCTTATACAGAAAAATATGCTCAATCACATACCAATGCTAAGGATCAACCACCAAAGCAATTGGATATTCAAAGGCATGCTCAAAATTTGGACACAAGGAAACCCCGCGTCAAATTTGGGGGCAACACACTAGAACAAACTCATGATATTCCTGTAGAGTATGGCATACATGGACAAAGAAGATATTTCGTTCCTCGTCATGACTCTATACCAAGTGGTCCATATACGCAGCATCATTATAGACCTCCTCCATATGAACATGTGTATGATTTATATCATCCATATATGCAACATGCTCCTCCTCCACTCAGTGGTTCGGGTATGGGATATGGTTCAAGAAGTTGGTCTCCATCTAAGAATAATTTGGAACAGCAAATTAAGGACTTACAAAAGAAAATGGAAGACATAAATACACCGAAGCCAACTTACACAATGAGAGACATATGTCTCTATCCATTTGACAAAAGCATTTCATTGCCTCCATTTCCTACATACTTTGTGACACCTAAGTTTGATAAGCATAGAGGAAAAGGGGATCCTAAGGCACATATAAGACAGTTTTTCATAGCTTGCATTGAGGTAGCAGCAGAAGAGACATATTTGATGAGATTATTCCCACAAAGCTTAGGAGATCAATCTATGGAATGGTTCTCCCAACTCCCACCTGGAATTAAGTCATGGGGTGACTTAGCTGAGGCATCTATACAACATTTTTCATAGAATATAGAGACAGATATATCAGTCACTACTTTGTGCAACACCAAACAAAAGGAGGGAGAGTCTTTTTCATCATTTTTACAAAGATGGAGGAATCTAGCCAATAGATGCTCTTGTGAAATTCCATAGAAACAAATGGTAGAAATGTTCACTGAGAATGTTAACAAAGACATTGGTTACGACCTAAGAAAAGCTTGTTTGTCCACCTTCAAAGACATCATTGAAAAAGGATTAGCAATAGAGAAGGTCCTAATTGAACAAGGAGTCATTAAGATATTCAAAGAAAACAAAGAGGACTTTAAAGGAAAAGACAAGCCAAGATTTTGGAATAAAAACAAGAACACAGTCAATGATGGTGTGGATGCCAATACAGTATGACCAAAAATCATTTTTTCTAGATCAAGCTCTACAAACAATCAAGTGAATACTCAAACAAATTCCAAATCACAAAGGAAGTACACTCCATTGGGAGAACCACTAGAATCAGTTTTCAAGAAGCTAGTGGCAAACAAAATAATAACGATTCCAGATCTGGCTCCATATGAGCCAAAGGTCAAACCAAATTGGTGGAATGATGATGAGTATTGTGAATTTCATAAGAGAAAAGGTCATAAGATAGGAAATTGTCATCTACTGAAGAACATCATACAAGATCTCATCGATAGAGGTGAAATTGAGATTGAAGGACACTCATCTAACCAAGAACATGAGATGTTTAAAGAACCATTCCCAAAACATGACAAGGGAAAATTTAAAGCCACAGATGACCAAACCAACTATACCAGAGCATCCTATAACTATGATTCAACTGTCAATCACATTTTGATGGACAATTATGTCTCTACCATTATCATCAAGGACAAAACGCCTGAGACTTCTACCCAAAGACCCAAGATTGTCCTAAAAGGCATCGAATCTTCTTCCAAACCTACCTCTAAATGTAATGTTACAACTCATCGAGTTAAATTCACTTTGCAAGGTGCTCTAGCTAAAAACACCGCTTCTTCATCAACCAAACCTGAGTATGACCTTGTAGAACAATTGGGGAAGACACCCATGCTCATCTCCATCCTTGAGCTCTTACACATATCCCCCGCACATAAAGCTATTCTTGACAAAATATTGAGAGACACTTATGTCCCTACTAATCTGAACGTGGACCATTTTCAAGCCATGGTGGGATACCTTTCCGTTCCACAGTCCCTTACATTCACAGAAGTTGATGACACCTCTGTGAACCAACCACATAGTGCACCTTTACACATTGAAGCCTTCATACACAAACATCGAATAAAATGAGGCCTGATAGATGGAGGAGCAGGTCTAAACATCTGTACATTGAGCACTATTAAACAATTGGGATATTCAGATAAAGTTGTGAATTCTACAAACAAAATTACCATCAAGGCATATGATAATGAAGAGTATTCATCCAAAGGCACAGTCACCTTGCCTCTCAAAGTTGGGTCGGTTACAAAGGATGTGGTTTGTCAAATCCTAGACCTGGATCTCACATACAATATATTACTAGGACGTCCATGGATTCATGAGATGAGGGCAGTCCCATCTACATATCATCAATGTATCAAGTTTCCACACAATGGAGTTGAAGTGACCATCAAAGCAGATCCAACTCCATTCATATATTGCAACAATCTGCAACCTCGATTAGAAATAACAATCCCAGTCAATCAAGAAGCTATTCCTTCATCAGCATATGTGGATCTAGAATCCTTGAAACCTTCTACATCAAAGCAAGTAGAGCTCAAAGAAAAATTCAAGATTAAAGATCTGGGATGTGGTGAGTATATCTTTCATTGTGATCAACTCCCACTATCTCCTAAGATATTCAGTCGACAGGAACAATCTATAAATAATTTGCAAGGAATTAGATGTGAACCACCTAGTGTTGTGGCTACTGAGTCTGAATGCAAATCTCCTCTAGTGGTGCAAGCAACTCTTGATATCAATAGTCCTAAGAGTGGATCCAACAAAGAATCTATTGAGCATATCGCCAACCCTCTTGAGAAATCACATAGCTTTACCATTTCATCCACTCATTCCATTTCCACTCCACTCCTAGACTTGGATCAACAAGAATTAGAAAAGCCCTTACTAATTGGGGATAAAAAATCAAGCTTTGAAAAGAAAAATCTAAAAGTCGAAAATAAAGAGAAGTCCTTTAGTCCAAATCAAAATCAAAAGCTATTGGACTCTGCAAAAATCAAAGTCAAGGATAAAAATCCTATGAAAGAAAAGGAACAAGAGTTGATCTTCCCTAATATCAAAACAACTGGGGGCAAAAGTTCTACAATTTCAAGTAAAAAAGAACACTTGTTGATCCTAAGTCTCCATCATGCTATCCTACTTTCACTTCTTTTCATAGTCATAAGCCTTCATAACTCATCCACTTGTTCGACACATCCATCCCCTTTTGGTGATACATTATGGACCTTTAATGGAGCTTCCTTGAAGGACTTTGTTATCAGGGATGCCCAAACTTCTTTAGGTGACATGCATATGGGCCTATGTAGTCCACACACTAGCAATTCTATCTCAGTTCCCTTATCAAGGAAGACAATCAAGCGAGCTACACGTAATTCAGTCAAGGAACAACACAAATATAATCATAAGGTTAAGCCTCACACATTTGAGGTGGGTGACTTAATTCTCAGAGAAACTCCTAAAAATCAGCAAGACAGAGAGAAGAAGGGCAAATTCGAACCAAACTGGCTTGGTCCTTACATCATCACGACAGCCTATGGATCTGGTGCATATCAACTCTCAACCACAGAGGGTGAACCTTTAGAGGATCCTATCAACAACATGCATCTTCGCAGGTTTTACACATAACTCTTAAGGGTATCCTAATTCAAAAATACAAAAAAAATCATAAACATAAAAAATCGTTACCTAGTGAAAACCTAGCAAACAGGTGCCTTGTGACACAAAAAAAGTAAAAAAAAAAACCATTTCGTCCAATGGTGAAAACCACTTCGGTGGCGCCCTGGGCAAGTGCCATGGTGAAAACTAGGTCATCGGCACCATGTGTAGAGACATTGCTCCTCCCTCCTTATGGATTCCATTTCATCCTTTCACTTTGCACACACTCACAACCTATCCATCCACAATAAACTTACCCATTCCCATTATGGCTTGTTATTGATCTACCAAGATTGGTTAGCCATTCATAATAACCCCCTTTTCACCCTTTCCATCCATAATAAATCAACTCGTATATGTGGCTAAGGCAAATCCTACATCTAGTGATGGGTGTGGAACTGAGAGCATCACAAGTTTTGAGGAGTACAGTTTCTTCCACTTTTATTCAGTATATCTGCGCACAATCCACAATAAATTTCCATCTTCTCTGCAATAAAGTATCAGTTTCATGGATTCAGTCAGTTTCAAATGAGACACAACAGAAACAATGGGCTTCAAACAAATCAAATCTTTCAACAGACTCAGACAACATTATGGTTCAGTGCTATCTATCCTTTTGTGAAAGTAAACATTGTGACCACAATCAAATAAGACTTATACAAGTGACAAGAGACACTAAACTTGAGGACTACAGTGGATGTTGGTGTTGAGTCTTGGTTTTCTTTTGATTTTATCTTTCTGGTGACATGTCTTTTAGCTTTTCTGGGATGTCTCTGACTAGAGATTCTATCTCCAGGATGTCTTTGACTAGAAAGGCGAGGATGTGGTGTCATCACCTATTTTTCTTTGCTGTCTGTGGATTGTCTCTTAGTAATGCTATGACTTGTCCAAGGATATGAGGACACTGTGAGTTTAGTATGAACTGGGGCATTCCTTGTTTGCAACTATCTCATCTCCATGCAAACAGGTACAATGACTTTCTGGGTCGAACATATGCCTCGATTGTCACAACCTATTTTGCCATAATAAAGCTCAATGATGATAACGCACAAGAGGCTCTTTCACTTTCATATCTTCTATCTTCCATCCCCCTTTCTTGATTGACCTCAATAGTCCTTCTTGAGTTTGTGTACCCTGTTATCACACGACTGAGTATAATGACACACCAAAAACATTTGCATTTCATGTAGTTGCACCTGTATTACCACATATTAGCATTTCATACATACATAAAGATATCACAATTGCATCACATCCTGCACACATCACATGTTAGCACATTTTACATTCTCATCATGAAAATAATCATTTGCATTATCATATTCATCTGCATTACATACATTCACATTTGCATCATGCATACACATTTAAAAACATAAAAGAACAAAAATATTACATTTCCTCATGTACATATTTGCATCACATAGATACATGCATCACATAGAAACATCACATAGGTACACATGCATATAGCTTCCGCAAAGATGAATCTCATATATATATAATCAAAAGTGTCATGATACAATGATGTCAAAATCATATGGCTACAGCCAACCCTCATGTCACCCTATCCGAACACAAGAACCCACTAATCACTCCTGTCAGTACTGCTGGTAATGCTAATCCAGTCCATGTCATCATGTCCCATGCCATGTGTCTAGCCCTCATCTCCTATCCTAGATCCTGAAACACTCATCTCACTACATCCCTATCTCTGTCTCAATCGTAAGGAACTAACTCCCCATCGATCAATATCCTCAGAATCCTATATACATCCTCTAAGGTGATTGTCATCTCACCCATCGGCAAATGAAAACTACAAGTCTCTCAGTGCCATCTCTCAGCCAGCGCAGTCAAGAATCCCATGTTCGCCTGAAACTCAGGCACATACAGAATGAATCGCAAACCCATAACCTCAATCGCGGCTCTGTCCTCAAATGTCAACTCTGGTTGTAACCTCTAAGTCAATGGGAATCTCTCCCGTGACTCCAACATAGGTAGGTACTCCTATAGTCAAGCAAATCAATCATGTCAGTCATAGTGGCATTCCCTGTTCATCACAAAATGCTTCTTTTTATCCTAAGTGCTTATGATACTCTATCCTAGTGACACTCACTATTCATCACAAAGTGTTGCTTCTATCCTAGTGGCACTCACTATTCATCACAAAGTGTTGCTATTGATCCTAGTGGTACTCCCTATTCATCACAAAGTACTACGTGTTTTGCACTCCCTGTTCATCACAAAGTGTTGCTCATATTTGCACTCTCTGTTCATCACAAAGTGTTTCTCTTTTTAGTACTCCCTATTCATCACAAAGTACTATGTCTTGGTACTCACTGTTCATCACAAAGTACCTCGATCTATCATATCCTAGGGCCTCTTCTTGAGTGTATCCTCTTGAGTAGTTTCCTAATTGACAACATATCTTCTATCACAAAATTGCCAATCTTAGCCCTATCTGCTATTCTAGTCTTCCCTAGAGGACCTGCTTGAGTGTATCCTCTCAACAGCTTATCCAATCGACAACGTATGTTCATCACAAAACTGTCGATTTGACCTAGAAGGCACAAACGCGCATTCATGACATAAACGTGCTTACATATTGCATAGACGCACCTCAAAAAATTTTGACCTTTTTTGACATATTCTAAAATGCATTAAATGCGCTACCTAACATGCATTTATGATAATATTTCATGCACCAAAGTACAAGGAGGTTTTGTAGTACTCACCAGCTCTCCTACATCTGTTGGCCTCTGAAATCGGCGAACGCGATCGAATCTGTGCACCAATGCCATCACTACTGACTATTGCTGCTCTATTCTCTCTCTGCACTCTGATCTCTTGGATGTGTGGATGACAATGAGGATGTATTCCCCTCGTGGTCTATTTTATAGACTGCCTAGCCCTAGCCCTAGCCCTCCTCTCCCAAGTCAGTCTACATTATCCCATGACTCTGTCACTCTATCCTATGTAGCCAATCCATTCTAGCCTTTCTTTCTTATCGAGAGATTGTTTCTGATCTTTTCAGACATTTTCATCCAATCTCTCGAGGGGGCATATCATTCCCATACTGGGGCAACTTTGTATCAGTTCATCTTATCCTGTTTGAAACAACGTGACAAGCTGCATTGTCTCAAAGAGGGGAAAAATGTAGACACCTAAAATTGTCATGTCTAATTAAATAAATATTTTGTTTATTTAATTACTTTAGCCTAATTCTTCTATTAATTAAATAAATCTTTATTTATTTAATTAATTCATTTATCCTCTTCTAAGCCTTTTCTCATTTAAATAAATACTTTTATTTATTTAAATTACCCTTTTCCTAAATTAAATAAATATCTTATTTATTTAATTGATCCCACTTCCTCTATTAATTAAATGAATCTTTATTTATTTAATTAATTCATTAGCCTTTTCTACCTATGACACATGTCATTCATCTCTTAATTCCTACACTACCTACCCTTTCATTATTTTCTTATTTCTTTTACCTACCCTCTAATCATAGCCAACCATTTATCTTTTACGCCTCTTAATCTTATCCCTCCATTTCTTATAGTGTCTTCTATATAAGGAGATGCTTCCTTCATTATCAACCCTAATCAACTATGCATCCTAATCAATCTAACTAACTAACTGATCAATCGACTACACTACACTTTTGAACTTTCGTATGCGATCCTACTTGTAACCACATTTTTGTTCTTTGTTGAGCTCTTGTGCACATAAAATCTAAGAGCAAATATATCAAGCAAGATCAATGGAGATAGGAAGAATGGAGATTCAAACCCTATTGGACATGTGATGGTATAATCTTTGTGATTTTATTTGATTTGCATTGTCTTAGGTAATCTTCATATGTTATGGTGGATCTTTGTTGTTGTTAGGCTAGGTTTTTGTGATTGAATTCATTTAGTCTTTCAACATTATTGGTGTTATCCATTTTCACCATATACAACAATGATAGCACTTAGTTACAAATTTGTTTTGTAACCCCTGCAATTGATCTCTCTACCAGTTTCACTCCTTCTCTACCTTACCAATTGAATCTACTTTTGTCACTCTACCTCTTCTCTGGCATTTTACTCTACTTTGATTCACTACTTTTTCCACCACAGGTTCTCTTCTCACCCTCTTCTCCTTCACTTTCTACTGATGTTTGTCGGTTCTAACACTATCGGTTCAAACACTGTTATACTCTTTTGCAGCTTGCTGGTTACTTTAACCTAACCGATTAAACCTCTGCTAAACCCTCTTACCGGTTACACCTTTTATGTCAGTTCTCAATCAAATTATCAGTTGCTTCACTCTTCTCAGTCTGATTAACTCTCTATTTTCACAAGCTCACTCTTCTCCTGTAACTCGATATCATCAAATTTGATCTTGAATCTTCATGTTTATACATAAGCTTTCCTATCAAAATCAGGTTCAAACTATCTACGGTTAGGGTATCTTCTACCTACCATTAACCATATCAGATCACATCAGATCTCCTCTCCAATATTATCACCTGCAACAATAACTCACCGCACCACCAAATCTTTCCTTTAAATACACATTTACTATGTTTGGCAAACACGGCTCTGCTTTTTGTCAATCATTATAAATGATCTAGCGATTTTATTCCCCAAGTCAATAGGAAGATCAGATATCTTGCATCGATCAACTCACAAGATTCATCATTCGATCTACTTTGAGCCGCAAACCACTGCAAATCAGCCATGATTTTCGCAATTGACATTAGACTCAACCCATTACCAACCTCGCCAAAACACACTTCACCGACAACTATATGTTTTCCACCTTGAGTCCATGTGTCTTCTTTGTCAGGATCCACATCAGCTCAATCCACTGTGTCAGTTTAGACTCAATCATTGACTAAACACACAACCAGTCTTTCACCTTATACTACCCATCTTCTAGTCCTCTCGGTCATGCAATAACCGGTGAACCTTTGTATCATGGCTTCACTATTATGTTGGTTACTTCAAGCTATCTTAGATTACTCTTGGTTTTGTGTTCACACTCTATGTGATTCAAAAATCATCCACTCTGTTAATTTGTCTTTAGCTTGTTCATACATGCTCATCAATGGACCTATTTATTGGTTGGCACTATACCTTCCTGCATACCGGTTGACAATACATATATGTTGATTATGATATACCGGTTGACATAACCAGTCTTACCTTTATTTATCTCTTTTCTTCCTTATGTTTTCTTACCAGTGAACACCCATATCGGTAACATCTCATGCTTGCACCTTGCATACACCTTGCATACTGGTAGCCATCCATACCGGTGACATGTTATACATATCGGTTGACATCAATGACAACACAATGCCAACATAAATTACACACATAGGCATGAAATTCCCCCAAGTATCATGAATTTTGGATAGGGGAATATCAAGTTATTGCATTTTTTGTTCAAAATTCTAGGTAAGAGGGTTTTTTGAACCCGATTTGACAAAAATAGATGGATCTTGCTCAATTATTCACCAAATCTTCTCAAACCATATGAAAATGAAAGGTAGCTTAGTACAATAAAATTCCATGGCCTTACTTTTCAATTACCAATCCGTACAAAAGAGTACCAATGATTGAAACACGGGTTTTTGCAGCAAATCTGAGGAAAACCATGAAGTTTCTTATTTCCAATCACCACAAACATTACATCAAACTTTTCCTTAGTTTGAGTGAGGCTTAAATAGACCAAATACCTCAGACCATTTGACCATAACTTCCATTTGAACCATATGGTTGTTGGAAACCACTTTGTTACAAAAGTTGTCAACAAAATTACAAAAATTGTCATACAATGGTTTGCAATTTTGACAAATTGACACTCTAACCTATCAAACTCACCTAGACACATAAAAATCATTAAAAATAGGCCGAATATGGCTAAATATGTCAAATACATTGATCTAACCCATTTTGACACACTTGGGTGACCATTGACCACTAGTGGACCAAATAGGTCCTGATAGGCTACATAGCATCAAATGGCATAAATGTCTTACAAAGTTTGACAAAACATCATGAAATGGTCCAATGGATCTTATTACATCATAATAAACATAAACAACTAAAAAACCAAAAAATTGTGATCCCCTTGAGCCACTAGGTGCTCCTACACTATACTCCTGGGGGGTAGAAGAAGTCAAGTTCCTTGAGGAACTAGATCAGCAACAGTAGTACCATGATTCAGAATGTCATCTTCACTCATCCACGTGGAATCTTCATCAAGTAGGCTACTCCACTTGACAAGGTACTCCTTATAAGTCTTCTTGGCCATCTTGGTGTCCAAGATGCTCTCCAACTTCAAGGGTTGGCTAGGTGGTAGATCCTTGACCCAACCTTCATCTCCATCTAATGGGAAACCTACATCTGGACCTAAAACATCACCTTTGTAAGGAAACAAATCTGAAACATTGAAAATGGGAGATATTCCTAAGCCTTGAGGAAGTTCAATCTCATAGGCATTAGGACCAAACTTATGTACAATCTTGCAAGGACCAATCTTCTTCATGTGTGACTTGGTTGGCTGCCCCTTTGGAAGTTTCTCTTTCTTCAAATGTGCCATCACCAAGTCTCCCACCTTATACTGCACATCTCTCTTCCTCTCATTTTCTCTCACCCTCTCATGAATGTCTTTCATGGCCAATGCATGCAAAGTCCTCTCCTTGACCACTTCTTCTTTCCAATCCATGTAGAACCCTTAATTCAAGAATAGCTTTGGGATGAATCCCCTAGACCACCTCAAAAGGGCTTCTTCCTGTGCTTCTATTGATAGAATCAGTATAAGCAAACTCTTCTTAAGTAATAATCATGTCCCATGCTTCTCCATGTTGTTTTGTGAGACATGTAAGCAAATTCCTCAATGGTCTATTCACTACCTTAGTTTAGCTATCAGTCTAAGGGTGATAGGATGATATGAAGGACAATTGAGTCCCCAAATTCTTCCACAATGTATGCCAAAAGTGGCCCACAAACTTAGAGTCCCTATCAGTCACAATGTTGAGAGGCAAACCATGTATTGTGACAATTTCTTTGAAGAATAAGACAACAATATGTAAAGCGTCATTAGTACATTTACATGGAAAAAAGTGAGCCATCTTACTAAACATATCTACTACAACAAATATGCTATCAAAACCTCTTTGAGTCTTAGGAAGACCCAAAACAAAATCCATGCTGATACTCTCTCGTGGCCTATTAGGAATAGGGAGTGGTTGATATAAACCTGCCTTTGATGATGTTCCCTTGGCCCTTTGGCATATGTTGTAAGTTTCAACAAACTTCCTAACATCTAATTGCAACTTGGGCCAAAAATAGTACCTCTTCACCTGTTCTAAGGTTTTAACAAGCTCAAAGTGACCTCCCAAACTACCATAATGTTTCTCCTTGATAATGTTCTCCCTCATGGGGCATCTAGGGACATACAACCAGCTCCCTTTAAACAACAACCCCTGCTGCAACAAAAACTTAGAAAAATCAGAATGATAAGAATCTGAAAATTGAGTGCAAACCTCATATATCTCACTGAAATCTTCATCATCCTTCTACATTTGCTTGAGGGAATCAATTCCCACACTTTGCAACTGAATTTCTTGCACCAAGTACACCCTCCTATTCAATGCATCTGCCACTTTATTGGTCTGCCCCTTCTTGTGTTTGATGGTAAATGTGTAGGCTTGAAGATGTTCAACACACTTCATATGCTTGTGACTAAGCTTCACATGTCCATTCAGAAACCTGAGAGCATGATTGTTAGTATAAACAATGAATTCTTTAGGTAAACGGTAATTCCTCCATTCCTTCAAGGCTTGTACCATTGCATACAACTCCAAATCATATCTAGAATACTTCCTTTTATCATCATTATGTTTCTCACTAAAGAAAGCCACCAGTCTGCCCTCTTGACTCAAGACAACCCCTATGGCAAGATTACTAGCATCACACTCCACTGTGAACAACTTGTTAAAATCAGGCAAAACCAGAATGGGCTGTTGTGCTACTCTCCTTTTCAGATATTCAAAGTATTAATTTGCTTCATTTGACCAAGAAAACTTACATTTTTTACCTCCCTTGATTGTGTCTAGGATAGGTGCACATATATGACTGAAATTTTTTATGAACTTTCTATAAAATATTGCTAACCCATGGAAACTCCTCACATCACCTACTATCTTAGGTGTTGGCCATGTCAAAATAGCCTCCACCTTTGCTGGATCCATTTTCAAATCCCCCTTGAAGATCACAAAACCAAGGTAGACAAGCTCCTCCTTCATTAAGATACTCTTCTCCATGTTGATCATCAACTTTTCATCATGCAACTTCTTCAAAACTAGGTTCAAGTGCTCCAAATAATCCTCCTTTGTCCTTCTAAACACAAGAATATCATCAAGATAAACAACAAAAAATTTACCAATGAGGTCCTTAAATACCTCATTCTTGAGGTGCATAAATGTGCTTGGGGCATTGGATAGCCCAAAAGGAATCACCATCCACTCATAGAGACCTTCATTTCTTTTGAAGGTTGTCTTCCATTCATCCCCTTGCCTTATTCTGATTTGATGATACCCACTCTTGAGATCAATTTTGGAGTAGTAGCAAGCCCCTCCCAAATAGTCCATTAAGTCTTCAATTTTAGGCATAGGAAACCTATATCTTATGGTAATCCTATTGATGGCCCTAGAATTAGTACAGAGTCACCATTTACCATCCTTTTTAGGTGCTAGGACTGTTGGGATAGCACATGGACTAAGACTCTTTCTCACCAACCCCTTATCCAATAATTCTTGCACTTGCCTGGAAATCTCCTCATTTTGAGATGGAGTCATCTTATAGGTTGGTTTGTTTGGCAATGTAGACCCTAGTATGAAGTAAATCTAATGGCTTATGTCTCTAATGGGTGGTAAAGTGTTAGGGATTTCCTCTGCCGTTATACTCTTATACCTATCCAATAATCATTGCACCTTCTTGGGAACTTCTTCCTTACCATTACTAGGCACATTAGGATTGTTTTGGGGATTTAAAATCAGAGCATACCCAGGGGTTCCTTCTTCTTTTAGGATATCTAGAAACTCTTTTCCGCTTACTAACATGACACTTGACCCAATGTTCTTATCCACACTCTCATCCGGTAAAAGATCCATCATGTATTTTGTATCATTTTTGGTTATGAGGAAGGAGTTGGTTTTCCCATCATGTTGGGATTGTACATCATATTGCCATGGACGTCCTAAGAACAAATGGCAAGCATCCATGGGAATCACATCACACAATATTTTATCCTTATACTCCCCTATCTCAAACTCTACCTAATATTGGTCATCCACTAAGACAGGTGTTGCCCCTTATTCAACCATGACACCTTATAAGGGTTAGCATGAGGTAATATTTTCAACTTTTTTTTGTCTACCATCTCTGTGGAAACCAAATTTTCAGTAGAATTTGAATCAACTATTATCTTACATATCTTACCATAGGCCTTGCACATGGTTCTGAATAATGTCTTCTTTTGAGGGTGTTCTTTCACTTGAGGCACCTTCAACATGGTTCTACTCATCATCCATATTTCTCCATCATGGTTTGGGGTTGCACTTCCAATTGGGGAATTCACACTTTGGCAATCTTCTTCTTGAATCAACTGGTTCCTTCTCTCTCCTCACTAATACATTTACCCTAATTCCGACGGAGAAGGTATATTGTGAACAAATTTGATTTTTTTTGAAAAATTGCCCGCATTTGTCGGAATTTCGATGATAATTCAATATATGTTTTTGGCAAAGAAGAAATTGGCAACGACATTTATGTTTTTTACAAAAAGTGCCCATGTTCATCGAAATTCTGACAACAGCAGGAATTACTTAAAATAAATAAAAAAGACCAAGACATTTCAAATGATTTTCACTGCCTCTTCCCATTCTCACGTTGCCGCCCTAGTAGCATACTCCCCCCCATAGTTCCACCTCTGTCAAACCCCAACAACTGTATCGAGGTTGTGTCTGCGTAATGCCACGACCGATTTTTTCTAGGTCATTTGGGCCTCAAAGCGGACCTACAGGGGAGAGAGGGACGGGGCAGAGGCATGGGACGGGTAGAGGCAGGTTGAAGCAGATCAAATTTATAGTGGAGTTTAGTCATAAGCGAAGACGGTTCGCTACCCAACTATAGCAATCCAATCAACCGTTCAGATGCTGATGGTTCTACTGGGTGGATAACTGCAGGATCAACAACATTTTAATATCCAACTCAATCCACTTTTGGTAGATCCACTTGCCCCTCCACCATTGGATATGGATACGCTCGATCAGCATCTGGGGGATATGAAACTAACTATGCATCCGGATCTACAATTGGAGAATTTGCTGAATAGAGATCATATCTATTTGAAATCAACGCTTGAGTCCTACTGGAAATGAATAGTGATCCCGAGCAAAGAAAGATAAAGAGCCTTGAAATGGTGATCCCGAGTAAAGCTTTTGATTCTCTGTTGGCGTGGGCACAGGTGTAAAGCTCTATCAACATCCCCCATCCTATGCAAAAATGGGAGCTTTGAAATGGCAGGCCGACTGTTTGACAGACTACCTCACAGAAATTGGAAGTTTTTGAACAAGGTATGAACATCTATCATAGGATAAATAATAGAGGAGTTTTGTTACTCATCCAAAATAAAGCCAACTTTATGAACTTCAATACTTTCTCTTAGACAAGAGATAAAATTAAAAAACCACATGATTACTACAATAAATTTATTTTCTTATTAAAAATATAAATAATTACATTAGATATATATTCCACATAAAGAAAAGAAATGATGAAAATCAATTGTGTCTTAAATAATGAGATCAACAATTAAAAATGGGAAAATAATATCCTAATTACGACTCCCTAATTAGTATAAGATATTATTTCCAATATTATACTGAGGATAAATATTCAAAAAGTATAATAATTACACTAATACATATATCACTCTCATGCCTTCCTTAATTTGATATAAGGTCCCTCTATCATGTTAATGCATGATAGCCTCGGTAAGATAAATGATTGAATGAGAGATAAATTAAGTCTCTCATTCAATCATCTATCCTATCGATAAACTATGATGAAGACTTCAAGCTATTGTTCCTTCATTTGATGATCATTCTTAAATTTGTATATATTCAACCATACTTGCAAAGTTCGATCAATGCTTAACTACCGATAATCATCGGTTGTAAATCTCATAGCACAGAATACCGATTGGTATTGGTTTACATTAAAACCAATGCACTTCGATTAATATCGGTTAACATATTAACTATGAACACCGATTGTTATCAAGCTTAACCAATGCACTCTGATTAATATCGGTTAATATATTAACTGTGAACATTGATTGTTATTGGTCTTAACTAATACATACCGATTAGTATTGGTTCTCTTGCATATGATAGACACGTCGATTAAGTATCAAGTGGTTTGTTAAGTGATATACACCGATTGGTAAATACATGATAATTCAAAAGGTGCGATCAAGTAATATCTTGATCGGTCATGTCTAATAGACATGACCAGTCAAGGTATTGCTTGATCCTCCTTGCTTTTATATATATATATATATATATATATCAATTGGCATTTGTGAGAAGGACATTGAAATCGATAAATGCTCCTCTCATCTGCAACATACAAGACTATAATCAGATTTATCATATTAAAGATATAACACATATTTGAAAGAAAAGATAACCTTAAATATAACTTGCATCTTGAATTGAGAATTGAATAACATTTACATATCCAAATATGAAGTCTCAAGGGAGTTGTATGTGTCAATTATTCAAGCTTCTTCTAAATCTATTCCAACCTCTTCTTCCAACACGTGTCTTAATGATGGTTGAGGATCTTTAAACTTTGAAAATATGAATGAAACACTCCTCTAGACATGATTTAAATACCACATTTAATTATACACATGGATGCAATGGACATGATTTAGGATGTGTGCAATGAAGTGTGGAGGTTCATGAGAAATATACATTACATTTTTCTAAAGAAGATTTAGGTTTCTATCCTCCTCCTTTGTTGACATCCCCTCCCCCATTGTCTAATATATCTATGACTTTTCCAACAACTTTTAATATAACAACAAGAGATAATTTTGTATGAGTTTCTTAAAGCCAACTTTATTACTCTCCCCTTGAAAAATTGAAGAAAAAACCATAAACAAAATTAGAAAAATCCTTTTTTCAAGCATCATCAACTATTCCACTAATGAATGTCCTAATTTGGAGATTAAAATTCAACAACTTATTGTAGTTCTAGTAACATTTAAATAATAGGTGACAATGAGTTATACACTTGTCATATCCCTTCTAAATGACATTTATAACCTATTATGCTTTTATCTTGCTATATGACATTGGTAGCTTAATTACCTATTAGGGGCTCATTTTCATTCATGGTACTACGATTTCATGTGCAATCATACTTGGGAGGCAATGTAATAGCCTAGTTCTTCTTGTCTCTACATTATGGAGCAAGAATAATAGATATCAATTGTTCCTCTTTTTTAAGGATCCACTTTACCTTTGTTGATTTTTATCTTTTATAACTTGATATCCTTTCTTGCATAGAATTGTCCTCAATCCAAATTCTCTCCTTGCTTAGACGTGTGTGCTCCTTTATTAGGACCTCTTTCATTGTTTTGTAGGCAAATAAACAAAGACATCGACCTATCCTCTCTACTTATATACAAAATGGATAATTGAAACCACTTCATATACACAAAATGTCTCCTTGCACTGATCAAGCCTCAAAAATGTGACACCCTTGTTCAACAAGGGTTGATACTCTACAACATGATGCCTATCATTCATGAGCTCAAGGTGGTTGCTTTCATGCTCAATAAAAATATGATCAAAACTTTTTGTAGTTTCACCACCATCATAATATCATTTTTCTATGGTAAACATCATACATCCTCATGCTACGTTGGCAATTCATCGGGCTCTTCAATTTATTCACTCTTTATATGTTAGTGACTACCTTTAACTTATGAACCTTCAAATAAATCATCATAATGACCCCTTCACTATCTTGTGTTGAATTAAAATCCTTCAAATGGACTGCATTGTATAAGAATTTGGTGTGGATCTTTCATTCTTTCCTTGATTTGCCATTTTTTATTGTTCCACCCTACAATTTTGTATTTGAGGTATGTAAAATAGTTGCTCTATAGAGTTTTTTTATCTCTCTACATTATTTTGGTTTCCTTCATTTAAATTATGTTTAATGTTTCCATAATACCTCTTTTACAACTATCTCTTCCTTTCTTTTGCAATTAAGAGATCACTCGAATTGTAGGTAGACCCCTTCAAATGACAGGGTAGGCTTCCTTTTATACCTAATATATGTCTTGAAAGTATTTTATCCTGATGGCATTAAATTAAAGTACTTTCTCTTCTATCTGGTATTGGTGGAGCAGAGGTTGCATTGCATCAACCTAGGATACATATTTCCGCAGATACAACACAAGTTAAATGTATCCCAGGTCGATGCAAAGCAACCTCTGCTCTAGAGATCACCAGAAAATAGAGAAAGAACTTTAATTTAATGCCATCAGGATAAAAGACTTTCAAGACAGATAAATGGTATGCAATTGTATCTATTTGGAATGCATTACCCAAACAATGCAATCGATCATTCTCCTTTGAAAAGAAAGTGGTATGATGAAATCTTTGGGCATAAAATAGATGAATGCACTCCATACTATTGCTGCACAATATTTTGGTCGATGATATTTTTAAAATAGTAAAGGAAGGTCGATGATTCTTTATAATAGCCTATTATAGTGATTTGTTCTATTATGAATAATGGTGTGGGTCAGACGGCTTTGTCGTCGGTGCATGAAAGCATTGCATGAGTTCTACTTTTAAAAATTACATGAAACATTTTTAATTTATTTGATTCAATGTTATTTGAAAAAAAGTTTATCAATGATGATTCCTTTCTCCAAGAATTAGATCTAGGATCTTTCCATCAGATAATATGTAACATCCAATGACTAAATATTTTCTTTACAAATGCTTATTTTATTTAATTATCATCTAAGCGTGAATTTAAAATTATATTTGTGCGGAAGCGGAACATACAAGCTGAAGACTCATGTGCAAGTAAATTTCATAAAAGAAAGCAAGCAGGCATTATCTTGAATGACATGGAAACAAGCTCATCAGCTGCCTAGAAGAGAGCAATTGGAGAAAAGAAGAGGAAAGTGTTAAAGGGTGATAAATACATAGAGTATGCAATACAAACAAACAATGTCTGAAGTGTGTGATGTGACGTCTCTAATTTATGTCCGGAGGGACTAACTGGTTTTGGAATTCCTGGGAAACCTATTGGGCCATGCTTGGAGGAAATCAATGTGTTAATGCAAGGGCCACCTTTTTTGTATTATGAGAATGATTCTTTTGCACCGAAGGATATTTGAAAGACAATATCCAAAAATTTCTATAATGTGGAACCAGAGTTGGGGGATTTGAAGTACTTTTTGACTTCTAGGAGACCAAGAGGTTATGTACACAATCTCCCAATAGAAGGGCAATTTCAAGAATTACCTCTCCCCCCCATGACTATTCAGGAAGCACTTTCTCAGACAAAGGACTATTGGCCTCCATGGGATCAAAGAAAAAAATTGAATTGCTAGACTGTAGACGATGTGGTGGTGTCCTTCATGAAGAAGTTTGCACTATAATTAAAAATTCATGAGGGAAACTAAAAGATAGTGAACAAAAATACATTCTTGAAAAGTGCAAAGAATGGAACTTGGTTTGGTTGGGGCCAGGTTAGGTGGATCCTCTATAGGTTGATGAGATAGAAATAATATTAGGATTTGAAAAAGATCACACTCATGGAACTTCGTGTGCGACTGATCGATTGCGTTGTTTGGGTAATGCGTTCCAAATAGATATAGTTGCATACCATTTATCTATCTTGAGTAAAGCCTTTTATCCTGCTTACCTTAAATTAAATTACTTTCTCTTCTATCTGGTATTGGTGGAGTAGAGGTTGCATTGCATCGACCTAGGATACATATTTCCGTAGATATAAGACAAGTTAAATGTATCCCTAATCGATACAAAGCAACCCGTGCTCCAGAAATCACCAGAAAATAGAGAAAGAACTTTAATTTAATGTCATCGAGATAAAAGTCTTTAATCAAGACAGATAAATGGTATGCAACTGTATCTATTTGGAATGCATTACCCAAACAGCGTAATCGATCAGTCGCACCCGAATTTCCAAGAGTGTGATCTTTTTCAAATCCTAATATGATTTCTATCTCATCAACCTCTAGAGGAGCCACCTGACCTAGCCCCACCCAAATCAAGATCCATTCTTCCCACTTTTCAAGAATGTATTTCTATTCACTATCTTGTAGTTTCCCTCGTGAATTTTTGATTATAGTGTAGAGTTCTTCACGAAGGACACCACCACATCGTTTAGAGTCTATGCTTCAATTTTTTTCTTTGATCCCATGGAGGCCAATATTCCTTTGTCTGAGGAAGTTCTTCTTGAATAGTCATGGGGGGGAGAGGTAATGCTTGAAATTGCCCTTCTATTGGGAGATTGTATTCATAACCTCTTGGTCTTCTAGAAGCTGAAAAGTACTTCAAGTCTTCCAACTCTGGATCCACACTATAGAAATTTTTGAATATTGCCTTCCAAATATCCTTCGGTGCAAAAGAATCATTCTCATATTAGAAAAAAGGTGCTCCTTGCATGAACACATTGATTTCCTCCAAGCGTGGCCCAATAGGTTTCCTAGGAACTCCAAAACTAGTTAGTCCCTCTCGACATAAATTAGAGACGTCACATCACACACTCCAGACATTGTTTGTTTGTATTACATACTCTCTATGTATTTATCACCCTTTAACACTTTCCTCTATTTTTCTCCAATTGCTCTCTTCTAGGCAGCTGATGAGCTTGCTTCCATGTCATTCAAGATAATGCATGCTTGCTTTCTTTTATGAAATTTACTTGCACATGAGTTTTCAGCTTGTATGTTCTGCTTCCGCGCAGATATAAATTTTAATTCACCATTAGATGATAATTAAATAAAATAAGCATTTGTAAAGAAAATATTTAGTCATTGGATGTTACATATTATCTGACAGAAAGATCCTAGACAATTCTTGGAGAAAGGAAACATCACTGATAATTTTTTTTGCAAATAACACTAAATCAAATAAATAAAAAATGTTTTATGCAATTTTTAAAAGTAGAACTTGTTTAATGCTTTCATGCACCGACGGCAAAGTCATCTAACCCACATCATCTGATACTGTCAAAATTCCGACGATAACTAAATAAACATTCGACATCACTTCCATGTCGGACAGTCATCGAGGAGCAAACATGGCATCTGTCAGAATTCTGACTTTAATCCATCAAAAATTTTGGCCGGGGGAGAAAATATAGCCGTCGTTGGAAGAGTTCATAACTTCATCGGACGTCTGACACAAATGGCATCATCGGGAAGACCGACGACAAGTTTTTGATGCTTAAGTTTGTTGGAAGTCCGACGTGGTGTCGTCGGACTTTGGACAAATAGCTGCCGGAATTTAGGCCCAAATGTACTAGTGCCTCCATGAGAGTTTAAGGCTTTCTCAAGACGCTTGCAGTGTGCCCTAATTGGTTGCAATTGAAGCATCTCCCTGTGAAGACACTAGAACCTCTTCCTGGCCCTCCAAACCTACCCCTTCCATTCGGTCCCCTTCCTCTAAATCCTCCTCTTGAACCTGAGTCTCCACTTTGTTCTTGTTGGCTAGACTCACCTTGGGGTTTTTGAGATTTTCCTCTTCCCCCAGAATTTCCTTTTCCTGATCTAAAGTTCTTGCCTCCTCTTCCCCTACCTTGATGTTCACATTTTCTTCTCAACTTATCCTCCACCCTCAAAGCCATTTGGAAACATTCATCTACTATTTTAGGAGTCATCAGACTCATCTCATCATGAATGTTGAAGTTGATTCCATTCAAGTACCTAGCAACCTTCTCCTTTTCATCTTCACGGTGCCCTGATCTTAAACTCAATCTGTGGAATTCCTCTATGTAGGAAGCCACATCCAAATCCTTTTGCTTCAAGTTTTGTATTCTCCTATATAGATTCACATCATAATCAGCAGGCATGAATTGGGCCTTGAGTTTGGGCACCATCTTGTCCCATGATTGAATCACACTCTTGCCCATCTTCACCCTTTCACATTGAGTATAGTTCCACCAAGTTAAGGCAACACCCTTTAGTTTAGTCTTTGAAAAAATCTTTTTCTTTTCCTCACCCACTTCCTTGTACTCAAAATAATTATTCATGGCATCTATCCAATCTACAATTTCTTCAGCATTCATCTTCCCACTATAGTAGGAATCTCCATCTTGGCTTCAGAGGAGTCTTTTGCCTATTGTCTTTAGGGCTTCACTGAATGGTCTTTAATAAAGCAGGTATCTCTACCTCTTTTCTTTGGGGTTATTCTTCTTCATCCTCTTTCTCCCCTTCTTCATCAGTCTCCTCACTTGGCCCTTTTCCTTTCTTCATTGCCTTTAGTTCAGCCTTGAGTGCCTCCTTGACCCTAGTCATCTCTTCCATCTCTTGGAATTTCTTAGCCACCTATGAGGACATCCCCTTTGGAGGCATTATTCTAGCCTCTACTTGGCTCTCTTCTTCTGACATACACCAAAATCTATCCGCCCAATGATCAGACTTGCTCTGATACCAATATGATGCAGAGACTAGTGAGGGTTGAGACTGACAAGACAAATTTTGGGCCCAACTTCCCAAACCTATTTGGATTCACTTGGATCATATTACCAAAAAACCATAAACCTCTCACAAGGCTATAAACATCAGTGACAACATACAAGGTGTGAGGGACAACTCTACAAGCAATGCCAAGTCCATTTTCCCTAGGCTTTAATGTGCAATCATGAGGCAAACTTGAATATGGTGAAAATTATCTTAGGAAAACATCCAATAAACCTTATGAAATATAATAAATGACATTTTTAGACCCCAAACAAGAGTAATTTGGTCACAACCACCAATCTAGGGTTTGACACCCTATGGGATACTTCTAGGCCAATTAGCCTTCAACATAGGGCAACACCGAAACACACAACCACAAGGTTCTTGAGCCCTAATTTTATGCATTAAATTTGATGTCTCAACAAGTCCTAAAACATAGTACAAACTCGGACCTTGACACTTTATACAAACCCCTAAAGTGTAGATTTGACCTGCTAGACCTAAAGCCCCAATTAGGTCACTTTTATAAAGAAAGTACCCTTAAAATGAATAAAATAAACACACCATCACTTGTAAAACCTCCTAAAATCTCCCAAACCACCAAATCCACAATCATTTGGGCTCCAAATGGCTCCAATTCTGCCCAGCACACAAAAGTGCGGTCAAAACATAACCTATCAGATAGATATGCCAGGTTGAAATTGCTTAGAAATATCTCCTCCTTCCACGACCATTCCTGAAACCATAGGAATATTAAATTAAACACACATTCCTGACATTACCCCAAGTTTCATGAAGTTTGGATAGGTGAATGTCAAGTTATTACATTTTTTGTTCAAAACCCTAGGTAAGAGGGATTTTTGACCCGATTTGACAAAAATAGATGGATCTTGCTCAATTATTTACCAAATATTCTCAAACAAGATGGAAATGAAATGCATCTCAATATAATAACATTCCATGCCCTTCCTTTTCAATTACCATTTTTTACAAAAGAGTACCAAGGACTCAAACATGGGTTTTTACAACAAATCTCAAGAAAACCGTGAAGTTTCTCATTGCCAATCACCAAAAACATTATATAAACCTTTTCCTCAGTTTGAGTGAGGCTTAAATAGACCAAATACCTCATATCAACCGACCATAACTTTGATTTGAACCATATGGAAGTTGGAAACCACTTTTTGCAAAAGTTCTTAACAAAATTGCAAAAATTGCCATGCAACGGTTTGCAATTTTGATACCTTGACACTCTAACCTATAAAACTCACCTAGATGTATCAAAATCATTAAAAATAGGCCAAATATGGATCAATATGTCAAATACATTGATCTCACCCATTTTGATACACTTGGGTGACCATTGACCACTAGTGGACCAAATAGGTCCTGATAGGCTACATAGCATCAAATGCCATAAATGCCTTACAAAGTTTGAAAAAACATCATGAAATGGTCCAATAGACCTTGTTACATCATAAGAAACATAACAAATCAAAAACCAAAAAACTGAAATCCCCTTGAGCCACTAGAAGCTCCTACACCAAAAACTCAAACTGGGAAAAACTACAATGAGAATTAAACTCACAATATATAATAACTATTTTACAATCAATAAGGCTTCCTGCCAAAAATATCTTACTGGTTCGAACTTACAAACTAAGACGCACAACTTCAGGCAAGATACAAAATAAAGAATTGCTCTACTGAAGGTCACTTCTTCAAGGCAAGATACAAAACTAATTTCATACATCAATAAGAATAATAGATTAAACTATACACAAAATACATTAGTTAGAATGCAAATAACAATTCCATGAATATACTCATCTAACTACTTTGTATCCTTAAATTCACTACTCTTACTCACTTTATATATCGATCATCTATACATCTTGCATTCTCATCACTTATGCTTCTCTCTTATACCTTTTATTCATCTACATACATGATCCACATCTATTACAACCAGTATATCCCATTTGAATCAAGAACAACCATCACTAGGTCGGCCAAGCATGTATGTGACATGTATATAGCATCGACCCAAAAGTATATTATTGAGAAGGTAAAATGGTATATACCAAGTCAACTCTCCTTCCAAATAATATCAAAATCATTTGCATCCAGCTGCTCAAACCAAAAAGCATAAATTGGTACCACCCAAAATCTATTTTGTGCAATGCACTGCTTATCCCAAACCAAAAACAAATAAAGCGGCTCACCCAAGGAAGTCATAACATTTTTCTTAACCAAAAATAGTCTCTTGAGATATAGCCAGAACAAATATTTATTCTAGTCCATGATAGGTTCCTCCAAAGAAATCACTAGAAGTATTTCTAGACCAAGTGAAGAACACCAAACCTCTCGAAACAAACTAACACATCATTCCATATCTTCTTATCAACATAATGTGAAGAGAACAAAACATCCAAACCACCTACTAATCTTATCCAATATCTGGATCACCAATAACAATCAAAGAAAAATGAGATTGACAAAGGTTTGACATCAATGACAACAAAGGTATCCAAATCTATAACACAATATACATGAATAGAAGTGATGTGGTATAGGGTTACTAAATTGGGAAGTTGTGTGTAGGTCCTTTGAGAGGCGTAGTGAGGAGAACTATGTGTAACTTTGACCCATTTGGAAGTAGGAATGTAGGTAGTCCTTGGTTGAAGAATGCCCCTGTGACTTCAATTTTGTAGGGGGGAGGCTCTAGGATGCTATAACTACCAACTTTAGGGCTTGGTCCCAATTGGTTTAACCATCCCTCTTTTGTAGTCGTTAGATGAGACCGATATAGGCATTAGAAAATTATGAAAGAGTTAAGAAAACCTTATAACTTGCATTTAATACATAATGTTTTTTTGAATAACAAATCAAATGAAGTGAAAGGGTTGAGTACCTTATAGTTAGTTTGTTTATCTTTTTTAGTCAAGGCCATCTTGTGTGGGATCTAAATGATTTCATGCACTTGCAAAATTTAGTCCCAAACCTATAAAAACTTGTGTATATACTCTTAGATTAGTCAATTGTGATCTACTTGTTTTGAATTAGGAACCTGTCTTCTAGTTATAGTGCTAAGCTATGTACAAGCAATGACTTTTATGACAATGGAAGGAATTCGGACCCTACAAGGGCATAGGCAGAGGATTGTTTTCCACTAGCATGTAGACTCTTCCTCTCCATCCAAGGTGAGCTTTGAGGGATAAATCCTAACCTTAATATAAGATTATTCAATCGAGATTGACAATAGTCAAGGACTGTATTATGTTGATAGATTGTTAGTTGTGACACCTAGTTAGTGATGGACTTGAAAAGCACTGAGAGGGGGGGTGAATCAGTGACACCAAATAAAACATTACTTCAAACACTAACTAATAGATGAACTTAACCAAGCATTTAAACAAAATACATGCTATCCAAAATGATATAATAGAATCCACAAAAAGTAAAGCATCCACCATAACACGTGTTTATATGTGGAAAACCCAAATAGGTAAAAACCACGGTGAGATGTAACTCATAAGTTAACTATCTGCAGTAATAGATAACTGACCGGTTAAGGTCTTACAAAGTTCTCTACTAGGAGCAAATCTTGTTAGAGATCCCAAAGCTTGATTAGAAGTTTATACCCTGTTAAGAGTACTACCCTATTAGGAGTAACCTCGATGGAGGATTTGAGAATCCAAACTAATGGATCAACTTGTTAGAGGATTTGTGCAATGAATCTTGCTAGAGCTTACCCAGTTAGGGGATTTGATTTTGTTGTAATGATTAGAAAATAATAAGAATGGTTTGATTTGTTCTGAGTAGCACAATACTTGCTTGATCAGATCCTTCCAAGTACATTCAACACTGCTCTTCAACTCATTCTCTATTCATACCATCATTAACATAAAATCTCTCGAATGATTCACTAAGATTTATTTAAATAGACATTCATATCTTATGTTGACCTAAGGAAATCAAAACACAATTTCCTAGGTGCAGTGTATCTAGACAAGTGATCAAAACTCATCACAAAAATGACCGCCAAGAAGTCGGTGTTGGTAACTCATCACAAAATCAAATATCGGTTACAACAATCAATACTGGTTGGAACAAAACATATGAACCGTTGTCTTGGAATCTTCCACTTGATCTCCATCTTCATCTTCATCTTTATTTTGATGTCGACTTAGTGTAGCCACAGGTTGTCTCTTATGCACATACCGGTTGACACAAAGTACTGGTTAGAGAGAAACCTTAAACATACTGGTTGACAGTGTAAACCAATTGAAGTTACACTGGTAGTCAATGTTATCATATGTGTGTGTGAGAGTGTTTCATCAATGACAACAAGTGATGAATAAATTACAATCATCATCAAGCCAACAATCTCCCCCTTTGGCATTGATGGCAACACTCAGAAAATTTTAGAGTAATACAATATCGCTAAGTCTGCATACACAACAAATTTACACATATACTCATACTCCCCCTTAATGCATGCATAAATACAAAATTTTCAAAAACACACATACATATTTCTACTCCCCCTTTGACAACAATGCCAAAATGAAAAAGTAAAATATATACATATATATATATATATAATCAGTATCAAAGTTTTCAACATATATTAACAACTTTAAAAAGTTCATGCATTGGCTAATCTCATAAAAATATCATTGAATTTTTGCTTCATCTGTGATAAAGCATTTTCCCATGATTCCAGTATGTTAGCAGTATACTCAAATGTAGACATCAGTTGGGAATGGAACTCTTCCATTGAGTCTAGTGTGCAGGTTTCAGGAGTAGCAAGAATAGCTTCTGCATTGAAGTAGGCTCTCTGAAGAATGTCGACCTATGATGTGAGCTGACTCTTGAGCTCTTTAAGAGATCAAAATCTCTTAGCCTTCTCATTATCACTCCTGATCAATCTATCATGCAAATCATCTATAGACCGGTTAATGGCATGAATAGAGTCCTGGAGTGGGACATATGCCTTGCATATCCTTTCCATTTCTTGCTCGGTTTCAACTTGATTCTTAGAAATGTCAGAATAAAAGAAAGAAACATTGGAGGTAAAGGCAAGATACTTTCCTCCAGATTCAATAGCTTTTCTCAACAGACTTCCATTATGAGATAGAGCCATTTTGTCACTTTCAATGTTCTTTGCCAGTTTATCTCCATATTTCTTCTTGTGGCTCTTCTCCGCAGACATTTGAGCAGCATCTTCAAGTGACTTGATTTGATCAGATGCATCTGCAATTAATTGACCAAGTTTGCTAATGGGTGTAGGAAGATGTGCAACAGCTGTTTCTGGTAATAAACCAAACAAACTTTCTACTGCATACTAGATTGTCTCTGCTTCAATCCTTTGCTCTTTCGGTCTCTTCTTATGCACTCTAGATTGCATAACATTAGCAATCTTCATCATTTTTTATGCGCTCGAAGTGTTCATATCAATGGGTCCTGAAATACTTAAAGAATCATCATCATCATCTTCAAGTAGTTTCTGCTTCGCTGGTTCAAGAGGTACACTCTTAATGATAGCTCTCTCTGTATTCTGCTTTGTTGTCTCTTCAGGTAACTGAGTGACAGCTTTCTCAGTAGACTCCTCTTGAGTATTTTCAATGACCGGTGGAGATTGGGGTTTCTCCAGTCATTTTGTTACCAGTTCATTGTCCACTTTCAGTTGAATAGCTAGTTGATCAACTAATGTAACCTGTACTTAAATAATTGTAGGAGGCTCCATATCTGGTACAGTGTTGTCTCCAGATAGGTCTACTATGTTCTGAACATCTTCATCAACAAGAATAATGGAATCATCCTTCTTCTTGATTGGATAGACTATGTCAAGTTGAACAATCTCCTCTTCATCCATTTTTGGTAGAGGAACATCATCTGTAGTATCATCCTTATTTCTAGAGTGGGTGAGTTCTTCCCTCTTTTTGATTACACAGGCTAGCTGATGTGTCTCAGACTCGATAACTGCCCTTTTTGCATTAATAAGCTTCAATCTCCTCATTTTAAAATGAAAATATACTTCGTATTGCCCAACTAAATCACTAATTCCATTCGAGGATAGATTGAGAAAATATTGTACAAATATTTCATCAATAATTTTCTTTTCCAATTGAATAGCTTCCTCCCATTTATCTAAAAGATTATTATACAAAGAGATTGAAATATCCTTTTCCAAGTCATGCGGATATCTATTGTAATGACCCAAGTAAGTTATTACCTGTTGAATGACTTGCTTCTTCTCATCTTCAGTGAAAGAATCAAAATATTCTTTAACATTGTCAAACCTATTCCTTCCTAGTGTCTTCATTGTTCTCTCAAAAACTGTGTCAGGTTTGTAAGTAGATATATCAATAGGTGTAGTTGCCTTTGGCACAACCTTTACCTTCTTGGGTGTTCTACCGGTTGCTTTTTCCTTCTTTGGTTCTTCTTCAGAATCTATTCCCTCAGACTCTAGTTGCGAAATCAATTTTTGATTTCTCTTCTTTGGTGCACTCTCCTTCTTTAGATATACTTTAGGTGCCGGTTCCTTTTTGGTTAGGACACTCCGATTCACCCTTGTGGTCTTTTTCACACAAGACGTTTCATCAGACTTCTTTTTCTTTCCTTTCACATTAGCTACAAGTACAGTACCGGTTTCTGTTAGTGCAACTTGGACTGCCACAATGTCCAATTTTACCTATTGTTTATCTTTAGGCGATGCTAATAGGGTATTAGCATAGCCGGCCAGTAAATCATGATTAACCTCATAGCTCATATCTTCCATCTCTTCCTCTCTGAGCTCAATTGCTTGCATCAAGCAAAAGTCAGTGGTAACAGTGAAGACTATCTTTTGCAAAATGTTTTACCACATCTTCAGGTAATCTCATTCTCATGCTCATCTTTTCTAAAATTTATTAATATACTTATTCAAGGCAGCTGAAAAAGTATTCTCCACAGCCTTAATGTTGTTCTTGATCTGTGCATTGACCGGTAGGTCTTTTCACCATTCAATGTCTCCAATTCTCGGTAGGAAGTTCTATAAATAGAAAAATAACTCAGCTAATAGCTGACCATATTTGAACTTTTGAGTGTTGTCCTTCTTAATGGATTACAAATTTTGAAATAATTGCACTCTGATGGCTTCACAGAGATCATAATCTTCATTATCAACAATCATTCTATGTGTTGTATGAATTGCTGCAGATGGAACACTATTAAGTCTACTGGAGTAAAATACCCGATTTCCTATCACCATTACTGCTAGTTTCACTGCAAGGTCTCTAATATTGTTGATAAAAAAAGCACACTTATCAAATGTAGAACCAGTTAATTTGAAGACAATATCCTTTGAAATTCATCTTAGCACAGGAATTTCACCGGTTGAGAAATAACCAGTTACAGCCTGAATAGCTTCCTTGGTTATTGTGTGAGTGCTCTCTAAATACATGTTCTCTCCGTGAACTCGACTCAAAATGATTCTGATGTGTTCTTCCTCAAAATATTCAAGATAGTAGGCGACATTATGAAAACCTTTTTCAAAAACCCTAGCATATTTAGTTTTAATCTTTCCATTCTTATCACAAAGTGATTTCAACTGTGTATAAATGTGTAGAATTCCTAAATCTTCTATCTTGCAATCTATATAACTGGACAAGTCACCTTTGACCACAACACTGCTCAGGACTTGCGACAATGCATTATAAGACATAATTTGATCCGCCTTTAGAGCTTCCTTAGGCTCAGCAGTGATCATCAACCTCTCTACAGACTTAGAAGTAGATACCATTCTAGTTAAACAAGTTTCAAAGTGGTATACTCAAAGAAATACCTTGTTTCTTGCACGTTGCTCTGTTTCTCGGTTGAAATGCCCAAATGCACACCAGTTCGCCTCTCTACAAATTTTGATTCAACTTAATTTCTCTAATCCCAAACCAATTCACCAATTGATAACAAGACAATATTATTTATCTCTGCAATCGCTTCAAATTTCTTTCTCGAAAGAGAGCGTAAAAATGACAAAGTAAAATTTTCTTTTATCCTTTTTACCAATTGCAATAAATGCTCACACTTTAGGGTTACAAACCCTAATTTCACCGCTCAAGTGAAAAACTGGTTGATAACATGTCAACAAAAAAGTCACCAAAATTCATGATTCAAACATTCTTTCCTGCTCATTTTACAAGGGGTCCGGAGATGTTTTACCGTTAAGCTCCCCTTAGCCATGTTAAAACAGGCTTAAGTCACTGGTGTTGGGTTCTCTTCACTGGGTGAAGGAACAGTTCTTCTCCAAGTGAGTAATCACTTTTCTTCTTCCAAATCTAATTCATATCCTCTCTGGTTTCCTCAAAATCAACTTTCTGCTTTCCTTTCTGATCCTTGAAAGAGTTGACCGGTTTGCTATTTCTTGATCTACAAAATTTTGCTAAGTGCCCCAGTTTGCTGCAGTGGTAGCAGACCATACCAGATGATCTCCAAGGTCCTGCATTTCAACTTCCTATTCTTCTTCTGCAGTTCATAGCCACATGACAAAAGTTATTATAGAAGGTGCAAATAACATTTGTTACCTTTTCCATCTCGAATGGACTAAACCGGTTGCCATAGGATCTTTTCCAGTTCAGGTTTACCCGGTTATCAAAGTTTCTTATCTGGTTACCATTTGGTCTTGGATGCATGTGTGGTACAGGATTGTTTTCTCCATATCTACACTCAACATGTCTATGCCCATACATTCCACATGTGAAGCAATGACCTTCAAACTTTCTAGACACATACCTAGCATTAGTGGTGTAATTTGCATTTCTTTTAGGTTTGTCTCTACAGACATTTGCAGTATGACTAGGCTTATGGCAAACAAAGTAGGCAGGTTTAAAAACCTTCTTACTGGTAGTCTTATTGACTTTAGGATCAATTTTGTTCTTTAGATAGTTGCTTTTTGTACCGAAGGATTCACCTTTTTTAGTTGTATGAAAACCAAGTCCAGAGATATCACCCTTCATTCTCTGTGATTGAATTTGTTCTTCCAACATGGTAGAACTTTTGACAAAATTCTCCAATTTCTCATTGGCTTCAGTAATCTTTTTGACGAGATCTTCATTATGCTTAGACAGAATCTCTTTCAGAGACGATGCCAGCTCAAGATCTAGCTTTAGGTTCTCCTTTTCTTCTGTTTCAGCAATCAAGTTCTCATGCATAGTGTCTTTTTCCCATTTGATCTTTATAATCTCTTTATCTCTTTCCTTGATAAGGTCTTCAGCAGCTCTTCTGGCTTCCAGTTCCTAACTCATGCAGATAGTGAGACCTTCTATCTCTCTTCTTAGATTCAGTTTCTCACCATGCAACTTTTCAACTTCTTCTACTAAAGCTTCAATATTGGCTTCATATGAAGAACTATTATCAGATATTTGTAACAGTTTTTTAGATAGCTCTCTCATTTTGACTTGAGAAGCTTTCAATTTGCCCCTAATGGATTCAACTTCAATTCTACTAGCTTCTAGCTCTCTAGCCATCTCGAAGTAGCTCTTGTCCCCCATGGTAGTTTCAAGACTCCCTTCTAAGCGGTTAGGCTTCAAAGAAGTTAGGCTCTGATACAAATTGATGGACTTGTAAAGCACTAAGAGGGGGGGGTGAATTAGTGACACTAAATAAAACACTACTTCAAATACTAACCGGTAGATGAACTTAACCAAGAATTTAAACAAAATGCATGCTATCCAAAATGATATAACAACATCCACAAAAAGTAAAGCATCCACCATAACACAAGTGTTTATATGTGGAAAACCCAAATAGGTAAAAACCACGGTGAGGTGGAACTCACAAGTTAACTATCTACAGTAATAGATAACTGACCGGTTAAGGTCTTACAAAGAGCTCTGCTAGGAGCGAATCTTGTTAGAGATCCCAAAGCTTGATTAGAAGCTTATACCCTGTTAAGAGTACTACCCTGTTAGGAGTAACCTCGATGGAGGATTTGAGAATCCAAACTAATGGATCACCTTGTTAGAGTATTTGTACAATGAAGCTTGCTAGAGCTTACCCGGTTAGGGGATTTGATTATGTTGTAATGATTAGAAAACAACAAGAATGGTTTGATTTGTTCTGAGTAGCACAATACTTGCTTGATCATATCCTTCAAAGTACATTCAACACTACTCTTCAACTCATTATCTATTCATACCATCATTAACATAACATCTCTCGAATGATTCACTAAGATGTCTTTAAATAGACATTCATATCTTATGTCGGCCTAAAGAAATCAAAACACAATTTCCTAGGTGTAGTGTATCTAGACAAGTGATCAAAACTCATCACAAAAATGACCGCCAAGAAGTTGGTGCTAATAACTCATCACAAAATCAGATACCGGTTAGAACAAAACATGTGAATCATTGTCCTAGAATCTTCCGCTTGATCTCCATCTTCATCTTCATCTTCATTTTGATGCCGACTTAGTGTAGCCACGGGTTGTCTCTTATGCACATACTGGTTGACACAAAGTACTGGTAAGAGAGAAATCTTAAACATATCGATTGACAGTGTAAACCAATTGAAGTTACACCGATAGTCAATGTTATCATATGTGTGTGTGAGAGTGTTTCATCAATGACAACAAGTGATGAATACATTACAATCATCATCAAGCCAACAGTTAGTGGATGGTTATCGCCAGTTGCATCTAGACGAGGGATACCTACATTGATCTAGGGTATGGATGAATTTTTTTGGGAGAATGTGGGCCTAGGGGCTAGTTGCATGCCGAAGATGGATGTCCTTATTTTTTAGTTATTCGACAGACTATAAGGAAGAATTTTTTTAATGAAGATTAGGTAGGTAATAATTGGACCAAGATCATAGTATAATTTGGGGCATATCTAGATGTGGAAATGGTATACTTGACCTTGTTGAGATGAGTACGGGCACTTGATATAGCATGGGATACATCAAATCCTATTGCCACCTGCTCATTGGTGTAGAAGACTAGGGAAAAGAATGTGACTATGGCGTAGTACACAATGCATTGGCATTCCTTTTATCTGGGATGCACTATGAGCAATTGATAGTTAGTCATTGTGGATGTTTCAATTTCTCACTATGTATATGTGATGTGTGCTTGAGTCACTTTCTATGGAATCAAAAAAATTATGAAAGGATATGACCCTTGTCTATGTTTGTACACTACTTGATGGTAATTGGTTATTTATATATTATGATTGGACTAATTTTGATTAATAGCTCCAATTTAAAGAGAGATCAGAGATCTCATATGAGAGGAGATAATCAAATCCATCTAACCTTCAAGGGTGAACTAAAAATCCTCTGACCTCCCTTGAAGGAATACATAGGTAGGGTCATCTAGAATGAATGCTTGAGGAATAGGTCTAGGTGTAATGGGAATGTTGACCTTAGGAGATTACCACCTTTGAGTGCAAGCACAAGTGGTCATATAGATTTGTCACCACTATGTTGATTGAAGAAATTATGAAGTCAACACTTCTAAGATAGAACAAAAATCTTGATCAGTTAAGTTGGTACTTAAAAAAGTAGCAACCGAGGGCATTTGTTACATTTTTAAGACTATACATCTCACTACCATCATCAATTAACATGGATTCATTCACCACTAAGTTAAACAACCCCTCTCCTTACTTATTACTATTTATAAAATGAATATACTTTATGTGATGATGTGATTTGCTCTTTAGATAACTCATTTAATCTAAATTAATTCATACTTAATTGCTTCATTTAATTGACTATAAATATTTCGATCCAAGCATATAGTGTAGAACAATATTCTAATCCCAATACATGTGCACACAACTATCTAAGATATTTATAATTTTTAAGATGTATAGATCTCACTACCTTCATCAATTAATATGCATTCACTAACCACTAATTTAAACAACACCTTTCTTTATTTATTACTCAAGTTCATATACTTTGTGTGGTGATGTAATTTTCCCCTCCTATAACTCATTTAATCTAAATTGATTTATAATTGATTGGTTCATCTAAATTGATTTATAATTGATTGGTTCATCTAAATTGATTTATAATCGAATCCCACTACTTACTCTCCTTGTAGTTGACTGTGTCTAGAATGGACTTCTCAACTTGAGGGGCTAAATTGTTGTCATGTGGGACCCTCAACCCTCCTAGACATCCTAACCTCTCCAATGGTGTTGTCACTAATAGTTCAAACTTTTGGTGTAGTAGAAGTTGGGGTGTGTTAAAAGAATTGGCATGATAACTAAAGAGAGGTACTATAGTTGTATTGAATTGTTGTGTGGTTATATAATTTACTGAACTATCATTTAATACAATTAAATTGAGTTAAGAACCATATGTAAACATTTTGTACAACATCTCATACTACCCTATTGTTGACCATTAAGATTATAATTAGTTATAAAAGGTGAGTGCAAATATTATATAGTCAATGAAGTTGAATACTATAAGAGTATTGGATTACACCATAAGATAAAAGAGATTAGAGTTAAGAATCTTATTGATCATATTATTGAATGCACATCTTCATAGAATGATATAAAGGATATAGTGTTGTTGTATATCTTGAGTATGACTTGGGCACCAATCTTAATGTAGTGTTGTTGTATGTCTTGAGTATGTCTATCTGAGGTGAGAAAGATAAATCCTATGACCTACTTAATACAAGCTTATCCAATCAAGATTGATAGTAGTCAAGAAGTGTACTCTAATTTAACTTAGATTTTAATTTTCTCAATGATAAAATGGTCAATAATAAACTTAGCGGTCAATGATAAACCTAGATTTAAGTTGGTCATAAATTACTTATATGAACTGTTTTTTTTTTTGTTTTTGTTTTTTTTTGGTAAAAGTAGCAAGCCACTTATATATATATATATATATATATATATATATATATACATATATATATATACATATATATGTATATATATATATATACATATGTACATATATATATATATACATATATATATGTATATATATATATATATCTATACATATATATGTATATATATGTATATGTATATGTATATGTATATGTATATATGTATATATGTATATATGTATATGTATATGTATATATGTATATATGTATATATATATATGTATATGTATATGTATATATGTATATATGTATATATATATATGTATATATGTATATATATATGTATATATGTATATATATATATATAAATAAGATAACTAATTCAAGAGCTCAATAGGGAAAGAATCAAGAAGAAAACCCTATGTCTTTTCTCAGATACAATGAAAAGAGAAGTCGGGGCTATAAGAAGAGACCCCCCAAAGATCTAAAGGGAAAAAAGGGACTGCCCATAGTAAAAACCTCATAGAGGCCAAAGTTCTGATTGATTAAAAAGCAGGTTTTAAGGACCTGAAACCATTACATCATAGAAAGGAAGAGAGCAGAAAAAGGATTAAAAGTCTGCATACAAAATGACTGGCTAAAAGACCAGCGAACAGAAAGAACAGCAAAAAAAGAAAACACAGCAAAGAGACCAAGGAGACACTACATAGCAATTTTCTTTAGCAAATCCTCTGCCTTTATCACCAACTCATCATAGGTCGCCCCTACTACTTTCAGCTCCTCCAGATCCTTATTCACTTTCTTTTCCTTCCTCTTGCCTCTAGTGTGGGTTCTGGGACCTTGAGCTTCCCCTGTTCCTTCAGTGTCCAGGTCAATTTCCTGGATTTCCTTGTCGTCATCAAGCTTGCTGATGAGGGTATGAGTATTATTGGCTGAGATTTTCAGAATGCTAAGGCTCTGCTCTGCAATATTCTTAAGGCACTCCTCAATTTTTTCCACTTTGATGACTGTATCCGAGAGTGTTTTTTCACTAGTTTCCGCAAGGGTTTTTCTGTCCAGCATCTCCTTTTCAATCTTCTCAAACCTGGGGTTAAAAGCATCTCTGATGTCTTCTGCTTTAGCAATAGTGTTTTTCAGATCCTCGATATAGTCAGCCATTGTATTCCCCTCTCCAATATTAATGGTCTCCAGAATCAAGACTCTATTGCAAAGTTTTTTATACTCATCCGCAACTTTCTTATACCCATCAATAAGCCATTCAATAGTTTTCATAAAACCATTCAAGGCCTCGAGAGGAGGGCCAGAAGAGGGAGTCACTTTTCCAGGGGTTACCTGTTTGTTTTTAGGAATATGGAGGGCAGAAATAGTGTCGGCGGCCCTGAGTGTCTCCTCCATTGTCTCCTTGTCCAGGCTATGCTCAGCTTCCAGGGTCCTAGCTTGCTTGTCATCTTCCGGTTCCTTGCCAGTCTCCTCTGTTTTCTTATGCTTTTTCTGGGTCTGGGCTTGGTTTTTACTTTTCTTCTTCAACAACCCCTTAGGGTTCTTCTTCTCCTTAGAAAAATCTAAGTCCTCTTCTTCCGAAGAGATACTGATCAAGGGTTTGCTTTGAAGTTTTTTGCTCTTAGAAGAAGAGGGTCTTGATTTCCTCTTCTTACTATTCTCATACTTTGACTTATCAAAGCTATCCTCATTATCAGTCAAGGAATCATTATCTGATTCCTCCTCCTCTGGAAAAGCAAAATCAAACATATCTTCCTCAGAGTCTTCAGAGAGCTGCATCTGGTTAATTTGACCGGCCTTTAAATGGTCATAAATGAGGACCATGAGACCTTGGTGCATTGCGGTATCTCCCAGAGGATTCTCTTTGTAGGCTTTTAGGGAGGCATTCATTGAGCAGAGCAAGAAGTAAGGAAAATTCACCTTATCATTATGCCTAAAATGGTTTAACAGAACAAAATGATACCCATAGACTTTCATAAACCTACCATCTAGAGTTATATACCGCATTAAAACAAAGAGAATTTCCTGCCAAGGTTTTGCAAAAGCCCTAGGCAGGTAATAGGTTTTGCTCAACTTTACCAGTCTTTTTTTCTCTTTCTCTGTAACCAGGTACCTTTCAATGGCTTCCCTGCTAACCTTCCGGTCTCTGTAGAAGTTGTAGCCCTCCTTGTTGAGACCCATAGCTTTAGCTATTAAATCTTCATCAATTTCCACCATTTGGTCACCCATTTTTAGCATGCCCTTCTTCCAATTTTTGCAGAAGAGGCTAGTTACCATTCCATCACGGCCGTGGAGTCTCTCTATGAAGCTCGAAAGACCACCCTTCTGCAAAATTCCCCACACCTCTTCTTTATGTTTCCACTCCTTGCAATTACTTGGCTCATATCGTCTCCTATTTCCACCCATGGTGTCGCTTCTCACAGCCCAATTTTGAAACTTACAAAACTGGTAAAATAGAGAGCTTTTCGGAGCTAAAACAAATACCCAGAAAGCGTGTGTGGCCTTAATGATCTGATTGATTATGAAACAAGTTTTGCTGGCATTGATGTTATAATGAGTGATTTTCTCATTATAGAAGTAACTCAAAGTGCTTACATCAGTACTTTCATTATTACCCTATCAATCAAGAGTCTTTGGGGTACTTCGATATCTTTCATCAATTATGATTTGTCTGATGTCTTCGGGGAGTCCGCTCTCACCCATCCACGTGGTAATAGTCTCATTCTTAACCGCCACATTTGTAGCCCAATCAGCAGAATAGTTGGCCTCCTGATAGATATGGGATATATGGCATTTTTTAAAGGTTCTAATGATGTCAATAGCAGAAATAATTATATTATGAATCAACCATGAGGGCTTTGAAGTCCCATTGAGGCACTTTATTATATTATTAAAGTCCCCTTCTATCCAAAGATAGGGGCAGTTCCATTTTTTGGCTAGGATAATGCCTTGAAGGGCTGCCATAGCTTCCGCTTTATTATTGGTTTGAGTACCAATAGGGACAGCAATCATACCTTTGCAAATGCCTCTATGATCTCTGAGAATAGCTCCACAACCTGAAGGACTTGGGTTTCCTCTAGCTGCACCATCGAAATTGATTTTGAGTCAGCCTTGGGGCAGGGTTTGCCATTTAGCTTCAAGCCTTTTATTGTAGCTGAGATTAGGATCATCAGTGATCTTCATACTCCACACTCTTAAGATATTTGACTCCAGGGATTTATTTGAGTAACAAGAAACCTCCATGATTCCCATATTTTCATGGATAGCCCTTTGAATTTTCTGAAAAATAGTGTCTTGATTTAGGGACACATCCCTGAAAATTCAGTTGTTTCTTTCTTTCCAAAGACCCCACAAAATGTGAGGAAGAGAGAGCTGCCACATACATCTCAGAAAGGGTTAGTCCATTGAATTTTCCAGGAGGAGAACAAATCTCTGATGTTACTAGGAAACACCCAAGCTATACTAAAGCTCTTGAGGAAGCTTTCCCAAACAGAGGCTGAGAAGGAACAGTGGAGGGCAAGATGGTCCATAGAATCTTCCTCTTGAAAACACAACACACACCTATTTGGAAGGGCAAAACCTCTACCTTTTAGGTTGTCAACAGTGAGGATCTTATTTTGGAGGATAGTCCAGAAGAAAAAATTGATTTTAGGAGTAAGACCTTTTAACCAAGCTTTAGACCAGAAAGGATTTATAGGAGGAGGTGGGGAAAGGACACAATACATCGAAGACACAGTTAAAATACCTTTGGGATCATGTTTCCAAATCAGGGAGTCCTCTTCATTGTTCAGCCAAATAGTAGACAAATGGGTCTTGAGCTTAGAAAGGCTAGGGTGGATACTATCAATGTTCAGCCAATTGTTCCCATCCCAGTAATATGCCACTAAGAAGCCAAAAGAGCCAATACAGGAAGGGGCATGGGAGGCCCATTCATGGGAGTCCATAAGGGGTTTATCAAAAAGCCAAGGATCCTCCCAGAATCTAACTTTTCTGCCATTTCCAAGTTTCCATATCACTCCTTTAGCAATCACATCTTTACATTTAGAAACATGGTTCCAAATATGGGATCCATTAATGCTGAAATCTGAATTAAGAAAAGAAGAGAGAGAAGAAGGCAGAAGGGAATACTTACTTCTCCAAATTTTGCACCATTCAGAATCAAAATGAAACCATCTCTAAGCTTGTTTGGACAAGAGAGCTTCATTTAAAGTACAAATCCTCCCGAGACCCAGACCACCTTTGCTTTTTGGTCTACAGACCTGATCCCATGCCACCAAGGACATTCTTTGCTTTTCCTCAACCCCAAACCAAAGGAATCTTCTTTGAATTTTCTCAATAGCTTCAACATACTTGACTGGAATTCTAAATAGACTAAGAGCATAAATAGGAATACTCTGAAGAGTAGTTTTAAGGAGAAGGAGCTTACCAGCTTGACTTAAGAGGGCCCCTTTCCAACCTGCAAGTTTTTTGTGAAATTTGTCTCATAGAGGCCAAAGTTGAGAGTAGTGGGACAAGACAAATCTAGAAGAAACCATAAAAAACTACCCCCACAACCAGATATCATGAAAACTTGGGGAGCAGGATTCTGGTTACCAGAACACAATAAATCTACCACAATCGATTTCCGATTGTATTATATCGGAACTTTAATACTGGTATTCCTTTTGTATTAGTCGGTTCAAAGAGCCTCCATTACCAGTACTACCCAGTTGGTTAACACAATGTCTCTACTACCAGTTATCTTGTACCGGTGGAAATAAAAGAAGAGACCAAGTAAAGTTGTGAGATTTTGCCAAGATCTACAGGCAATGGAAAGAACAAATAAGAGAGAACAAAATAGATGATAGAAATAAACTATATTCTATCAAGATGAAAATACTAATCAGCTAGATCATTACAAGATGTTCAATGATTGCCCATACAAACAATGTAGATGAGCCTGCTTATATAGGCAAGGCTATATGGATATGTGAGCACACAAACATGACATGTTGCTCAATAAGAAACAATGGTAGGTAGGAAATAGGTGTGGGTAGGTAGGAGAAACAATAAAATATTCCACATGAGGTGGAATGTAACAACAAGATAAGATCAACACCATAAAAGGTGGAAATTCTCCTACACACACTATCCCAATGTGGCACAAACACCCAAGTGTCTCATACCCAAACTACTATTAAATGCATGAACCTAAGTAAACTTAAGTAAAGTGTAATAATATCCATGATGAATAATTATTTACACCAACAAAAGCTGCCACAACCGGTTGTCGGATGTATCATACCAGAACTTTAATACCAGAATGCTTGTCATATTAACCGGTTCAAAAGGAACCTCCATTACCAGTTCAACCCAGCTAGTTAACAAAATGTCTCTACTACCGGTTCTATTAAATCGATGGAAATAAATGAAGAGACCAACAACTATTACCTAGTATAGCTAATATTGCACATAGGCTTATAATTTTGCAACCCGACCATCCTCAACATTTTTCAAAATGGAGATCTATCTGACGTCCATAGTTATGCTTATCAAAATAGGTACCAAATTTACCCTTTTCTTTACCCATCCATCGACTAGACATTTTCATCTTGATGTTCTTGCACCATGCCCCTGTCGATTATGGGTGGAATTTGAGCTGACCCTGCAGCTTCATTGGAGCCATGCGATAGCATAGGCCCTAAGTCAACATTCAAATCTGGCACTACCGGTCGCAGGGGTGGATTCACCTCAAGAGGTTCGTTGCAGAATTAACAGGGTGCTCGACTTTTTCTTAACTAAAGTAACCAATTTTTGCCCTATTTCCCTACGGTGTCTATCCAGAGCACTTTGGATATAAGAAAAGTTCTGCATCTCCAGTGTATGTTTAATGTTATCATAAATTGACACAAAGGCATGTCTGGATAGGAGTAAATACCATGGGAAAATGCCTCCAATGTGGGTGTCACCTTCCTACAAGTCATATCTTTGGGCTACAAGGAGAAGTTTATTACCAGGCAAAAATTCATGCTTGACAACTTTGGCAGCAATTAACTCAAGCATTGAAAGGGATTGGAGCATGTCAAAAGGATTTGATAAGAAATATAGATAAGTTATGAAGGGAAGATGGCCCATCTTGCCTGAGGAAATAGGCTTTCTTCACCAATCACCCACTTGATGCTCCTCTCGATCTGGTATGATTCAATTTGGAATACTTGTCCCAGAAAAATGTCTTTAATGTGCTCCGTGAAGGGTCTCTCCCACTCTTCCACTGCTAATAAGAATCTATAGTTGCACGGAAAATACTCTGTGTTCTCTCTGTGACATGTAGCGCAAGTAGAGTCCATTTGCAATCTTCCTTCCATTGAAGTCAGCGAGCCCTAATCTGGAGTTCTGTATGTTTTCCCTCTTCAAAACCTGTGTTATGCACAAACTAGTTTAGCTTGCGAGGGAAGAATGCCTTTTAGGTGGAGGAAGTGATGTTTAATAGTCAACCTGACCGTCTATATTGTAATTATGAACTCTTCCTACTTGCAAGAATTCACATGTGACAACTTTACTAAACCATGAACGAGGTGTTATCGGTGATGGTATGATGAAAGAATAAGTATCTGGTAGATTACTGAGAGGGGAGGTGAATTAGTAACTAGAAAAACTGATACAAACTTCCCAAACTCAAAACTCAATCTCACAAAGTAAACTTATCAATGAAATACCACTGTCAAGATCAATACTCATAAGAGTACCGGTTGACTGTTATAGCAACTTAACAATAAACAACATCAAACTTGTAAACATCCAAATGCTTCATTTCTTAACACTTCCGGTTATCATGCCTTGTCAAAAATAATTAATCAAATCAATCATAAGATCATAACCACAAAACATTCACCACATGACACGAGTATTTATACATGGAAACCCAAATAGGTAAAAACCACAGTGAGATGGGACTCACAAGAAAATATTTGAACTCTTCTGAAGTTCACCCCGTTAGGAGCCTAGCCTGTTAAAGCTTTTACAAAAGTCCTGTTAAGAACTTATTCTGTTAGGAATCACCTGGTTAAGGGATTGATTACAAATGCCTTGTTAGAAGCAGATACCCTATAAGGAGTAACCTCAGTAGAGGATTTGAGAATCCAATCTAATGGACCACCTTGTTAGAGCACTAGTACATTTGGGCCTAATTTCTGACGGCTAATTGTCGGAAGTCCGATGACACCATGTCGGACGTCCGACCAATTTAACCATTGAAAACTCGTCGTCGATCTTCTCGACGATTCCATTTGTATCGGCAATCCGATGACGTTATGAACTCTTCCGACAGTGGCTATATTTTCTCCCTCGGCCAAAAATTTTGACGGATTATGGTCGGAATTCCGATGGCTGCTATGTTTGCTCCACATAGAATTGTCCGACAAGAAAGTGACGTTGGATATACAACATCCTTATCAGATGTTTCTTTAGTTGTTATCGGAATTCCAACGGTAGCAGATGTTGTGGGTCAGACAGCTTTGTCGTTGGTGCATGAAAGCATTGAACGAGTTCTACTTTTAAAAATTGCATAAAAAAAGTTTATTTTATTTGATTCAATGTTATTTGCAAAAAAAGGTTATCAATGATGTTTCCTTTCTCCAAGAATTGTCTAGGATCTTTCCGTCAGATAATATGTAACATCCAATGACTAAATATTTTCTTTACAAATGCTTATTTTATTTAATTATCATTTGAGCGTGAATTATAATTTATATTGTGCGGAAGCAAAAGATACAAGTTGAAGACTCGTGTGCACGTAAATTTTGTAAAAGAAAGCAAGCAGGCATTATCTTCAATGACATGGAAACAAGCTCATCGACTTCCTAGAAGAGAGCAATTGGAAAAAAGTAGAGGAAAGTGTTAAAGGGTGATAAATACATAGAGAGTATGCAATACAAACAAACAATGTCTGGAGTGTGTGATGTGACGTCTCTACTTTATGTCCGGAGGGACTAACTAGTTTTGGATTTCCTGGGAAACCTATTGGGCTAGGATTGGAGGAAATCAATGTCTGCATGCAAGGACCACCTTTTTTCTATTATGAGAATGATGCTTTTGCACTGAAGGATATTTGGAAAGAAATATCCAAAAATTTCTATAGTGTGGAACCAGAGTTGGTGGACTCAAAGTACTTTTCAGCTTCAAGAAGAACAAGAGGTTATGTACACAACTCCCAATAGAAGGGCGATTTCAAACATTACCTCTCCCGCCCATGACTATTCAGGAAGTGCTTCAATTGAAGCATAGACTAGAGACGATGTGGTGGTGTCCTTCGTGAAGAACTCTGCACTAAAATAAAAAATTCATGAGGAAAACTACAAGATAGTGAACAAAAATACATTCTTGAAAAGTGTGAAGAATGGATCTTGGTTTGGGTGGGGCCAGGTCAGGTGGCTCCTCTAGAGGTTGACGAGATAGAAATCATATTAGGATTTGAAAAAGATCACACTCATGGAACTTCGTGTGCGACTAATCGATTATGTTGTTTGGGTAATGCATTCCAAATAGATACAGTTGTATACCATTTATCTGTCTTGAAATCCTTTTATCCTGATGGCATTAAATTAAAGTTCTTTCTCTATTTTCAAGTGATCTTTGGAGCAGAGGTTGCTTTGCATCGACCTGGGATGCATTTAACTTGTGTTGTATCTACGGAAATATGTATCCTAGGTCGATGCAATGCAACCTCTGCTCCACCAATACCAAATAGAAGAGAAAGTACTTTAATTTAATGTCATTGGGATAAAATTCTTTCAAGACATATAAATGGTATGCAACTGTATCTATTTGGAATGCATTACCCAAACAGCGCAATCGATCAGTCGCACACGAAGTTCCATGAGTGTAATCTTTTTCAAATCCCAATATAATTTCTATCTCGTCAACCTCTAGAGGATCCATCTAACCTGGCCCCACCCAAACCAAGTTCCATTCTTTTCACTTTTCAAGAATGTATTTATGTTCACTATATTGCAGTTTCCCTCGTGAATGTTCAATTATAGTGCAGAGTTCTTCACGAAGGACACCACCACATCGTCTAGAGTCTATGCAATTCAATTTTTTTCTTTGATCCCATGGAGGCCATCCTTTGTCTGAGGAAGTGCCTCCTCAATAGTCATGGGGGGGAGAGGTAATGCTTTAAATTTCCCTTCTATTGGGAGATTGTGTACATAACCTCTTGGTCTTCTGGAAGCCAAAAAGTACTTCGAATCCACCAACTTTGGTTCCACACTATAGAAATTTTTGGATATTGTCTTCCAAATATCCTTCAGTGCAAAAGCATCATTCTCATAATAGAAAAAAGGTGGCCCTTGCATGAACACATGGATTTCCTCCAAGCGTGGTCCAATCGGTTTCCCAGGAATTCCAAAACCAATTAGTCCCTCTGGACATAAATTAGAGATGTCACATCACACACTCCAGACATTGTTTGTTTGTATTGCATACTCTCTATGTATTTATCACCCTTTAACACTTTCCTCTTCTTTTCTCCAATTGCTCTCTTCTAGGAAGCTGGTGAGCTTGTTTCCATGTTATTCAAGTTAATGCCTTCTTGCTTTCTTTTATGAAATTTACTTGCACACGAGTCTTCAGCTTGTATCTTCTGCTTACACACAGATATAAATTATAATTCACCCTTAGATGATAATTAAATAAAATAAGCATTTGTGAAGAAAATATTTAGTCATTGGATATTACATATTATCTGACGGAAAGATCCTAGATCCAATTCTTGGAGAAAGGAAACAGCATTGATAATCTTTTTTTCAAATAACACTGAATCAAATAAATTAAAAATGTTTCATGTAATTTTTAAAAGTAGAGCTCATGCAATGCTTTCAAGCATCGACGAAAAAGCCGTATGACCCACAACATTATTCATAATAGAACAAATCACCATAATAGGCTATTATAAAGTATCTATACAAAAATATGAAAGAACATTAAATTACCATTACAAACCCATAAACCATTAAATAGTGAAAATAGATATAAATTTGTAAATGTCTCCCTACAAAACCACAACCATAACCAAAACAAAAAAAATTATTACCCGCAAAAACTAAGTAGCTTGCATGGCAGGGGGCATGATGCCCTTGCAAACGAACTTGGGTTGATACCAAGAGGTCTTCCAATCTTCTTACGTAGAGGCAAAAATATTGTATTGACATTAAATATTCAAAAGAATATCCTATGCCTCCCTACAGTTATCTAAAACCTTCACCACCAAATCAAGCTTCTAAGAGTCTTTAAACAATCTCACCATGCTGGTGAGTTGCAAGTCTAAAACATCTCTCAGATGATCAAACCGTTTCTTAATTTTTTTCTTCTGAGTAGTCAATGGATTTAGTTGCATGTACAAGTTTTCTATTTGAAGCCTTTTGTTTCCTTCTACATCATTCTTCATGTCTATAATATTGGATAGTTGTACAATTTGTGATGCTATAATATCTATGTGACCCTTAATATCCTTAGTATATTTAGGTCATTTTCTTTAAAACATGTATGCCACCACTACATACTTTACACTTTTCTAAAAAAAAATTAAGCTTTCTTGTAGTTGGATATGTGTTGTTGCACATCTAATCACCAAAACTTCTAGTCTTTTCTCTTCCACCTTCTTCTCTACATCCTTCAAAACTTTGGCTTCCAATTTCAAAGCACATTCCTTAAATCCATTAAGCATCAATTGTATTTTCTCTACACTTGACAAAGACTCATCCAAAAATACTTCTAGAAGTCCTTCATGAAGGACTTTCACTGCATCATTAATAAGTTATGAGCCCTATATTTGAGACTTAATAAAATTCTTGTGAGTAGAATGGTGAAGTTTATCACCCAAACAAATCATATGCAAGGAAAACAATCACTTAAGGTCCATCTGATCTTGAGACATTGATGCCCACTTTAGCATGTCCCATCCTAAATATCCCCTAGGCATGTTTTGCTTCGTGCCTACTTTGATTCTACTTACATCATCTTGAAATCTGCATTTTCAACTCCTTCCTCAACCTCTGTTCAATTTTAAGTCCTCATTGACAAGACTAGGATACCTGGTGCAGGAGCACCCTTCCAAGCTCTTCCTCCTTCTTTTTTTTGTTGGTGTTATGCTTCTTTTCAAGCCATTGTATATAAAATAAAGGGCCATGTGCTCATGGGTCATAGTTAAGGTCCTAGTTGAGGTCTTAGGGTCATAAGTCAAGATTGAGATTTTCTTGAAATTTGAGGGTATGTGTGCCTTTGAGGTGTTTAGGGGTCCTTCATAGCATGGTGGTATCCTTAGGTATGCCCAATGTGGTTCTAGGAGTCAAGAAAAGCAACATTGGGAAAGTTGCTCAAAAGTTGCATGACAACTTTTAAAAGTTGTCAAGCAACTTTTCCACCATGAGGTCAAAATCCTTAATGTAGTGTAGACAACCCTAATATGGGCACACATACCAAGGCAAATGTAGTATAAGTAGTTAAAAACCCTAAGTTAATGGGTTGGATGTCAGACATTGTACGGCCCAAACAAACTGACTTGACTGTGACTGCAATTTTGTTGCCAGTCAGCACAAAAGGAGTAAAGAAAGATTATTAATAGATTGATTTATGTGCAAAACTATGTGGAGTGTCTTGTATGGTGTACTTACTCTCATTTTGAGCATTTAGATTAGGTTTTGATTTGTAAGGGAGGACTGTTTGTAATTATTTTGTGAATTTGCTCCTTACTATCCAATTTTGGACTGGTTTGTGTAAATGGCTGCATAACTCCATTCCCCATTGTGGAACCACCATGAAACCATGGGGAATGAGAGTGAATACCTTGTTCTATAGTTTAATTCAAGTAGGGCCCTTGAAAATACAAGGAGGCCAAACAAATACCCACTCCTAGGCAAGAAGGGTCAAGTTGCAGAGGTCTTGGAGAGCAAGGTTGGTCAAAAGAGAGTGCACCCTTTGGAGGAGGTGTAGAGGAGTGTGTGAAGAATCATTGGTGTGAAGGAGGAACCTCCACCAATCTAGACAAGGTGGCTAAAACACAAAACATTCACTATGACCTAGGCAGACCTTAAAAACCCTCACAAAACCCTTAAAAACCCCAAAATTCACCCTAGGCACTGTACGGTCACTTGGAGGCCCAAAACCAGATAAATCCTTGAGCCCTTTCCAAATGATTGGTAGTCCATTTTGGGAGTTTGGGTTTTTTTTGCATCATTTGTGAGAGGGAGCCCTAAAGGACCAGGTAGGAGGCCTAATTGGTCAAAATCCTTGTAGCCCTATTTTGAAGGCAAAACCACAAAATAGTGAAATCGGTAAGGGGTTGAAAGCTTGAAACCTCTTGGGGGCACATGGATGGGTGGAAAAACCTTGTTAGAGACCTGACCTATCCTTGCTAAGACCTTGGAAGGTGTGGAACAAGCCAAGCCCTTATTAGCCTTAGTAAGGGGTTTTGAGTCTCATGAGTAGGTGAGACCTTAGGAGCAGCATTGCAACTCATTGGTGGGTGGATTGGGCAAGGTCAGGGGATTCCTCAAGCAAGGGAAGTCCTAGAGACCCTAGGGTGTGAAGAGAACACCAGGCGATCCAAGGGAAGGATCCAAGAGCATAGACTAGGCTAGTCTATCCCATACCCCATCCCATCAATGCCTTAGGTGCCCTGGTACTCATGATTGGGACCCAAAATATGACCCCTCATTTCTTGCCTCATGTGTGAAAAAAATTCAAACACTTTATGTATGATTAGGTATAAAAGGAAGCCTACCCTGTCATTTAAAGGGGTCTACCTGCAATTCAAGTGATCTCTTAATTATAAAATCAATTCAATTCCAAGTGAACAAGCAATCAAGCATTCATCAAGCATTGAAGGAGAATTCAAGTTAAAGCACAACATTCATGATCAACAGTCTACATGACATCCTAAAACCTTGTGTGAGGATTCAAGAAAGATTCATCAAGGTATCATGTTCAATTTTAAGCATTTTTAGATTAGATCTATCCTTTCCCTCAAAATAAAAACATTATACTTCAAGGTTAATTCACAACCCGAGGTTCTACCTAGGAAATCCCCCATCAACAAACCTGTTTTCGTCATTTTGTGTGTAGGAAATTGATTCAGGAGTTACATGTGAAGAATTTGGCAAAGTAAATGATGATAATCAAACTCAAATTTTGATGGCATGAAAAGTAGAAGAGTAGACCAGTTCACACCTCCTAGTCCCAAGAATTTTTGACAACCTTCTGATAGTAGATTCTATGTAACATCCTAATCCAAAAAGCATTCATTTTGTCTACATCTGACAGGTGGAGGATCTGGTCAATCCGCACCTCCTAGTCCCAACAATTCTACTTGAACTCTTTCACAGGAGAAGAGATATGACTTCTAGGTCCACTAAGGAGATGCTTACTATTAGTCATATGATAAGAGAAAAGAGAAGAAATGTGAATACTACTAGCTAACAAGTTGTGTAATGTTGGTTGATTCATGCTACATCATGGATTTAATTGGCTAGCAAGTTGTGTTATGCTAGGTGATCCATGATAGAGAAGATTAACAAATAAAACCATTTGTTCGCAAGGCAATCCAAAAACTCTACTACAAAATGGTTGTTGTAGTGACACAAAACACAAACAACAATAATAACCAACACTTGAAAAGGTGTAAACAACAACAATGATCACACTAGCATTAATCCATGCTATTCCAAGTAACGAATCTCAAAAAAATAATAACCATGCCCTAGGGGGCACTATGTAACACAACACTTCTAGTTTGAGGATATAACATAAATGAATTAACACGAGAAAAAAGGAGAGCTCATATGCCTCTCCTTAAGATGTCAACATACCTCTAGGTTTATATCTTAAGGTAGATAGCAATTAAGGATAAGCACCTTCAACACCAAGAAGATACCCTTAATAAACATACATGCATTCCAAGCTAGGAAGAAAGATCCTTGTACATGCCCCATTGCTATAAGAAAGGAAGAGATAGTTGTAAAAGAGATATTTTTCAACAAGTGTAAAGGGATCATTTTAAAGAGGGAGGAAGATATCTTTTCCTAAAGATGTCTACCTCCAAAAATAGAGGAGATATTTAATAAAGATATCATCTTTTAAATTAAGAAACGGGCAAGAGATTAAGAATACAAGCCTTCCATATTGCACACTTCAAGGTATATTCAAAACTATCTGACCTAGGAAAGCCCCCATCAACAAACCTATTTTCGTCATTTTGTGTATAGGAAATTGATTTAGGAGTTACGTGTGAAGAATTTGGCAAAGCAAATGATGACAATAAAACTCAAATTTTGATGGCATGAAAAGCAGAAAAGTAGGCCAATTCACACCTCCTAGTCCCAAGAATTTTTGACAACCTTTTGATAGTAGATTATGTGTACCATCCTAATCCAAAAGGCATTCATTTTGTCTACATCCGATAGTCATTGCTAAAATCAGTTTAAAGTGTATTCATTTAGGGACCTTTCATAAAATATTCTCAACTTACACATCATAAAAGGATCTTAAAATATTCATTGTTTATAATGATAAGAATTTGGTTGTTCCATACACCTTCCTTTACTATTTTAAAAATATCATCGACCAAAATATTGTGCAGCAGTAGTATGGAGTGCATTTCATCTATTGTATGCCCAAAGATTTCATCATACCACTTTCTTTTCAAAAGGCACCCAAAATTTGATCTATAGTTATTTCCAAAATCTCTAAAATAACCCTACTTCTTGGTGTTGGAATCAGTTCTAAGATTTTATAACAAGGGTTTCTATATTTTAAATGTCTGTATTAAAATATCCATAACACCCCCAATATTCAATTGTTGTGCTGGTATATAAGAAATGTATGCATATCAAACCTTGTTCCTAAAATCTTTATTTTTTGAAATCATGGAAACATTACATAATTTAAATGAAGGCAACCAAAAGAACGCAGAGAGATTAAAAAACTCTTTAGAGCAACTATTTTACATACCTCAAATAAAAAATTGTAGGGTGGAACAATAAAAAATGGCAAATCAAAGAAAGAATGAAAGATCCACACCAAATTCTTATACAATGCAATCCAATTGAAGGATTTTCATTCAACACAAGATAGTGAAGGGGTCATTATGATGATTTATTTGAAGGTTCATAAGTTAAAGGTAGTCACTAACCTATAAAGAGTGAATAAATTGAAGAGCCCGATGAATTGCCAATGTAGCATGAGGATGTATGATGTTAACAATAGCAAAATGATATTATGATGATGGCAAAACTACAAAATGTTTTGATCATATTTTTATTGAGAATGAAAGCAACCACCTTGAGCTCATGAATGATAGGCATTGTGTTGTAGAGTATCAACCCTTGTTGAACAAGGGTGTCACATTTTTTATCCTCGATCAGTACAAGGAGACATTTTGTGTATTTGAAGTGGTTTCAATTAGCCATTTTGTGTATAAGTAGAGAGGAGAGGTCGATGTCTTTGTTTATTTGCCTACAAAAAAATGAAAGAGGTCCTAATCAAGGAACACACGTGTCCAAGCAAGGAGAGAATTTGGATTGAGGACAATTCTATACAAGAAAGGATATCAAGTCATAAAAGATAAAAATCAACAAAGGTAAAGTGGATCCTTAAAAAAGAGGAACAATTGACAACTATTATTCTTGCTCCACAATGTAGAGACAAGAAGAACTAGGCTATTACATTTCCTCCCGAGTATGATTGCACGTGAAATCGTAGTACCATGAATGGCAATGAGCCCCTAATAGGTTATTAAGCTACCAATGTCATATAGCAAGATAAAAACATAATAGGTTATAAATGTCATTTAGAAGGGATATGATGAGTGTATAACTCATTGTAACCTATTATTTAAATGTTACTAGAACTACAATAAGTTGTTGAATTTTAATCTCCAAATCATGACATTCATTAGTGGAATAGTTGATGATGCTTGAAAAAATGATTGTCCTAATTTTGCTTATGGTTTTTTCTTCAATTTTTCAAGGGGAGAGTAATAAAGTTGGCTTTAAGAAACTCATACAAAATTATCTCTTGTTGTGATTAAAAGTTGTTGGAAAAGTCATAGATATATTAGGCAATGGGGGAGGGGATGTCAACAAAGGAGAAGGATAGAAACCTAAATCTTCAAAAAAAAATGTAATGTATATTTCTCACGAACCTCCACACTTTATTGCACACATCCTAAATCATGTCCATTGCATCCATGTGTATAACTAAATGTGGTATTTAAATCATGTCTAGAGGAGTGTGTTCATTCATATTTTCAAAAGATCCTCAACCATCATCAAGACATGTGTTGGAAGAAGAGGTTGGAATAGATTTAGAAGAAGCTTGAATAATTGACACATACAACTCCCTTGAGACTTCATATTTGGATAGAGGGACCTTATATCAAATTAAGGATGGCATGAGAGTGATATATGTATTAGTGTAATTATTATACTTTTTGAATATTTAGCTTTAGTATAATATTGGAAATAGTATCTTATACTAATTAGGGAGTCGTAATTAGGATATTATTTTCCCATTTTTAGTTGTTGATCTCATTATTTAAGACACAAATTATTTTCATCATTTCTTTTCTTTATGTGGAATATATATCTAATGTAATTATTTATATTTTTAATAATAAAATAAATTTATTGTAGTAATCATGTGGTTTTTTAATTTTATCTCTTGTCTAAGAGAAAGTATTGAAGATCATAACTCTAACATGACTTTATTTTGGATGAGTAATGTTGGTGTTTACATCGCCATACTTGGGCATAGCTTAATCAGGTTCTTCAAACCTCTTCTTTCATTGTAATTTTGAGATATATGCTTCAGTTAGTGACTGTCTAATGTCTTCAGAAAATCAATAGCATATCTCTTGGTAGTTAGCCTATGTAAAGATCCTATGATTGCATTGGAACTGGTTTATAATGAGATTTGAATGGGCTTGTAGTTGTAATATGTTTTCAGAGGTTGCATGACATGTTTGTCGAAATCCCAATAATCTAGTGAAGTCTGATTTTGATACATTGTGACAGTCCATGTAATTTTACATTAGTTGCCTATAACATGTATTTATGACTATCAATGAGGCATTTGTTTGATTTAGATATGAAATAAGAGGAATTTGAGGTTGCATCATCATATTTCCATTTTTTGAGGACTCTTGCAGATTTGACATTGAATATTCCTTGTTTTTTAGTCATCATTGGACAAGGGATATTACACAATCATACTAAATAGATTTCAAACCCCATAATTCATATAGAGAACAACAAATTTGGACTCAAGAGCTTCTAGAGTAATTTTTGAGGTTAAATGAATCTATGAACAATAGTTTAAACATGAATAGTGTTTATTTACACTATGAATATTATTTGATGTTGTGATTAATGTCTTAGGCATGGACAATGTTTTAGGTGTGAATATTGTTTTCAAGTATGAATAGGTTTTTTTGGTAATGAAGAGATTTTCTAGGGGCTATGAATAATGGTTTAAGCCTTGTGTAGTTTTTTCAGGCTTGTTTTGCTTGCCTAAAGGAATAGTTTCATGAAAATAGACATTAGTTGGGAATACGATATCCAAATTTTAAAGAATAAATAGCCATTGGAATGTTGATTCTATGATATAAAACATCTTTAAAACATGTACCCTAGCAATTGCAGCTACAACATGTGACAAAATTCCTCTATTATTTATCCTATGATAGATGTTCATACCATGTTCCAAAACTTCCAATTTCTGTGAGGCAGTCTGTCAAACAGTCGGCGTGCCATTTCAAAGCTCCCATTTTCGCACAGGCTGGGGGATGTTGACAGAGCTTTACACCTGCGCCCAGGCCAACAAAGAATCAGAAACATCACTATCTATAGGTGCAAAATAGATGGGTGACCGATACTAATGAATGAAAGAAGGGGAATGAAGCCTATTGGTCTTTAGCCCCCGGGAGCATGCCCTATTCCATGAGCCGACATTGCTCCCATTTTCACAAACCCTATTCCATGAGCCGAGAATGCTTGAAGTTGGCATTAATCGGTCAAAATGGTTCACGTGCCTCATCCAAAACCTGGAGTATGCTTACTCTGGGTGAGAGTACACTGTTGGGGCCACAACGTGAGAATGGGAAGAGGCCACGAAAATGATTTGAAATGTCTTGGTCTTTTGTGTTGTTTTTTAAGTAATGCCCATGTGGTCGTCAGAATTTCAACGAACGCGGACACTTTTTGTAAAAAATCACAAATTTCATTGCTAATTCCTTCTTTGTTGAAAACAGATATTGAATTATCTTCAGAATTCCGACGAATGCAAGCAATTTTTCAAAAAAAAATCAAATTTGTTCACAATATACCTTCTCTGGCCGAATTTTAGGCCAAATGTATTAGTGGAGGATTTAATAAGTAACCAAGCTTGTTAGAGCTTACCCGGTTAGGGGATTTCAATTTTGCTGTAATTGTCAGAAAACAACAGGAGTTTCTTGATCTATATGAATAGCACTACATTTGCTTGATCAGATCCATTTAAGCTTCTATCTGCCTTTACTCAAACTACAAACTCATTCTTCGGTTAGGCAACCACACACTCAACTGATTTCTACAAACTCTTGCCAACACTAAAACAAAACAACTTCATTGACCTTAAATACAAATCAATTAGGTCTGTAACACAACAAAAATATAATCCTCTCATCATCAAGATTACAAACAAGTCGGTACAAGCATGACCATTGGATTACATAGCAATCTCGTCACATCAATCAAGAAAACCTCAACCGCTCCTTGATCACCGCTTCATCGAGCTTAGTAACTCATCACACGCTTTGCATTAGATGCAATACATTTTGTTCCTTCCCTAGACAAACAAACATGCCAAAACATTTGAACTTGTCTTCATAAAATGACCATACATGTCACCATCATTACTGCTCAACATCAGATCATAAACCAACACAACCAATTCAACAACCTTAATCAGTTAGGGTTTAAACAAAAAAAAATAACTGGTAGGGTTTACCGGTTACATAACATAGAAAGGGTTTAACCTTTTACTCCGATTACCGGTTCAACTCACAAACTTACATACCAGTTTACAATAACCTTCACAAATCTCTTCCTACCAGTTACAAGACAATATCAACAATAACAACAATATCGGCAACATCATTAATATCATTACCAGTTCAATTGACATCAATGACAACATAACATATCATTAATGCAATCTTCATGCAAATGCCAACAATCAGATTACATCTCACACGCGCCAAGGATGTAGTCATGTATGCAAAGATGACGAGGGACTAATTTAATACATTTTGCACATGCGGTCATGCTAAGCGATTAATTCACCCTGGTTTGAAGTCATTCCTGTAAGTGAAGTTAAATGGCATTTAAGCGATTAACCATGATGGTTACCATGTCTCATCACACACGAAATCTCATCCCATAAAATATTTTTTAACTGCAGAAAATCCTTTAACTCATGATCGTCCTTGACTGATTCAACTTGAAGACCATCGCAACCCATGTTTGCAAGTATATATGCCATCTTATTACCTTCTCTGTAAGTGTGTGAAATATGAAATGCTTCGAATGAATCTAGCAAAGACCAAACTTGTCCGAGAACATAGTTGATCCTCCAATTTAATGTTTTCCTCTATATGCAGGCATTAATAATTAGAGAGGACTCCCCTTCAACATGAACTTTTAGGTAGCCCAATTTCTTTGCGAGGATCAATCCTTCCAATAATGCTTGCACCTCTGCCCTATTATTAGTTCCTGGAGGCAATACAGAAGATTTGAATGCTTTTAAATTACCCATATGATCCCTAATACAAACTCCAGCCCTTGAGTCACCTGGGTTCCCTCTTGATGAACCATTGAAGTTAATTTTGACAAAATATCGATGAGGGGGTTGCCATGAAATGTTAGATCTATCAACCTTAATCAATTTATTAGAAGATGACAAGTTGGAGTTAGATGGTGATAAAATGTGCTTCCAATTTATTATAATGGAAGAATCCCAAGATGAAAATAATGAAAAGATGTTAAAATGGGAATGAACATGAACATTAACTAGGTTTGAAACTGATTTCTCAATGACTTTCAAAACTTTATCAACAGACAAAGACACTTTCCTAAAAACTCTTTTATTTCTTTCCCACCAGATGGACCAAATGACTAATGTTGGAATGATGTGCCAAATACAAGAAAAGGTGGAGGAGGTAAACAGAGTAGGCCAGGACTGAAATAAATCCCAAATTGTGTTTGGCAGAGGCAATGAAATTTGCAATCTATTCAAAATGAATAACCAACACTGTTGCGCAAATGGACACTAACCAAACAAATGGTCAACTATTTCACTTTCCTTATTTCACAAAACACAGAGAAATGGTTGCGAAATTTGCAGCTTGACTAGTCTATCACTATTTAAATTTTGTTTTGAATTGCCAACCAAGAGGAGCAACCTCCTTTAGGCAAAACCTTGTTATTCCAATAGAATTTAAAATCTCTTTGGTTCTATTGTTGTTCCATCATATGTTGTAAAGCTGCATATCCATTTTTAACTGAAAATACACCTTGTTTAGAAGGAGCCCAAAAAAACTTTATCTGATTTTTCTAAGAGGAATACAATCCTCTGATCCAAAAGGTCTTGTAACATCTGCTTTTGATTAATATCAGTGATAATATGCGAAAAATCTTTCCAGATGGCTTTTCCTAAATGTAATTCAAATCCATTGATATAGTCAATGAGTTTCTCACCCCATACATGAGTGAGAATAGGAATTATTTCTTGCAGATGTTGACATTGTGCTAATGCATGGTGTCCATTCCATGAGTCATTCTAGAAATGAATTGACTCCCCATTATTAACTTGCCAAGGAATATACGTGGTTACCAATTCTCTGGAGGACATCATAAAGTTCCACATTGCAGATCCATTTGGAGGATTAGCAATGGTGAGGATTCTCAACGGGTTTGAAGAGTCTAGATACTTCGCTTGCATGATTTGACACCATTTTGCATTAGGCTTGGAGTACATTTTCCATACCAATTTACCTCCAAATGCTTTATTTGTTTGGTAAGATCATGTAGTCCTACTCCTCCCACCACCTTTCCATGTGACATATTGGTGAGTGAAATTAATGGAATTTTCTTTTCTTGGGAAAGATTACCCTTCCATAAAAGGCTTTTGATAATTTTTTGGATCTTCATGACAACTGATTTTGAAGCCTTAAGGACAGAAATGTAGTAATTAGGTATGGAGGCCAAAACAGTTTTGATAAGGAGGATGAGGCCTAAGAAAGACAGCCATCTAACTCGCCAAGCTGAAATTCTTGATTTAATCCTTTCAAGCTCATGTTCCCAATAGGATGATTTATTAGCTCCCATGAAGAAAGGAATACCTAGGTATGAGCAAGGTAAATCTTCTAGTTTCAATCCCAAAATTTTAATGTTCTTTCTGCTAATTGCAGGTTTTATGTTGAAGATAAATACCTTTGATTTCTGAACATTAATTTGCTGACCTGAAACTGATGTCTAGGATTCCAAAACTTTCTTAATCTGATTAGCCTCTACTATATTGGATTTTCCATATAGAAGAGTGGCATCCGCAAAGAGTGTGTGTGTGACTAAAATGGGAGTATTGGGAATGCGGATACCCTGCCAAGTGCCATTTTCATTATTAACTTTGATCAATCTACTAAGCGCTTCTGCCATGATGAGGAATGAGAAAGGGGATAGTGGGTCTCCTTGCCTAACACCTTGAGTAGTTGCAAAGAAACCTGAAGGTGTCCCATTGATAATGATTGAGAAGAATGCTCCTGAAATACATGCTCTAATCCATTTACGCCATTTATCAGAGAATCTAAATTTGTGGAGAACTTTTAAGAGGAAATTCCAATTTACCATATCATAGGCCTTCATCATATCAAGATTAGCAATAAAAGATGGCATTTGGGCGGTTTGGACAAAGTGGAGAACTTCATGTGCAACTAATGCTCCTTCCACAGTTTCCCTCCCAGGGACAAAGCCCCCTTGTTCAAGTGATATAAGTTTTGGAATGAGTTTTTGCAATCTTCTATAAATGGCCTTAGTGAGAATTTTATAAATGGTATTACACAAGGAGATAGGCCTAAAATCCGCAAAAGTTTTTGGTACTCTAACTTTGGGCAGAATTGCTACATTGGTAACATTGAACATCTTCAGCACTAAAGCACTTCTTCTTGACTCTTCAAGTGCTACCAACAAATCAAAACCTATGACATCCCAGCATTTTTGAAAGAAAAGGGTCGTATACCCATCAGGGCCTGGGGCTTTATCCAGGGCAAGTGAAAACACCACTCCACGAACTTCTTCAACAGTAAAAGGTTTCATGAGATCCTCATTGTCACATTGGGAGATGATATTTGGGATAACATGTAAGACTTCTTGTTCATTAGATGCTGACTGCGTGTTACTAAAAGAAGGAACAAGCAAACTTTTGAAAAAATTCACTACTTTTGAAAAATTTCACTCCTTCATCTTGAATTTCCTGAGGTTTTATCAAGGTTTTATCAGCTTAGTAAGAGTGGTCAATTGACTATTTTAAACTACTTAGATTTTAGTTTTCTCAATGATAAACTTTTAGAAACCAATGTGAAAATAACTCTGACTTGTTATCCAACCAACACTAGGCCGCATTAAGATACATTGATAATAGCCAATTTAATCCTTAACCAAACAAATCAAACAAGAAATATGGGAAGTGATTAACAGTGGACATCGTCCCGGAATATACTCTCACAATACTAGGAGACAGTCGAAGAGGCGGTTATTACTATAGAGACATGGGATATAACTGTACTGAAACTACCCAACGACGAATATGGATACGAAGAAACTCCAACAATTTTGATATATTATTGAATCTGCGAAATTTATCCGTTTGGAACTTGCTGGTCTTGTCCTCGATCTCCACGAAAGACGGTCAGCCAGAGGATTCATAGGTCGGCTCAACCCAATCAAGCCATCTGTTGCATGCAGGCGCTTGCGCCCGTATTTTCGCTATCAATCCAACTGAATTATTTATACTTTCCTTAGCTTCTTGATTTGTGAGGGCAGAGCAAAATCAGAGATGGTGTGGCTGCAAAGAAAACTTCGACAGACACTGGGGAGCGTAAAAGACCAGACCAAGATCGGTCTGGCCAAAGTGAGCCTGAAAAACAACCGGATTCGGGACATAGAAATCGGGATTGTGAAGGCCACAAGTCACAATCCTGAAGTCCATCCTGAAGAAGACGATAAATCTGCGACCCAGTTTCTGCAGATTCTTTTCAATGCACCAGATGCTTTAAACATGGCGGCCGAGGCTCTGAGCAAAAGATTCAATAGAACGAGGCAGTGGGTTGTGGCGCTCAAGTGCGTGCGACTCCTCCATCGTCTGGTGCGTGTTGGGGACGGCCGATTTGAGGAAGAAATCCGCCATGCAAGAGCCTCTGGTTTGCTCGTTTTCAGCTTCTTTGATTTCAAAGATGACGCCTTTTTTGAATTCGTGCGTGCTTATTGTGTTTTTGTGGATGAGGCCCTCGATTTCGGGGCCCCCGAGAATGAGATCTTGAATGGTGTGGAAGAGGAGGAGAAAGTTCTGGTGAGTTTGATGGACAGAACCCCCAAATTTCAGAGACTTTTGGACTGTGCAATTGCTTGTCTTCCAGCAGAACCAGCACAGGGGAATCGTTTGGTGGTGGTGGCGCTTGAACCGGTGGTGCGGGAAAGTTTCAGACTTTATGCCCAAATTCGGGCCTGCATTGCAACTCTGGTTAACAAATTCTTCGATTCTGAGCGTTCACTCTGCATTTCGGCTTTTGAAATCTATAAAAAAGCGGCTTTTCAGAGCCACCAGCTCGCCGCCTTTTATGAATCTTGCATGAAATTGGGGGCATGTCGGATTTCAGAGTATCCCACTGTGGAAAGAATCTCTGATGAGGAGCTGGATTCGTGGGAAGAATTGCTGAGCACAGAGGCGCTCTGCATTGAACCAGAAAGGGAATTTTGCGGCTATAATGATTCCTTATGCTCTCCCAGTCCGGTATACAGTCTGCCGTTAAATGAAGCTCAGAGAAACGATTGTAATAAAGAATTGATATTGTTTGATGCGCCCATTTTGGGTCTGGAAACGAAGATAACCAACGATTGGGAGAAGTTCGATTCTCCTAAGGTAAGGCAGGAGGAGACTGTAAATTCTGGTTCTTGGGAGCTCGCTCTGGATATTTCTGCTGCTTCGGCTTCTTCTTCTTGCTCTTCTGGAGACCCATTTGCAGCTTCTGTAGGCATTGCTCCGCCGTCATATGTAGAAATGGAGGACATTAAAAGGAAGTATGCAGCCATGCTTGAGGAGCAGAGATTCAGGCAGACTTATCACAACTCGGGAAAAAATGGACGCTTCCAATTGCAATATTACAATCCTTTTTGCGTGCCTGGAATCCAAAACGTCCCCTTTGGAATGCTGGGCACCCATGGCATGTTGCAGGTTTATAACTCGGGAGGTATTGCTTGATTTGGGTTTTTTTTACTCCAGTTTTTCTTCACTAAAGTATGCTCAGATATGAGTTCATACGATAGTATCTTAGTTCATATGATAGTTTTTGTTTCTCCACGAGACTGAACTATTGAGGTTTTCATAGAAGAGTACCCAGAGAAAACATAAGCCTGGTTGAGGCAGGTTTTCAGTTGGGTGACTTTCCACAATGAGTGCTGCAACTTCTGTTATCAATATTGGTAATTGGTTTTGAGTATTTTCTATTGTAAATATAATGTTCAAGTTTGCTTGGATGTGGAAAAAATAGTATTTAGTTTTGATCTTATTTCAGTTTGTGTTTGTTTTGTTTGTTTTTTTAAAGAGAGATTTTTATAAAAAATGGGGTCATAAGTGATTGGAAGGGCGAGTTTGATTTAGTTTAATTAGTTGAGTATAATTGATGAATGTTATGATATGTTCTTTGATTATAGCATTCACTAAGATTGAAATCTCTTTAAGTATGTGATAAGAGATACAATCAAATTGTGTTTAGGTTGAATTTGACAAAGTAAATATCCTTCAATCCTTGACCTTAAGTCAAGGAAGTATCAACATAGATTTGTGTTCCTATTGAATAACAAAATGAACTCATAGATCATATACAATCTTTAAAAATATTTTGAATTTGAGTAATATTTGAAGAATCCATTGAAAATATTTTCTTTAGGAAATGTGTACATGGATGGCTCTCCGCATTGTAACATATCCAAACCACTATACCACCTTAAACTCTCATAACATTCATGTCATACTTTACTTCATTCCATCCATATCACTAATTCATACCACACACAAATTTTATTTACATAGCACAACTGATATGTCCATTATATACCAATCAGATACTACATACGGAAGGTAAAAGAGACGTGAAGATTCACACCAAATCAAATCATCAATAACCTCTATTAGGTCAGCTTAAAGATGTAGCATGTATATGCATCATCGACCAAAATACTACAAATGGAAGGCAAAAGATACATGTGAAGATTCACACCAAGTCACCACACCTTCCCAATAACACCACAACACTTTACATGTAACTACTCAAACCAAAACACATAAGATCGTTCTTATCAATCTGTTTTACCCAAACACATAATCTAGACCTAAAAATAAGATATGTGGATCACAACAAAAGTAGCATACCATGCTAGAGACATAATCCAATGATCCACAACACTCATAGAGAACTAACCAAATCAATAACCAAATCAATAACCAAATCAACATAACAGGTTTGACGATCCTGCTGACAACAAAGACTCATATGTGCAACAGGTTACCCTAACAATTTTACACTCTATTTGACACTTGCTTTAGTGTGCATTCCCCTAGTTTATTTTAAGCCCATTTATGCTCTATAATATCCTAAAACTTTACCAATGTGCCTACACTTAATCATCATCAAATGTGAAATCCTAGACTAGGTCCTATGTTAAGGCCCCCTATACTTGGCTCTCTCTTGTGGAGGCCCCTTTTTGGGTGATCCCAAGCATCCAATACCCTAGTCCCATCAAAAGGGCTTCGAATTTTGGGTGTTGTGAGTGTTAGCCTTTACCTTTTGTGATCTAATCTTGATCTTTACATTTGATTTCTGTGTCGACCTATAATCAAAATAATACCTTATGACCCTTATATAAATAACATCTTTTATCCTTCATAAGGTCTAACAAGAAAGAATTACTATATTGTCAAAAATAGTAATAGTGTCCATTTACAATTTCACATTTCATTTGGACCTGGACACTCTAGCAATTATGCCTTTAAAAGACATGTCTAATTATGCTCAATTTCAAGATTATTCCCATTAACTTTGTACATTCCCCTATTCATGACCTTTTTCCTAGCCCAAACTACTAGGACTTGTTTGAGTTTGCAACCTCCCAAGCCTAGATCACATTGACTGCAACAACTTCCATAGAAAGAGTTTGAGATGATAAAATTATTATGCAAAATGCAATATGATATGTTGATGCAATATAGGTGTTGGCTACAAGGCCATGTTACATACCCTTGTACAAAAAATGATGCAAATAATCTGTCACAAATGAATAATAGGAGAAATCTCATGGGAAAAAATTCCTCTCAAAAATAAATAAATAATGCAAATCATGTACAAGTGAGAGATGAAGTGATGTATGGAGGTCTCAACCTTGATACTCCCCAAGAATTACATCTATCACGAGAATCCAATTGATATCCCCCCATAGAAAAGAAAGTGAGAGACTATGTAGGCCTCCCATAATGAATAAATAGTTGCAAGAATGGTAAGTGTTTGAATACAAAATATGATCTAATGCTTGAAAACCACTTGTCTCCCTTTAGAAAGAAACAAAACCACATATAAATGCATATATGAATCCAAATGTATGATGATGCCTATGAGAACTATTCATGTGTCTCCTTGTCCATGAAAGATGATGCCACAATCATATTAGATTCATGCCTAAGCAAAGAAGAATGTGAGAAACCGAAACCATGTGGGTATAGAACAAGTTCTAAATATAATTTGACAATAGAAATACAAGGACTGACATCAAAGAGGAGAGATAACCTTTAAACATGTCCTCCAAATCTAAAATGTGAGAATCCACAAATAATGAACCAATGTTTATCAAATAGGAATCCCAATGAAGATGACAAATAGATATCTCGTGCAAAGAATCACTAACAATGTTTCCTTCAACCAAGCCTAAAAGACAATGATGCTACTATTGATCAAGAATGATGGAAGTCTCAAATGACTCTAGATGATAATTCAATGGAAGTGAAGGTGGATCAGCTATCCTTGAAGAAGAATTAGGAATCTTGGAAGCAACCTCAACCTCATCTAAAGTCTCAAAATACTCTGAAGTCTCAAATTCGCTAATAGTATCACAATAATAGGGTAGAAGAGGCACACTGCAATCTGAAAGTGGGTCATCTAGGAATGACTAAGAATTAGGATCTCCATTTAACTCCCAAATGTGTGTCCAAAGAGCAGGAGGACACTTTAAATATTTAATAGACCCCAAAATGTCATCATCTACATGCATACCAATAACTCCTATGACATTAAATCTATTATGTGATTCCAAGAAATTGTTTGACTAGATGTGCTAGGTAAAAGACCAAGGTCATAAAAATATGGCAACAATTTTAGTTTTCTAAGATGGGTGATAACACGATTTCTTCATCTATTATAGTTCCTCCTATTCAAAAAATTCAAGGATGAAAAGAAAATCCCATTTTTTACTATGGTATTTCTTGAAAAATCAAAGATAAAGTCATCACATAATATATAAACCTCCAAAAATGATTAAAAAAAAGCAACATAAAAACCTGATTGGTTGTCAAAATGATGTGGGGCCCACTGATTGGGAAATGTGGAACTCGATATATGAAATGTGGCAAGTTCTTGCGCAACATCAGCTATAAGTCAAAAAAGTCAACAAATGCCAAGTCCATATGTAATCCACCATTTTTTACTATGATAATTCTTTAAAAATCAGAGATAAAGTCATCACATAACAACTCTAAAAATGATAAAAAAAAAAAGCAACATAAAAAAACCAAATTGGTTGTCAAAACTATGTGAGGCTCATTGATTGGGAAAAGTGGAGCTCGATATATGACATGTGGCAGGTTTCTATGCCACATGAGCTCTAATCCAAACAAGTCAACAGGTAATCCACCATATAAGACACCCAGGCAGAGCCTGTGCAGTCATGTAGGTTTTTTACTATCCACGTCAACCTGATCACTCACAACGATATTTTTAAGAATTGAGCTATAAAAAACAAAGAAAATGACCCCACCTGAATGCATGTATCTTAAAGTCCCAAGATAACTCCTCAATATTGCACAAGGGACCTGCAACAAACCCTAATCAACAATAATAAATTGAGACTTTATAACTATAAGGTTCAATACATAATAAGAAAAAATCTGCCAATAAAATATGAGGGCAAAAAAACAGCCTATGGTAGAGGGCCAACCTTAAACCCCACACATTAAGCAACGTATTAAATCTAGAGAATGTCAGTCAATTCTAAGTGTTTAACCATTTTAAGCCTAGAAATCAAACCTTAATATGTATGATTTAAGCCGTCCCATGATAGAACCGTGCCAAACAAAGAAAGAACTCTCATCACTTGAGGCCTCTGTGCAATGAAAGGCACAAGGTAATGACAAAATCGATGGACCCTAGATTGAAAGAAGTCGACCACAGTATTATGGACCTACAAAATAATTAAGGATGTCAGTCATATGAAATAAATTATCTCTGTAGAAATGAGGAAGTTGATCCTAGACTAGATGTGATACACACTGCTTGCGAGCATGAGTGGATGTTGATCTAGCATAAAGACAATGTCAAGACTTTAAAAAAGCTAATGCAGCTGCCAATAACAAAGGGTGATGCCTCCAAATGATGCAAAATATCGTCAATGAAATAAAATGATCCACCAAATTCAAATGGAAATAATCCACCGATCGATCAGGTCGATCCCAACAATAAAGTCCACTGCAGACAAGCCTTTGGATAGATAAAATATCTGTCCACACCAAATTATAAAACATCTAATATGGTCGATGATAGTGTGAATAACAAATCTGAAATTGCCTAGCAAAGAACACTGTGTGCAAAGAGAATAGACTCCAAAATTAAAGTGCTGGGGACAAAAATGCAATTCCCTCCAAACGATGTGCCTTATATCAAAGAATACAACAAAGAATTAATATATGCCTCCAAAAGACCACCCAATGCTCGGTCTGTAACCAATAACCAAATATGGCTACGAGAAGGAGAAAAATGCAATCGATGGCAAACCCTAGAGAAATACGCTCAGTCTTGCACCAATAATATCGATGTTAAGGCAAAATCAAAAAAAATAAAAAAAAATTGAAACGTCAATAACTAACCTTTCTACAAATCTTCACAAACAATTAAACAGCTGTGAATAGCTAGGATCTCAACAAGGTTGATGAAGGATCTCAACTTGGAAGAAATGTAAATCAAATGGCTTTGATATCATGTTGGAGTTTGCAACCTCTCAAGTTAGGATCACGGCTACAACAACTTCTACAGAAGAGAGATGATGTTATTTTATGAGGAAATGCTAATATTATGTTGAGATATCTTATAATGTGTACAACAGCCTACTTATATAGGCAAGAGCATGAAATGAGAGAACACATGATGAGGCCATGTGTCTCAATAGGATGTGAAAGTAGGTGGGGTAGGTAGAAACCAGCCACTGCCAACTCAACTACAAATATTAATGCAAGGTGAATAATAAATTCTTAAATATTAAATAATGATGTCCAAGTGGGGATGACCCCTCAACACAATGGTGAGCTACAAGCCTCCTACATGGGAGGTCTTAGGTTCGAGTCTACTCGACTGGTTCTTAGCTCCAAGGAAAAGCTAAAAAATAATTCTTCGGTTGTGGCTTATCAAAAAAAATAAAAATAAATAAATAATGAAGCACAAGTAAACTTAAGCTTGAGTAAAAACTATTTACTCCAATGGGACCAGGGCACCCAAAGCCACTATCTTGGACTAGGGCATCCAACACACTTGTTTGGCACTTTTTGGCCAAATTTCAAAGAGACAAACCTACAAGACCTCTTGACTACAAATTTTCTTTATTTTGTTTGCACATGTACACCCTTAGACTAGGGCTCTAGCACACTAGTTCAACACTTTTAGGTTCAACTTGTAGTTGTGGGTTCTTTTTTATGTCTTATTTCTAGTTTTGAGTTGATGTGTTAGTTGCTCATTCTATAATTTACTCTTATTGTTGTAAGTTATCACTTTCCTATCATTAATCATACATCTCAAACACACACTTCACAACCAAAAATTCATTGCAACAAATGGAATATTAATCCAAAGTGTTCTATTCTTCTATCAAGACTGTAACTAAACCTTATTATTGTTACTAATGCTATGCTATGAAGATTTGTTATCTTAGATCACAATAAGGACCTCCACAATAGTAAAATAGCATATTACAAAAAAATACACATAATTAAGAATAATTAATGAGACTTGCTCAAATATATTAATAAATACATGTGTTAATAGATTACAACTTAAAGTTTGGATGCATAAGCTCAAATGTAAGGCCTAAATGTCCCTAACGCTTTGCATCATCCTTGAATGTGAAAAATCAGTGTACAACAAAATAAAGAATGATAAAGCAAATAGAGGACGTGTATGAAATATTTTATCCCTTGTATCCAAGTAACTACGAGGGTATCTTGGGTTCTCCAAGAGAGTACATATAAGACAAGTATAGGGGAGCGCAAATAAACAAACACACTCTAATCTAAAGATATGAAGATGCTCTAATCGATCACCTCTAGAAAATCATTGGTATCCTCCTAATCTTGATCATACAGGCAAGGAGGCAAAACTCACAAAGGGACAATGGCTAGGGCAATGCCCAACATCTATCCTATAGAAAGAGCTAAGGATGTGGTTTCCTCACAATTCTAATCTAACAACTTCAGTAAGCCAAGAGTCAACAATCTCATAAAGATAGTTGACAGTGGCAGAACATCCTCCAAAGAGTCAAACATACACTTGTATGAAGAGGAAGGAAGTGACTCAATTGAAGACTACAAAATAGGAGCTACATCATTGACCTTTGGAAGTGGGGCAGTGACAAACTTTGGAGAAGGTGGGACCTCATTAAAAACTAGAACAAAAGAAGAAATAGAAGCCAAGGGAGTTGACTTCTTTTGAAAAAACTTAGGAATAAGGCCTTTCTCAAACTTGCACTTAGGCAATTGAAATGAGATGTTCACATCAATTGTGGTAGGTTGAAGGACTCCAAGTAAGTTAGAATGAAGATGCAAAGAAGAAGGAGGAGCAAAAGGTGCCACAATAGACACAACTTACGTGTGAAGCATGTCTATGGGCTATAGAAATGGAGAAATATTAGGTTGAGAGGTGATAAGAGGTAGCTCCAGGGAAGGAGAAATGAACACTTGTGCCTTCTTAGGGAGAGGTTCATAGATAGCTCCCAAGGAAGATTGAAGTAAGATAAGTGTGGAAGCAAGAGTAGAGATAGTAGGAGCAACAAAAAATAGAATAGAAATGAAAGAAGATGTATAAATTAGAATAGAAGAGCCACCCTTGGTCTTTGATCTAGATTTACATTCCTGAACCATCGCATGTTGATGATTCTTACACTTGTGCACAAGATGGTTTCAACATAGATAAGAATCAGGAATAGAAAGTTTAGAAGAATTCATAAAATCATGCATCATAGTAGAGTCGTCTTTTTCATTGCTAATGGAAGAGAAGGTTCAAATGATGAAATAGGAGGTGAATTTCAAAATAGTTCTGAATTTTTAATATTTAAAAATTATTTATCTAATAAAAACATAACTAGTATTAAGCATTGGGCTTGACAATTAGCTTCTTAAACTTACTAGATTTCCATAGTCCATGATATTGAATATGAGTAATTTTTTAGATTCAACTGTGTATAATTTTTTGCATCCATTTTTTTATCACACTCCATGATCTATTTTTCTCCTACAGTTGTTCTCTCACATCTTGAATGTGGATCATAGAGTTTGGTATGAAATATTTTTTATTAAAGATCAAAAAGGTTTTGAGGGGACTCTAAACCCCTTACAACAAGTTTTGAAGGATCATGAAACCCTCGAATTTTGCAGGGATACGGAACCCAAAGAAGAATGTTGTTAAAGATACTACAAAGATAGCCAACAGCCCAACCTCAGCCTGACATCAAAGAATAATCATTGAATATCCAGCTAAAAAAGAATCAAATGACACCAAAATATGGGAATACAATGAAATCCAAGGGTTTTCACAAGCCTCCCTTAACCTGCAACAAATAATAAGGGTTTTTTCAGGCACCCAAAACTTGAACATTTTCTTTTAGCAAGGATCCCCAAACCATAACAACTAGAATCTTGAAGAGAAACATAAAGGAGGAATATGGAACTAGGGGGTTTTGGAAGGCTCCCCAAACCTTCAAAATGGGTTTTCATAAGGCACCCAAAACCATCAAGTTGAAACCAACAAAAACAATCCAGCTGAAAGCTAGCTCCCATCCAGCACAAGTCCTCTCCATCTCAATAGGAAAAGGACACACCTCAATAGGAACTGAAGAGAAACGAACAACCAACCAAAATAGCTAAGCATTGATCAACCCCACTAGATCCAAAGACAAAAGATCAATACAACACTAGTTTGCTAGAATATTGGGTTTTACAAAGGCTCCCAAAACCTTAAGAAGGTAACGAGGCCCAAACTAGTCATACACCAAGCGAGCGAGCTCCACCAAAGTCTCCACCTCCATAGGAGAAAAGCGATAGAGAAACAAAAGAATGGTGATGAAGGCAGTATATCAACCAACCTCAAGAAATAGAGCAATAAAAGCCCCCAGAAAATTCCATTCATCTTCACCCAACCAGCCACTCTTCACCTCAAAAGAAGAGGCTCCATTCACCTCAATAGAATAGGAAGAGAAGGAGAAAATATGGGAGGAGAACCAAACCCTAACCCAACCCATCAACATGCTCACAAACATAAACAAAAATAATAGAGCCAGAACCGCAACAGATCCCCACATGAAGAGAATAGAAACATAGAAGCACAAGGATCTCAATATAGGAAAAAAACCAACCCCCTTGGAGATCGAAGATAAGCCGAGAGAAAAAGGAATAGAACCCTCCCCGAAGCAAGGGCCAAGCAAGGAAAGAAAGCAGTACCAATATCCATCAAGATGCCACCCAATGTCACGAAGTTGCATTCGCCTTTCCCAAAACAAAAGGGTAAAAGCCCCCATCTACACCACAACCCAGTCTATGAACAAAAGACTACCACCAAAAGAAAACTCTGAAGAAAGAGAAAATCCCACAAAGGAAAGAAGAAACCAATCTAGAACTCCAACTTCCCCAGTGTCTGCATCTCCACTTGAAGCCCCAGCCTTTTCTCCACGTGCATGCTCCATAACTACATCTTTGTCATCATCTCCATATTCATCGCCTTCCTTAGATGCCTCTACATTTGAAACCCTCACCCCCACGCACTTCCCTCTCACCCCTCCACTCTTCCCACTCATCTCCATCTTTGTTACTTAAACTACCTTGGTATGAAATGTTAATGCAAAAAATTTGTACACAATTGAATCTTGAAAATTTACTTACAATCAGTTAGCTTCTTATTATTTATAAAAATAATTAAATTCAAACCTTCTACCATTGATTCCTATTCTATCAAGTGTTCTAGTGCTATGTGCAAGAAAAATTGATGTTGCTTTCATAACATATCACATGATATTACTTAAATGAAAATTAGTGTGAAATTCCCCAAGGTTACTTCTAGAAATTACACCAAAATTAATCTTAAGAAAGTCAATTGATTGTGAAGAAGAAATTATATACATTGCCTTTTACTATAGCCATTAATAAATAATATTTTTATATTAATCTTCCTATTTAACATGGATTACTCCTATTTGAAGGTAAAATTGCTAGGAGATAAGCTTATGTAGGTGTATATTTTTGCATGGAGATCGCATGTCACTATTCTAGATGATAGTTTCGCTTCTTTTTTATATATGTGTACATCCTATTGCAATATTGATTCATTCAAGTATTGCATTCATCTATATTGTCTTCTTTGTTGCATCAACTCATTTTTTTCCAACTTTTAGGACATTTGATTGTTTGACTAAGTTCATAGCCTAATCAATTTCAACATTCCATCTCGAATATTCAAGTAGTCTAACATGAAACATAATAAACATATTTTAAAATCAAAGTAACATTAATATGACAAAGACATTATAATGCATCACGTCTATTATCCTAAAAGATGTATGCGAACTATAATAAAATTAAAAACAATTTTATTTTTCATAAACACAATGTTTGCAAAAATTAAACTCAAAGTTACAATCATTTAACCCCTTTATCTATGTGACCCATCCTCTAGTGTCATAGAATAGTTTTTCTATATGAAGCCTATTTCCTAAAACATGAAACCCTTAGGTAGCTAGAAAAGATGATTATCAAAAGTGTATGCAATACCCCTCTTTGTTACTAATTATAATAATTAAGGTAAATATTAGGTGGATCTCTTCACTATAGGAATAGAAGAACTAATGCATTAAACCATGTATGTATCTAGTTGAAATAAAGTGCTTATCCAAATACCCTTAGCAAGCACCATATCTCATTTGACCATATTAAAACCTACACACTTGAATCATTCATTTCACTTGCAAAAAATGTATTCCATGTTGAATTAGGGATATGTAGTACACCATTCATCTCATTCACTCATCTATTAATAAATTGAATCTACACTCTTACATAACTAATAATCTTTAGATGAGAATCATCTTCAAAGTACACATTTTCACCAAAACATTCTTCATATTTTGTAATCCAATCCCCATGTGAGTGCATGTGAAAATATGCACTAGAGTCAATCAACCATACATTTTTTTATCCATGTCTAACCAAGGCTACAATTTAAATACATCACCATCATCATTAGAGGGCTTCTTGGAATCATTATTAGAATCTTCTTTTCTTTTTCTTTTCCTCCTTATAGCCTCTTCTAAAATGACCAATCTTATCAAAGCTCCAACATTTTTCTTTAGACTTATCAAGAGATTTTTATCTACAATGTGATTTAGATATAAATTGTTCTTAATTCTTGTCCTTCTTATTTTGATTTTATTCTATCTACCGCAAACAACTAAGGCTTCCTTAGCAATATTGAAAGTATTTCTATACATCTCTTCAAAAAGAGATGATGCTACTAACTAATCTATTTTTAACTTGATGTTAGTACTCCTAATAGCCATAACAAATTTATCCCATGGATCTAGCAAAGAACATAGAAAAATAATGCAAAATACTCCTCTATTTTCACTCCAACAAAGTGAAACTAGGTAATAATGATGTTAAACACATTAAGGTGTTCATCCATAGAGTCACCAACCTCCATATTGAGGGTATATAAACTCTTTCTTAGAGAGATTATGTTAACCAAAAAAATTTCTTGATACAAATCTCTTAATCTTTTCATAGAAATGTTGTAGTGGTCTTTTCATGTACATTTAACAATTTATTGAATCAACAAAATAGAATCTGATGATACCATTATATTTGTTGTCTGTCTTTTCCTAGGTAGTCTTCTTATGACATAACAATGATTTTGGATTTGGATATTGTAGCCCATAAATTTCTATCCATGAGCATTTCCTCTATCTTCAACCTTAAATCTCAAAATTTATGCTTGAGGACTTCTCCATTTCTATTTTGGATGTTCTTTTCATCTCTTCATGTATTATTGCATCCTATAGTGCAAGCTCCAATTCAAATGAAGATTAATATAAAAAATAATACACCCAAAACCTTGAACATCCCTACTATTCTAAAGGGTCGATGGGGAGGAATTATAGTTCCTAGTCCTTGGAAACTGTATTGATTCTAGCTTATTCTAGCAAGTTTATAAATTAATTTATTAAATAAGTGGGAGTTTTGAAAATAGAAATCTTGGGTTTCAAATTAGGAGGCCCATGATTCATGTGCGACTATATCTTCATACCCACCACTTTCCCCACTATTCCTAGCTAGGTAGTTGTGGGGGGGGGGGGGGGGGGGGGGGGGGGCGCGAGGGGGAATAGTTGTTGAAGCAGGGTGGGGCCCTACTATTCTAAGAGCATGTTCAAAGGAAAATGTTATGAAAATAAAGGAATCAAGGTACATAGAAACACTTGAAACTAAACTAATCTTAAATGAAAAAATTATGTAAATTTTAGATCTTCACAATTATAGAAAGAACAAACATATAAAATAAAAAACAAAATTATGCTAGAACACAAATGTCATGAAAAGACCCGTTTTAAATAAAAATGTTATAAATTTAAAATATTATCTCAATTATATTTATATCAATTTATAATTTAAATAATTGTTATGATTTATAATTATCTTGTCTTAAATATATTGAACTTAAAAATATACTAATATTTTAATTATTTTAATTAGAACTTGTTTGATTTTTTCAAATTAATAAAATTTCTATTTAACAATTCATTCATTGAGTTTGAACTACCTTTCATAGATATTGGAATGCAACTACGTTATACTGTGCAAAATTGTTGATGAAAAAAATTGCATTACTCAAAAAAGTTTTTTTCACATAGGAGAGAGTGACCAGTAGTCATGTAGGCTAACTTCATCAGCACGTAGCCATTACATGGAATATTTTAAGAACTCCATTTTTTTAGAAATTTAAATTTCCACTTATCTATCTCCACCTAAGGTTTAAAGGTGTGACTCGTCAAAATATCACATCTAGTGCAAAGTGTCCTAAAAATGAGTCTTTAAATGTTCAAACAAAACTTAATCTAAAAATCCATGTTAGTTGAATAAAAAATATCATTTTTTGTTAGTAGAATATCATATTTTTATTTAAAATATAACCTATATGAACATAAATGGACCAAATGCATATCGCTACCTAAATGTGGTTTCCTTTCTCAATTTTTGTTTGCCTAACTTCTTCTTTGCATTTGTTATTTCTTCTCTGTCTCTCCTTTCATTTCTTAGTGTAGGAAGTTGCGAGTTTGTTGGAAAAACAATTTTGGCTTTGGGGTTTGTCAAGGAAGGCAATGTTGGATTTGAGGAGGTTGTTAGTGTAAATGGGTCTGCCTAGGTTGGTAGAGAGCCTGGGTTTTTCCTTGTCTTGTTTGTTTAGGGGGTTTTGTCTCTGACCCACAATGATGTTGCTAGTTGTATTGTGTTTTTTTGTGGAGGGTTGAGACCCTGGTCATGTGTTGCAGATGTGCTTCTTTGATCATTTTGTGATGCATAGGGTTTATATGTTTCTTGAACCAATGTTAGCTACTATGGCTTTGTTTTGTGCTAGATCCCCTACATTTGGTTTTGGTTGCAGCTCTCTTGGCTTATTTTTGAGATCTTTGTCCTATTCTTTTCAAGTGCTATATTTTGGTGGCCTTTGTGTGTGGTGATGATTGGCTAGGGGTGAGCCTTTCTTTGGCCACCTCAGGTGTTTCTACTTTTGGTGTCCCTTCATTGGGTGATCCTATTAGGGTTTGGTCCCTGGCTAGTCTATCTATTCAGATTGTTCTAGGTGGTGATCTCTTTGTCAAAAAAATTTCCCAAACAAGTGTGCTTTTATTCTTCCTATCTTCTGGTACCCCCTTTCTCTTTGTTTGTTGGTTTCAGCTTGCATCCCTTCCCATCAGGTTGCTTGTCTTGGTGGGGTAGCTTGTGGCTGCTATTTTTCAAGAGAACTTTTTTTTTTGGTTAAGGGTTTTGTTGAGAGAGGATTTTTTTCTCCTATGATGTGGTCCTACTCTTTGGGGGATCTTACTACCTTGACTTGATCTCAAACCTCTGTTGCTCCTATTGAGGTAGAGTAGAAGGTGATAAGTGGTTTTTTTCTCCTATTTCTACTTGTCTATTTGTTGCAGATCTTTCCTATTGAGGTGAAGGTGTCTTCTATTTAGGTGGAGACTTGATTTGTAGGAGATGGTAGGAGATGTTGTATGGGGGTTGTGGCTGCAATTCCTTTGGATGCCATTCTTTTTATCCTGAGGCATATATCAAGGGTGGTTTTTTGCTATCTTCTACAAATATATCCTATAGAGGTGGTGGTGTCTTCTATTGAGGTGGAGACTTGGTTTGTAGGAGATGGTAGGAGATATATTGTCTCAACGGGGTTTCTTTGGTTCATTTGCATATGTTCAGTTGTTTGTAGGTTGTGGGTAATCTTTGTTTTACCTGTTATAGTATTTCTTGAGGTTATGGGAGCCTTCTTAAAAACCCATGTTGGTTGTTTTCATGTGTTAATCTTGTTGGTGGCTTTAACCTTGTTCTTTTGTTGACAAATCTTTGATATTATTATCTTCTTGGTTAGTTGTTGTTGGATTGTTATTTATCTTTATTTATCTTTTGGTAGCGTTCTAGTTGTGGGTTCCAAATCCCTGTAAAATCTGCTTGTAAAAAGGATTTGGAGCCCCTTCAAAACCTATTTTACCTAATCAAAAACTATAAACCTTTGTTTTATATCCAACACAAATGGGTCAACTATTGAACACAAAAGCTATTTGTTGTGATCAAAATAACAAATTGTTATTTAATATACAACTTATATCGTACACAAATGGACCAATAGTTGAACAATAAGCCTTTTTTATAATCCTTCACATTTTGTGGAAAAATACAAGGTATTTATTGTGCTCACCTTTTATATTTGTGATAGGAAAAAATACTAATATGAAATACTCCAATGCATATGCATTGCTACACCAATAGTTGTACACATAAGAATAATATATTATCACTATCACAACAATATTTATTTAAATGAGCATCTTATTTTATAAATGACACACTTATAATGGATAGTTATGATATTTTATTTGAAACAAAAAATGATTTATTTCACTTGTTAATGAATGTTTATATGCTTTTTCTATATAACATTCATAAGTCCTGATGTGTTCAAATATGGATCTATATTTACCGATATTTGGTTTTTTTTTATTTACATGTGGGTTATTTATTTACAATATATAGTATAAAAATGTGGCAAGATTGAATGTAAGCGTAAATGCTATAACAACAATTGAACCTTGTACAACTATTGACTCCTCTCTCCTAATAGAATTGTTAGGAGTAGATAGAAGTTGATGGCATGGAATAACGTGAATGTAAACTTGAATCTCCAATTAGAAAAGTACAGCTAATTTGTGAAACAAAGTTAACCCACACAAGTACTCATCCCTCTCCCCTATGTTGAATAGGTTAAAAAATGTTTTGCATTGTATTTTTTATGAGATTGTTGACTTGGTGGTCAACACCTTTTTAGGGGTTCGCGACATGGCTTAACCGCCTCCCGTGGATCTGGGTAAGTCTAGTGTTTGTGACGTTCGTTGACAGCTCTAGCTTTTGGTGCAACAACAAACATACCAACAATTGGTATCAAAGCCTTGGGTCAAGGGTTCAAATCGCCGGAGGTCTCCTTCATTTTGTCGGTGCAGAACCCTCAGTTGGTGTTGAGGGGGAGATTGTTGACTTGGTGGTCAGCACCTTCTTTGGGGTTCATGACATGACTTAACCGCCTCCCGTGGATCTGGGTAAGTCTAGTATTTATGACATCCGTTGACAGCTCCAACTTTTGATGCAACGACAAACATACCAACAATGTACACTAAAGCCAGATCAAATACTTCAAATTGAACGTGTCTTGACTTACTTGGGCTTTAGACTTTCTATATATTTAAATATGCATGCGCATTCTCTCTACCTCAGTCCTACCAGTGACTCTGAGAAACGCTTCTACAATAACTATGTAAATGCTTTTTATATATGGTCTCTGTCATAATTTCTATTATATATGGCAGGCAGTATTGGAGGGCCGGGGCCTTTGCCGGGGGAATCGCCCATTGACTCGTGTATGAGATAAAGCATAATCTTATTTTATGATTCTCCGTAGGTGTGCTCTCGATGAGAATGTCGAATACTATCTATTTAAGAAAAAGTATGATCCCTTGTTGTAAATCCCAAAGTCATGGCCGCTCCGTGGGTGCTACTGGTTATTTTCATGGCGATGATTTGTGTGGGTGAGAGCGAGGGAGAAGGGCCCAAGACAGTGTCTCGTCTCTCTTCTGCTCTTCTGAACTCATCTGGTTGGAAACCCAACGACAACACGTACTTGGTTTCTTCAGATGGTACGTTTTGTGCTGGGTTTTATAACGTGACACCAAATCGTTATGCCTTTGCTGTCTGGTATGCCAACGATTCTGATCGAACTCTAGCGTGGATGGCGAACTTAACTTCTCTTGTGGGCGCCAACTCTTCTTTGACCTTACAAAACGCGGCTCTCTCCATTTCAGACGAGCATGGTGCAATTGTGTGGAGGAGTAAGGTCACGCCTAATTCTAAATATGCCATGGATCTTATTTTGCAGGACGCGGGCAATATGGTGTTCAATCAGTGGGAAAGCTTCAAGGACTTCCCCACATTTAATCTTCTTCCCACTCAAGATTTCACCGCAGGAGACGTTTTGCAGTCGAGATTGGCAAACGGAACTTATGGTAGAGATGGCAACTACTATTCTCTTTCTTTACAGAAAGAGACCAGCAAACTTTCCTTGTTTTATTACAGGAACAAAGAGGAAGGGCGAGAACCCAAATGGTATTGGCAGTCAGAAGATAGCTTTCCGATCGCCACCATGACCGATTCTGGATACCTGAATACCAGCATCATCAGTACTGGTACTCCGATCATGGCGTCCGACCGGGGCAAAATGGGCATCTTGAGAAGATTGACTTTAAATAGAGACGGAAACCTCAGAATGTATAGTCGGAAAAGAAATCCTCCTTCTTCTTCATGGGTTGTAGTTTGGGAAGCCATCTTAGCACACTGCAAAATCCACGGGGCCTGTGGAGAGAACGCTGTGTGTAAAGTAAACTCGGCCTGGAAACCAATTTGCCAATGCCCACCTGGTTTCGACCCGAGCCCAGTTGATAATCGAAGCTGCAAGCCGCACAATGATATCAAGGAGCTCACCAATGTAACATTTGTTACCTTGGACTACGTTAATTTCGAGGGATGGAATTCAACACAAGTGCAGCCCACAATATTACAAGACTGCATAGACTTTTGTAGGACCAACACCAGCTGTGTGGGTTTCGCGTACAACCTGGACAATGGAAACTGTGTCTATCAATTCGGCAAATTGATCAATGGATATTGGTCTCCAGAAGCGCATACACGCATGTATTTGAAGATCTCTGCAAGCAGTGAAGAAGCTCCGAATCTCTTTCAGGGTATGCTTTCTGTACTCGAAAATGTTTGTCCGATGCTTGTAAAAATTTCATCCCCTAATGATTCCGACCACACGACGGAATACATCATCATAATTTGGTCCTTTGCGGGTGCCGAGCTGCTCTGCGGGGTTTACTTCTTCTACGCTTTTCTGAGGAAGTACTCGAAATTCAGAGACATGGATCGACTTTTGATGTCGGGTATTCTTCCTTCTGGTGGGCCGAAGCAATTCTCGTACGCAGAATTGAAAGCAGCCACCAATAATTTCAGCAACAAACTGGGCGAAGGAGGATTCGGGCCCGTCTACAGGGGCGTTCTGGGAGATCAGAGGCAGATTGCAGTGAAGAAACTGGAAGGTCTTCATCATGGAGAGAAACAATTTTGGGCAGAGGTGAGCATCATAGGGCGAATCCATCATCTCAATCTTGTTCGTATGTGGGGATTCTGTGCAGAAGGTGAGCATAGACTTCTGGTATACGAGTACATACCCAATGGGTCTCTAGAGAAGCATTTGTTCAAGACGGAGGGAGCGACTGTAATGGAGTGGGGCGTCAGATACCGCATAGCTTTGGGAGTAGCGAGAGCCATCGCTTACCTGCACGAGGAGTGCCTGGAATGGGTTCTTCATTGTGACATCAAACCAGAGAATATTTTGGTCGATGCGAATTTTTGCCCTAAGGTTTCTGATTTTGGTCTAGCTAAATTGGTTGAAAAAGATTGCAGCTTGAACGTATCTAAGATCAGAGGGACACGGGGATATTTAGCACCAGAGTGGTTTCAAAGCAATCTTATTACGGCAAAAGTGGATGTTTATAGCTTTGGAATGGTGCTTTTTGAAATGGTTAGTGGGAAAAGAAATTTGACTGACAATGAGTTCTATTTTCCTGAATGGGCGTTCCAGAAGGTGGTAGTAGAGGGAAAGCCAGAAGAGGTGGTGGATAAAAGATTGAACGGAATAAGAGAGAACCGAAGTGAAATGGAAGCAGTGCGGAGAGTGGTGAAGACAGCATTGTGGTGCAGTCAGAGTCGGGCAGAGGAGAGGCCTTCGATGGGCAAGGTGGCGAAGATGTTGGATGGCAGCATAGAAATTGAGGATCCTCCTAAGCCCTCACTATTCGAGGACGCTGGTGGTAGTCTACAATCACTTTTCCAGGATACTGGTGGAGGCTCGCAATTGCCTTCTTATAGCGGCATGAACACATCCATCACAAGGTCTGGACTTAGCCGCTTCTAATTGCTGCCTAGGAGGCATTCTGTTTACCACATTTTTGGCTATGTTTACCACTTTTGGCGCTGGATGATGTAGTAGTAGGGTTAAACAATGGTTAGCTTTTATATAATATAGTATCTGATCAAAAATACAAATTTGCATAATATAATTTTTTTTTAACGGATTTTTCGTATTTTTATAGCATTGAGAAGTCAGATTAAAAGAATCAAATCAGTAGAAATCGCATAAAAATCCGTTGTAACTTGTAGATTTTGTTTGTTTTCTATAGAGAATAGACAGCTCTTTAAATATCTCACTTTTTAGATTGTATTGTAATTTGTATGCTTAGTGTCGTGGGAGATTTATGAATCCACACTTGTGCTTATGTGTTGGTCTCGACCTTTGCTTTTGAAAACAAGAAGTAAAATGTTTTGTACCATAGTGAAAGTATTTATCTTTTTAATATTAAAATATTCAGCCGTGCGATATTTAATTTGTTTGTCATATCTAATTTGTATTGGAGATTTTTACATGATAATTATAAAAATAGTAGAATAAGAAATATTGTTAATTGATATTAAATATTTCAAATTTATATTTAGAAAATTTTATATAAAATTATATTTCGTTTTAAATAAATAAATTAAATTAATATAAAAAATTTAATTAGTATTTTGTTTTAACTATTATTGTGTTGTAATATCAATAGTTCTTTTAATAATCTATTAAATTAGTTTATATATATGTATATGTATATACATACATGTGTATTTATGTTTGTATATAAGCATAAGTCTATGTGTGCATATATATTTATGTGTGTGTGCATGCGTGCAAATATTGACTAGCATACTTGAAATTTAGTTTGTTTCTTTGATTTATTATTGAACTTGTCTATCTAGCTAGAAGATAAATATTAGAATTAATATCATGTCTATGTTACTATTTGTGCCTTTAAAGTATTGCTGTCTCATAATTCAAAAAAATAATGGAAATGTGATTTTTATCTTACTTTGGTAAGATTTAGCACATATAATATGCATCATAAACTACCAATTCATGTATATAATTTAACTTGATAATGTATGGCTCTATTTTAAAGAGAAATTTGAATTGAGATATTAGTTTAAAATTTAACATTTTGATCACTTTAAAAAAGAGAAAAAAATTAAATAAAAAAATATGATGATGCACAAATATTATTCTACATAGATTATTATTATTATATTTGAATGGTTTTGTTATTATGAGAAACTATGAAAGATCAAATCTTAATCACCTAGAATGTATTAAATCATAATGCGAGAATTCCATGGTTCATGAAAAATCTACCTATCCTAGAGATAATCCATGTTGAAACTCATCATGGTTGTATGTAATATGAGATTTGATATAACTTGTTATATAAGAGTTGTAAAGTTCAATTTCACCCCCATGCATATAAATTTAAAATCATGGAAACGAATTAGAGTGGTAAAAAGTAATATTGTAGTCATAAATAAAGCATGCACCCTTTACAAGAACCTGCAACTAGAAAAAACAATAAACAATAATGTGGAACATAAGTTCACATCATAAAAATACCATAGCATCATAAATTATATTCGCATACAATTTCATCCTCACCTTGGCATTCTATCTTTTAGTTCTTGATGTCTACTTTGATTTTGCTCACACCTTCCACAAATCTACATTATCAACTCCCCTTTTCTCTCCTATCCAAATTTGAGTCCTAATTTCCAAGATTAAGGCTTCAGGGTGTCATGGTCCTAGTTGAGGACTAGGGCGCCAAATTGCCTAGATCTTCTTAATCAAGACCCAGATTTGGTCCTAACAATTATTGCATCAAGTGGGCATGAATTCCTGAGTCAGTTTCCTCCAGAAATTCAAATAATTTTTAGACAATTAAGTATAAAAGGAGGCCTACCCCTATCATTTGAATTCTATGAAACCTAAGTTGGTCTAATTCAAATTTGGATCTCTCTCTCTCTCTTAATTACACTCTAGCAAATTCAAGTGAGCAAGAAATCAAGCATTCATCAAACATTGAAGGAGAGGTTTAGTCAAGTTGAAGCATTCAATATGGAATCCATGATCAAACTTCCATGAAGACATTCTACATGACATCCTAAACCCTTGTGTGAGGATTCAAGCAAGCTTCATCAAGGTATCAACTTCAATTACAAGCATTCAATTTCAGATCTCATCTTTCCCTCAAAAAGAAAGCATCTTGTTGCAATTAAATTCTATTTCCATTTGAACTTCAAGGTTAATTCCTAAACTGTGGTTTGACCCAAGGCAAACCCCATATCCACAAACCTCTCTCTCTCTCTCTCTCTCTCTCTCTCTCGCTAAAGGAAATTGATTTAGGATTTGTGATCAAATATTTCAATAAAACAGACGATGATAAACAGGTTCAGCTTTTATAAAAGCAAAAAGTAGAGGACTAGCGCAACCTACCACCTTGGTTCGATAATTTTGCCCAATTTTCCAATAGCGGATCCTGTGCATCTTCCTGGTCTGAAAAAAATCCCACTTGCCATTCCAAAAGCTATAGGACCAAGGCGACCTACCACCCTGGTCCTGATAATTTAGCCCAAATTTTCAGCTACAAGTTCTAATTCATTTTCCCTACTCAGATTTCTATTTGTGGCTTTGTCTGACATCTAGAACATTCTATTATTTATATTTTACTCCAATTATCCATTGATTTACCCTAAAATTTACAATTCAAATCAATTTTCAACTCCAAAAGGGGGAGACAACCTACAAGTAAATTTAATTGGTATTTCAACCCTTTTATTTAATTGAATTGTGGATAGATCTATTGAATTTACCCCCATTTTAATGTATTGGTCAATTGGATGAGATTAGTGGTTTTAGCTTCGACCGCTAATGCAGAACCTAGCAACGAAGTATCATCAACAACTTGTTTATGCAAAGTGGTCAGTGGGGCAGAAGAAAGTTAAATCCTCTTCAAGGAGTCCTAGAGTATATTTGCCTCAATATTCATGCCTAGAACATTAGCCATAAGGATGAAAAGATAAGGAGATAAGGGTTCCCCCTATCTAAGGCCTCTAGAAGATAAAAAATAAACCTAAGGGAAGTCATTAACTAAGATAGAGAACATGGGTAAGTAGAAGCACACCTCCATGATCTTAAGAAATTTATCTCCAAAACTGAATCTATTAAGGACCTTAGAAAGGAAAGGCCTAGAAACCTTGTTATATACTTTTGATATGTCTAGCTTCAAGAGAATGCTTTCGTTTTTACTCTTTTCCATAGAGTGGGGGGATTCATGAACCACAAGAACAACGTCAAAATTTGTTCACTAGGAACAAACCCTTTTTTATATTCATGAATTAACTTACTAAGAAGGGGCATGATTCTATTAGCCAAAAGTTTAGAGAAAATCTTTTAAAGAATATTACAAAGACTTATTGGTCTGAGATCTATTATTTTATTTGCCCCATCCCTCTTTGGGATAAACACAATATAAGTGTTATTAATATCTCTTAGAAGACTCGTTGAGGATAAGAACTCTCGAGTAGCCAAAATGAACTCCCAACCCACAATGTCCCAATATTCCTGAAAAAATTAGGGTAGAAAACCATCCAACCCTAGGGATTTAAACAAACCCATGGAAAACACTACCTCCTTAACTTCATAAGAAAAAATATGAATCATATTCATATTATTTTTTGGGCTAACAAGGTTAGGGGTAATCCTAAGGAGCTCCTAAGAGATATCATTAACCATTAGATCTAAAGAGAGCAGTGGGTTGAGCATGGTATTGAAGTAATTAACTACTTCACTTTGAATGTCTTCCTCTTTTGTGAGTAGAGAGCCATTTGAACCAATCAACTCCTTCATCGTGTTTTTATTCTTCTGACAAATAGAAGACTAGTGGAAGAACTTGGTATTCCTATTGCCTTATTTCACCAATTGGATACGGGGTCTTTGTTTCCAAAATAGCTCTTCCTTCAAAACAATATTGTGAAGATCAACCTGAAGACATTTTCCCTTCTTAACCCTATCAAGAGTTGCACCAAAGCACGTTCCGTATCCAGTTGCAGATCTTTAAGTTGGGACTTCACATCTTTCTTCTTGGCAAATATATTAACAAAAGAGGATTTACTCTAACTCCTTAGATTCTTCTTCAAAAGTTTTAGTTTTCACGCAATCCTGAACATATATGTGCCCTTAACATAGCTATTCCAACACTGAGCATCATATCTTTAAAGTTGGGGTGGTGAGACCACAAAAGTTCAAAATGAAAAGGGAAGAGCAGAGCAGGTCTAGCGCATCCCATTAGAAGAGGATAGGGCAATGGTCTGAACCAAAATGGTCTTTAGAAGAGAGATGACACAAATTGAAAAAGTTCCAAGAGCTTGAAAACATGCATCGATTAAGCTTGACTTGAATGAGACTGTTACCTATACGAAGGTTGGACCAAGTGAAGTTCCTGCCCTCCAAACCCAAATCAATCAATTTACTCTTAGATATGAAATCATGGAGATCCAACATACTGATAGAGAAGTCAGATGACCCTCCTAGTTTTTCAGAGGGATAAAGGGGGTATTTAAATCTCTCATGAGCAACCGGTTAGAGTTTAAAAAATTCCCCCACAAATAAAGAAGAAGATCCAAAAACATCCTTCTCAAGACTAGATTATTAGGTGCATAGACATTAGTGGGGGTCCACTTCAAACTAGATATACCATCCACAAAAGAGATACTTTGATAATTTTTGTCTTGGCATCTAAGGGTCCTATTGAGATTGTTGGGTTTTCACATTGTTGTCAAACCTCTAGAGGTGCCATCAGCACTCATTTCTATGGAATCAGAGAAGGGCCAAATGAAGTTGCACACCTTATAGAAGGCATCAGAACTCATTTTAGTTTCCTGAAGAAGCAAAATGTCTAGTTTAAACTCTTTCACCATATTTTTTACCAAAAATCTGCTTGTGGGAACCACTCAAACCCTGATGATGAGATCAAGTCAATAATACGATAGGAACTACTATGAACCAAGTTTAGTTATAATAATAATAACTTTTTGACTTGGAGAAGAATGTAAATTGGTGTAGTAATTGGTAGTTAAATTACACATCATAATATTTCATGCCTTTTGATGATAAAATTTCTTCCATAAAAAGGCACGTTTGTCTTAGATGCAACCTATTTATTGTAAGTTAATTAATCATGGACCCTTGGCATAGGGAATACTATGGGTCTCTTTATGCATCTTGACCAAATTATTATTATTATTATGAATGTGAAAATAAAAGTTGTTATACTAAAGCTTCTTCTTGTTGTCCAAGTAAATATGCATCTTCCTTGCATCCATACAAAGGATTAGATTCATTTGAAGTGTTGCATATCCTCAATCTCGTGTTATAACTACGAAGGAATAAAAGTTTAGGCCTCCTAAACCTCTCCTTGTTTTTGGTGACTACAATTAGTTGGACTTATCTAAAGGTGACTATGGACATTACTTTTCTCAATGTGAGACACATGGCAAGAAGTTTTTTTAGATAATTGAAACATTTGAGATATAAAATGAGGACTCATGAATAATTTTTTTGTTAAGAATCTATGTGAGGATGCTAAAGAGTGGTATACCATAGTTCCTAATCATCATTTATCTTCTTAGTATACTTTTTTGTAACCTTCAATATGAGATACACATGTCAAGTTGAACCCTCGCATATTTTCCAAGAACCTACAAGTATCAATAATCATTTATGGCCATTGTTAATATTTTATAATCAATATGAAGACATTTAAACATTAACAAGAACACACAAGAAAGTTAGAAATAAAAAAAAATGCCTTAATATATTTATCATCAAAGGGTGGTCGAAGATGAAAAAACTTCTTATTTTGACATGCATACAAACATTCATCCACCTCTTGTCACCTTAAAATTTATAGATGCATACCTTGTTTTTTCCCCTACAACTAGCCTACCTTGCACTATAATGGCTTCATTTAGCAAAGGAATTGTATACAAATGACATTTTTGCCACCAATCAAAACAAACTACATTAATGGACATTGTGCTTAGTTGAACCTATTTGAACTCATGGATAGATTTTCCATCACTACTTAAAATCTTTAACACCTTCAATGAAACAATTTTAGAAGTAATGTGTTCCACTCTCGTTAAGTATAATGTCTTGAAATCATATAAATAAATAACTATAAAATAAATGCTTATCTCCAAAAAAATTAATCTGAAAAACATGATCGTTAGGATGATATGGATTCTTCATAGGTTAATATTAATATAACATATTAGACCATTTTTTTATTATGAAAAAATTGAAACTTAAATTATAAGAATATAATTTTATGAACCATGATCCAATAGTAACTAAATAATGTCAATTTAAAAGATCATTCCAGAGATATGATAAAAACAAACAAAAAAAAATTGAGTTAGATATTAATAAAACAATTGATCCCTAATTCTATTTATCTATTTTCATATAAATTTCGTGAAGTTTGTAATTTTTTTCAACAATAATTTTATCACATAAATTACTATGTAGTGTATATTATCTCATTTATGTAGTGGACAGACGTTGCTGACGTAGAGCAATGTGAATGTGATTCCCCCAGCCAGAAAAGTATAGTTAATTTGACAAACTCTATGCTTCAACCGTAAGAGATCATCACAGAAGCAGAAGCATTAATTTCAAGTCCACCCATTATGCTGGATAACCTACCTCTGTGATTTATGTTAAAAATGTGTGCATCGTATTCTTTATGAGACTTAGACTAAAACCAGATCAAATACTTCAAACTGAACGTGTCTTGACTTAATTTCGGCTTTAGACTTTCTGTAAATTCAACGAAACGTATTCTCTCTACCCCAGCCCTACCAGTGATTGAGAAATGCTTCTATAATAACTATGTCAACGCTTTTTATATATGGTCTGTGTCATAATTTTTTTTATAAATGGCAGACAGTATTGGAGGCCCGAGACCTTTGCCGGGGGAATTGCCAGTTGACTCGTATATGAGACAAACCGAATCTTGTTTTATGAATAGTAATTCTCCTTGGATGTGTTCTGACTCTCAATGAGAATGTCGAATACTTCTATTTAAGGTAATGCTTGCCCTGTTGGAAATCCCAAAGTCATGGACGCTCCCTGGGTTTTACTGGTTAATTTCATGGCTTTGATTTGTGTGAGTGAGAGCGAGGGAGCAGGGGTTAAAACAGTAGCTCATCTCTCTTCTGCTCTTCTGAATTCTCCTGGTTGGAATTCCAATGACAACATGAACTTGGTTTCTTCAGATGGTACGTTTTGTGCTGGGTTCTATAACGTGACACCAAATCGTTATGCCTTTGCTGTCTGGTATGCTGATCGAACTCTAGCGTGGATGGCGAACTCAACTTCTCTTGTGGGTGGCAACTCTTCTTTGACCTTACAAAACGGGGCTCTCTCCATTTTGGACGAGAATGGTGTAATTGCGTGGACGAGTAAGGTCACGCCTAATTCAAAATATGCCCTGGATCTTATTTTGCAGGATTCGGGCAATCTGGTGTTCAATCAATGGGAAAGCTTTAAGGACTTCCCCACATTTAATCTTCTTCCCACACAAGACTTCAGCCCAGGAGACGTTTTGCAGTAGAGGTTAGCAAACGGCACTTATGGTAGAGATGAGAACTACTATTCTCTTTCTTTAGAGGAACATTCCAACAAACTTTCCTTGTACTATCACAGGAAGGAACAGGAAGAGCAGGCACCCAAATGGTACTGGCAATCGGGTAGCTTTCCAGCAGTTGATCTGGACAAGTCTGGGTATCTGAATTCAAGCAACATCATTCAAAATTCCTTGATCATGGCGTCCGACAGGGGCAAGAAGGACCAGTTGAGAAGATTGACATTAGATAGAGACGGAAACCTCCGTATATATAGTCGGAAAAGATATCCTCCTTCTTCATGGGAAATAGTGTGGGAAGCCGTCTCGCAGCACTGCAGAATCCATGGGGTCTGTGGAGAGAACGCTGTGTGTAAGGTAAACTCGGGGTGGAAACCAATGTGTGAATATCCGCCTGGTTTCGACCCGAGCCCAGTCGATAATCGAAACTGCAAACCGCACAGTGATATCAAGAATCTCACCAATGTAAGATTTGTAGCGCTTGACTTCGTCAATTTTGATGGACCTAATTCTGTACCAGGGCCTGCAAAAAGATTACAAGTCTGCATAGAGTTTTGCAGGAACAACAGCACGTGTCTGGGTTTCGTGCACCAACTCGACAAAGGAAACTGTGTCTACCAATTCGGCAAATTGGTGAACGGATATTGGTCTCCAGATGGGCAAACGCGCATGTATTTGAAGAGCTCTGCAAGCGGGGAAGAAGCTGCTCCGAATCTCTTTCATGGTTTGCTCTCTGTAGTTCAAAATGTTTGTCCGATCCGTCTAGAAATACCTTTCCCCAGGACTCAATCGGACTACACGACACGAAATCTCATCATAATCTGCTGCGTTTTCGGGTTAGAGCTCTTGTGCGGGGCTTATGCCTTCGGCGCATTTCTGAGGAGGTACACGGAATTAAGAAACATAGCCCGAATTTTCGCAATGGATCTTCTTCCTTCTGGTGGGCCTAAGAAATTCACATACGCAGAGCTCAAATCAGCCACCAATGATTTCAGCAATATAGTGGGGAAGGGAGGATTTGGGACAGTGTACAAGGGTCTTCTGCCGGATCAGAGGCAGATTGCAGTGAAGAAACTGGAAGGACTTCATCATGGGGAACAACAATTCTGGGCAGAGGTGACAATCATAGGGCGAATCCATCACCTCAACCTTGTTCGCATGTGGGGATTTTGCGCAGAAGGTGAGCACAGACTTCTGGTTTACGATTACATACCCAATGGGTCTTTAGAGAAGCATTTGTTCGACACGGAGGGAGCGACTGCAATGGAGTGGGGCGTCCGATACCGCATAGCTTTGGGGGTCGCAAGAGCCATTGCTTACCTTCATGAGGAGTGCCTGGAATGGGTTCTTCATTGTGATATCAAACCAGAGAATATTTTGGTCGATGAGAACTTTTGTCCCAAGGTTTCTGATTTTGGACTAGCTAAATTGGTTGAGAAAGAGCGCACCCTGAAAGTGTCTACGGTCAGAGGGACACGGGGATATTTAGCACCAGAGTGGTTTCAAAACTATCCTATCACGGCAAAGGTGGATGTGTTCAGCTTTGGAATGGTGCTTTTTGAAATAGTTAGCGGAGAAAGGAATATAAATGGCTCACCTGAACAAGATAGTGAGTTCTATTTTCCTTAATGGGCATTCCAGATGGTGATGGTGGACAGTAAAGCAGAAGTGGTTGTGGATAAAAGATTAGAGGGAACAAGAGAATGCCAAAGTGCAATCGAAGAGGTGAGGAGAGTGGTGAAGACAGCGTTGTGGTGTATTCAGAGTCGGGCGGAGGAGAGGCCTTCGATGGGCAAAGTGGCGAAGATGTTGGAAGGCAGCATAGAAATTGAGGATCCTCCTAGGCCCTCACTATTCCTGGACAGTAATGAGGTCTATAACCAGTTTTGGCTTTGGATCACATGTATTGTGTCGGTATGTTTAGCATTGTGGGAGAATTATTCATTCGGAATAGTTTAAATCACACACATTAAGTTTATATTTATAGATTTAAAAGTGTTAAACATTCAAAGTTGATTGACATTTTTTAGGCTTAATATGTTGTTTAAGGTGTGTGATCACACTAACAATACACTTCTAAACTTAAAAGTGTTAAACACTCAGAATTGACTAACATTCTCTAGGCTTAATATGTTGCTTAGTGTGGGGTTTAAGGTTGGCCAAAAATAAAGGACAAAAAAAAAAAATTTAAAAGTTTGTAAGGTTTTTATTGTTTAGTTTATTTTATTGTTTTGCTCTAAGTTTTGCTTTGTTCGGATTTTTCAGGGATTATATCTTTACTTCACTTATTTTTAATATTTTTTTTATTAATAATATAAATAGTATTTAATTTACTTTGTGTAGTATATAAATGGAGTTTAACTGTAAATTATTTATATAATTGATCTTATATCTAGTCTATCATATTCAATCTTTAAAAAAACTCTTATTTACAAGGTCATTTTTTTAAAACATTATATTTAGTCTATTAACTTTTGTACTAAATATTTCAAATTGCGTTATTAGGATCTTGTAATTATAGACAATTCTAGATCATCAAACATAATCATTGCATAAAAAACTCTTATTAAAAAATGTCTATGTTAAAGAATTATTTTAATATTACATCAACAATAACATTCTACACATTGTATTGTAATATATTGTATTGTGTGTTTCTCAATTTTATATATATATATATATAAGTAAAGGGGTTTGATTGCCATCAATGAAGTTACCAATGTTTTATTTTCTTTACACTGGACCTCATTATTATTTTTAGCACAATCTTTTATTCTAAAACATGTATCAAGCATAAAAAAGAAAATAAGAAATCTTGCATCATTAAAGAAAAAATTTGTGAATATGCAAACTAGATCCTATCAAAGAAAAGTGTCCTAAAAAAGAATATAGGATTAACTTGGTCCTATATAATCTAGATCTCATTCAAGAATTCTTTACAATTCATATAGTGCATATATCCAATTTCACATTCTTAAATTTTATTGTCCATTGAACAATGAATTAACAAAATGATCATTTATAAAAAAATAAATATTGTTAAAAGAGCTAGACTTTTTTTTTCTCTAATTTCATTTTATTATTATTTTTATTAATTTTAATAGTTTAAATTTCATTTTGTAAATTGGCTAATAATTTAATATAACTCTAAATTAATTATAAAATAAGTTGTTTCTTTACATTATGGTGAATTTATGGATTTATATCCAACCTAGTGTTCTTTACTAGGATTTTGTGCAAGGGAGAGATCATCATGGTCAAACAACACTTGTAACTAGTAATGAAATTGTTAAAAATTAGACTTGTGTAATTTTAGATAATAAATCAAAAGAATTATCTATAAAATAATTCAAAGAAAGTTATAAAAGATGTAGAAAATTGAATCTATTTTATGGAGTAAATTCAAATTAATATGACATGAAACTAGATATTTTAAAGAGGGATTATAAAATTTCTGAAAAAAGGAGTTGCCTTTCCAACCAATCTGATTTGGAGAAAAAAAATATGTTTCATCAAAAATTGTATACAAGTTAGAAAATATGTGAAAATGGAACATATTTTTACGAAATATTTTTGTAAATAAATAATTACTTATTATTTTTTAGTATAAACTTTAAAAAATTGAATAAATAATAATTGTTTGACTAATTTAAAATAATAAATGAAAAAATTAGAAACCCCTTCAAAAAGTATGGCCAAACAAATCTTTTATATTGAAACAACTTTTAGATTTAAAAAATGATATGGAGTTTGAAAGCTATAAATCTTTACATACGGGTAAGTGCACCAAGATGGTGAACAGAAAAGTGGCCACATGCCAAAAAAAAAAAAAAAAAATTCATAACCTGTGCGGGTTCTAAAATTTCAAAAATGTGCTAGGCTTGGTAACACCAAGCCTAGAGAAAAAACAATATAAAAACCCAAAAGTTCCTCAAAACCCGTACGGGTTTTGAGAAACATATTTCTTTTGTGTAGGCCACAGGTTTTGGACATTTTCAACGCCAAAACCTGTGGAACAACAGCAAGGAGAAGCCAAAAAAGCATAGAACTCACACGGGTTTGCAGATATTTTTTATTTTCCCAACATCGAGAGCGATTTTCAACAATGGCACCCCGTCGAACAAGTAAGATTTGATTTGTTTGATTATTTTTCTTTGCATTTTAATTAAATTAGGGTTTTTTAATTGATTTAAGTTTTGTTTTTATTAATTTGATGTCAAATTCTTCAAGCAATCCCCAAAAATGAAATAGACAACAAAGACCTCCTCCTGCACAAGCAACACAAGAAAACCATGTTAACAATGCACAAGAGAAACAGGAAAACCCTCAAAATCATGAAAATGTTGCTCCTCAACAACCACCACCACCCCAAAACCCTCCACGTCCTCCATTAGATCATGTAGATGCCACACAAGATGATCTCATCAATCGCCTTACACAAAATAGTGCCCAAATTTCTATATTGGTGAGTAGGTTGATGACCTCTAGGCTTGAGCACCACTCAACCCTTGCCAGGACACTAGAAACAATGGCTAATAGTGCAAATGAGGTATCTAGGGAGGTTACGAAATGAGGTTTATGGAGGGATAGATGTCGAACATTTTATGCGGATGGGTTGTCATATGATCAAATGAAGAAAAAGGGCATAGAAAAAGCTGACATGTGTGGTCTTTTCACCAATCCTGTTACTAGTAACAACCTAGAACTAAATACGACTTAGTTTCCTATACATTGGTGTTTTCATGCTAGGTTGAAAGAAGATTTGCGATAGGTGGTATATGGTCGTTGACCAACCACCTTGTAATAATTGGGAGGTGCCTCTATATTTTTTGAGAAAGTTGTATTGTGAGTTATCCTCGACGAGAAGCCAAATTACTTTGACATCCGACAATTTCAAGGTAGAGGGAGAGGCTCTGCACAGGATAGACCTGGGGCCCATAGGGTGGTAGACCCACAACATAGGAGGCGTACAGCTCCTAAACCCATGGTTCATGTCACTGTCCATATTTCCTTGAAGGAGTCTATGGAATTACAGACTCTTCAGGCAGCTGCATCATTGACTGATGTCATTGTTCAGCATGGCACACAGCTGATCAGAGCAAAGGATGTACAAGCACTTGCAGCACCTCCTTCATCAGTGACACCTCCTTCATCAGCAGCACCTCCTTCCTCAGCGGCACCTCCTTCATCAGCAGCACCTCATGCATCATTTGGAACGAGCCAACCCATTCAACATATGTGCCCCACCTGCCAGGGTGTATGTTCTGGTGTAGACACTAATGCGGATGAGGATGATGGGACATCTCATTTGTGTACATATTGTGGGAGTAGATGTCATGCTTCCACTGCAGAGGATGTGACCCTCACCGATGAATAGCTCAATATGTTGTACCCTCTCTATCAGACACAAGTGCGTTTAATTTTGTTTATGACATGTTATCAATTAAGTGACTAAATCTTATAAAAAGAAATGAATTTTTATTTTTAGAACAATTTAAAGTGACATATAAATAAAATGCATTGCAAGGTGCAACCGATGGTGGGAGTACACCACATACTATTCAGTCTCGACTCCACAGTCACGAGTAGTTTCGCCACCAGAGGTAAAGATTTGAAAATTTGTTAAAAATATAATAATACATTGGATTCAAAATATATTTTGTTAATTATATGTGTCATTACTTGATATTTTGTAGGGCTTATCAGTGGCTGAGATGTCCCAACTTGATGATATCATGCTTTCAGCCATTGACTTTGGCCAAGATAGCTATGTGGTACCATTTAGATTTATATATTTTTGACTTAAGTGATATATTAAATACATGCTCTTTTCCCTTATGTTAACTTTTTTCCATTAGTTTACCCCACCTGCCTCGAGGACATCTCATGTGAGAAAGCCATCCTCTAGCACTTCAAGGCAGAAAAATATATCCTCTCAAACACCCAAATGATAGAAAGTAATTCACTATAATTTAAATTCAATTGTTGAAATGTATTACGATTAAATATATATATGTAGATATTGATAAATTCACTTAATTTATTTATTCTATATACATAAACATATGGGCTTTATGGAATTAATGAATCCACCTGATGTCGATGAGGTTCAGCAGAGGGAAGAGGTGATATCTTCATATTCACTTTGGATTGCATTCTTGCTTGTTCGAAATAACTAAATCTTTTTATCTCTATATCATATGTTATCATTTTTTATACAAGAAATGGTAATAGCTACATCACATTTGACTAGGCCTCCTAAGGTTACAAGAGAACTATACGAGGCTTCAGTGTGCATTTTTTCTACATATGTTAAAAATATTTGTTTTATCTAGTTTGTCAACAACTTTGGGTTATTAACTTGTATGATTGTCTTTAAACTATTACAGGCACCTTCCAAACTTCCTACTATTATTCTACCATTCCATTTTAGTAGAAGTCCTACACGTATATTATGGGATCCAACACGACCAAGGCAAAAGGTATGTTTGTCTTAGATCAACTCCTTTTCACTAAGTGCACAACGGAGTTGAAACCGTCTAGTTAACTCCTTTTGGATCACTTACCATGGATATAGGAAATGGTTGTAACTGATTCATCTGTGACTTTGCCTCCTACGACCACAGCACATCCATCTGAGGCTCTGGTATGCTTTAGCGTTTTAGTCTATTCATTTTTAGTTATTACGTGTTATTTGACATATATGTCATTAACATGTATTAATGTTGTTTTACCAGTTACAACCTCCTTCAGGACATCCCACGGATCCTCAGCCTCACCGAATTGCAGAAGATAGAGATGAGGTAATCAAAATTTCAACTTCAAACAATTTAGAGTTCAGTATTTAGTTATTTTGATGTTATATTGAGAAAATATATCTAATTCGATATTTGAATTTTCTTTGTGCAGCCACCTGCAGAGCCATGTACTGCTTCAAAGAGGCTCGAATTTGATGATCCGCCACAATCATAGATACCGATAGAGACATATAGTTATAGTTGTGGCCATTGAAGGACCAATTTTTTTTATATTCGACATTTGTATATGTATATATCGACTTTGACAGACATGGCACATTCCACATTTTTGTATCTATTATTGATTTGGCATCTATGCCATTTTTTGATATATGTACATGATTATTGTTCATTTTGATATATATGAAACTTGATATTCGATCCAATTTGTTCATTGATATATATGAAACATGATATTCCTGAAACTTAGTTATTTGCTATTGAAATATGATCAAATTTGTTCATTGTGTATATGTATTCAAATGTGATCCAATTTGTTCATTACTTGTAACTCATATGGTGTATACTTTTAAACTATCTATTGCTCATATTGTGTATACCCAAGTATTGATACCAGTAATGTTGATATTGTGTATTTTGATTGAGTGAATTTGCTTTGAGTCCTTCATGCATGAAGAGATTGGAGTGAAGTTATTATTTCATAAACTCATTCTTATGGAGTGAAGTTCATCATTTCAAGAACCAATTAAGACAAGATTTGAGCACATAAAGCAGATTTGAAATTTATCTAAGGATGAGTCGGCTTACGTAAGGTTTTCATTTAAATTTTTTTCCATAACAAGTCGGCCTTAGGGTAAGAGACACACCTATTCATCCAAATCACCTATCAAATAAGAGTTGAAGCACTTATGGACTATCTTTTGTTCGCATCAAAAATCGTCAAAAACTGTCAGCGAGAGGTGGCATAATAGTGCATCTTTTGTTCTGTTTGTCGTGGGAACGAACCATCAGTGCGAGCGCATCTGGGTGGCTTGGTTTACGCTAGGTGTGCTCTTGTCTCACTCTCCAAGACATTTGATCATTATGAGCCACCTTGTAGCGACAATTTCCTTTGAGCACTCAAAGTGGAAAAAATGACCAAAATTTGACGTCCCATAACTCGGAGACCGTGACACTTATGGATGATCCGTGTGAACCTATGGGGTTGTGTTGTCACTGCCTAAAAAATCCTCTCTTGGTTTCAGGCAACTCAATTTTGTTTTCATGTGGTGAGATTTTTTTGTCACGTCAAAAACTATTAGTGAGAGGTGGCAAAATAATGCACCTTTCATTCTGCTTGTCATGGGAACAAACCGCCAGTGTGAGCACATCTAGGTGGCCGGTTTTATGCTAGGTGTGCCCTTGTATCTCTCCCCAAGGAATCTAATCGTTAGAGCCACCTCATAGCGACGTTTTCCCTTGAGTGCACAAAGTGGAAACAATGGCCAAACTTTGACGTCCCGTAACTCAGAGACCGTGATACTTATGGATAATCCATTTGAACTTATGGGTTCATGTTGTCTCTACCTAAAAAATCCTCTCTCAGTTTCGGGCAACTCGATTCCGTTTTGTTGTGGTGAGATTTTTTCTGTCGCATCAAAAACCTAAAAAATCATCAGTGAGAGGTGGCAAAATAGTGCATCTTTCATTCTTCTTGTCGTGGGAACGAACCATCAGCACGAGCACGTTTGGGTGGTTGGTTTTACACTAGGTGTTCCCTTGTATCACTCCCCAAGGCATCTGATTGTTACAAGCCACCTCGTAGCAATGTTTTCCCTTGAGCGCTCAAAGTGGAAAAAATAGCCAAACTTTAACGTCTTGTAACTCGAAGACCATGGCACTTATGATGATCTGTTTGAACCTATGGGGTCATGTTTTTTCTGCCTAAAAAATCCTCTCTCAGTTTTGGGCAACTCGATTCCATTTTCTTGTGGTGAGATTTTTTTGTCGCATCAAAAACCGTCAAAAATCGTTAGTGAGAGGTGGCAAAATAGTGCATCTTTCGTTCTGCTTGTCATGGGAATGAACCGTCAATGCAAGAATAGGTGGGTGGCCTATTTTATGCTAGGTGTGCCCTTGTATCACTCCCCAAGGCATCCGATCGTTACGAGCCACCTCGTAGCAACATTTTCCCTTGAGTGCTCAAAGTGGAAAAAATGACCAAACTTTGACATCCCATAACTCGGAGACCGTGGCACTTATGGACAATACGTTTGAAGATATGGGGTTGTGTTGTCTCTACCTAAAAATTCCTCTCTCGATTTCAGGCAACTTGATTCCGTTTTCTTGTGGTGAGATTTTTTCTATCGCATCAAAAACCGTCAGTGAGAGGTGGCAAAATAGTGCATCTTTCATTCTGCTTGTCGTGGGAATGAACCATCAATGCAAGCGCATCTAGGTGGTTGGGTTTACGCTAGGTGTTCCCTTGTCTCACTCCCTAAGATGTCTAATCGTTATGAGCCACCTCGTAGCGACATTTTCCCTTGAGCACTCAAAGTGGAAAAAATGGTCAAACTTTGACATAGCATAACTCGGAGACCGTGGCACTTATGGATGATCTATTTGAACCTATGGGGTTGTTTTGTCACTACCTAAAAAATCCTATCTTGGTTTCAGGCAACTCGATTTTGTTTTCTTGTGGTGATATTTTTTCTGTCGCATCAAAAACCGTCAATGAGAGGTGGCAAAATAGTGCATCTTTCGTTCTTCTTGTCAAGGGAATGAACCGTCAGTGTGAGCACATCTAGGTGGTCTGGTTTACACTAGGTGTTCCCTTGTCTCACTCCCCAAGACGTTTGATCGTTACGAGCCACCTCGTAGCGACGTTTTCCCTTGAGCACTCAAAGTGGAAAAAAAGGTCAAACTTTGCTGTAGTGTAACTCGGAGACCATGGCACTTATGGATGATTCATTTGAACCTATGGGGTCGTGTTGTTGCTGCCTAAAAAATCCTCTCTTGGTTTCGGACTATTCCTACTAGCCCTTCAAATCGGGTAATTCAATAATAACTCAAAACTTTCCCAAAACACTTGGAAAAAAATTGCATATTCAGATACCCATTTGCAAGTTATTTAACATATGTCAAAATTAGACTCATTTATTTATAATCAAATGGTACAAGTTTATTACAAATGTATTTATAATCAAATGGTACAAATTTGGGCTCTCAAAATTTGCAAATCAGCCCCATGGACACTTTCATATATAAAATTTGGCATCTTATATAAATGATCAAGCTCATTACTGTTTATATTTATAAAATTTTGCATCTAAATATGCAAATTACAACTCGTTGTTGGTTTTTTATACAAAACTTAGCATCTAGATATGCACATTACAACTCATTGTTGTTTTTTTTATACAAAATTTAGCATCTAGATATGCACATTACAACTCATTGATGTTTTTATATACAAAATTTAGCATCTACATATGCACCTTATAGCTTATATGCATATTATAGCTCATATGCATGTAGAGCACATCCAAAAAAGCGAAGTTACAACGTTTCGCAAAAGATATATACAAAATTGTCAAAATTATTCTACCATATTGTAGAATTATTCTTCTAGATGGCCCAAAATCAATCAAGTGAACCTTCTGGATCAGCTCTAACCCTTAGTGTCTCAAGTATTGCCTCATGGTCTGATTCACAAACTTTCCACAAATCCTTGTTAAGAGGTCTACCACGATATTTAATCAAATGAATATTTGTTGCAA